>NC_053424.1:102167540-102511036 GCF_007990345.1 Gossypium hirsutum | reverse complement strand
TGATCTTACTCATTTTTATCATCACGCCAAAACATCTTTCAACTATGGTCTTACTCATTTTTAGGGGTATAGCCTTTAATTGGTCCCATAGCCTAGCCACAAAATTTTATTTACACACTATTGCAACCCAACCATTCCTCTATTCATCGTCTTAACCTTGATGCTCGAACACCGCAGTGTCCTCTCTACAAGGCCTGGAGCTTCGCTCATCACAGATGCACACAGCAACACCATAGGCAATATATAACAGGATCACCTGTTCTTCCCATCCTAACTTCGTCTAATCCCGGCGAAGGCCCCTTTTCATAATTTATATGCAATATATGTATTTATGGATAAATTGATAAGGTTTTAGTTGAGTCATAAAAACTCAGAAGGGTTCTAATTTAGTCGTAAAAGCAAGGGGGAAGGTTCTATCTAAGCCTTAAGAAAAAAGTAATGTTGTAAAGGTTATATCTTCTCATTGAAAGGTATTGATTTTTACAATAAATTGAGAAATACCTAGTGGTAGAAAGCTAAGGTAGTGGAGGTGGATAATTAGGGTCGAACCACTATAAATCAAAGTGTCCAAGCTTTTCTTTCATTTTCTTATCATTTGGAAAAGTTTGTAGAGATTTTTAAAATACCTATTCACCCCCCTCTTGGTATTTTTAAGCCTAATAAAATCGAAAGTTGGCATGTTGGGTATACAACTTCTGCATGATGTAACATCATTTCACAATAATGGAATTCATAGCCTAATAAAAGGTAACGATATCCTCTTATCAGCATTACAAAATAGATAGAAAGTAATATGGTCATGGGTCATTTTTCTTAGAGATAAATGATTCAATTACTATTTATTAGTAATTGACTTTTCATAAATAAAAATGTAATATTACCGTGAGATAAAATAGGATCATATTGGGAGAACGAATTTATCCCAAACAGATTAAGAATATTCTATGAAGGTAACACACTTATGAAAATATTATTGGACGAGCACTTAATGAGTAACATTTGTAATGGTATATAAGAAGGGAGAGTTCAGTCATGATACTTTAGTGGAATGACTTTATGACTAAATAATGTTGTAATTAATAGGTGAAGAGCTAGAACTTAATTACAAATTATTTTAGCTCTAATTATATATGTTCAATTGGTCCATCCACTAACTCGAGATATCTAGAAAAGAATTGCCTGTAGAACAAATAATATGGAATGAATGAAAACAATAAAATAAGATAAATCGACCACATGTATCACTATCCGCAGTGAATACATTTTCTTACTAAGTATAAAAGATTACTTAGAAATTAATTCAAATTCTTCAAATTATTATTTAATTCATTGTAATTAAATAATTGAAGTTCAAAGTAAGAATTAAATTAATTAGTCATTATGTATTTATTGAATAAGGCAATTAAAGATATTTCCTCATAGATTTTAATACAATAAAGTTGTCATAATTTTAACGGAATTAGAATTGGGTTGAGAAAATGATTTAATTTAGAAACTAATCTAGTTATTTAATTAATTAATTAATTAATTAATATTTTAAGAAATAGAAAATAATTATTGGGTTCGATAAATTGTAAATGTTAGATAAAAATTTAGTTAACATATATAATTATACCCAATACATTAAAGACCCAATTGAGCTTTGTTACAAAGATGAAGTAGCAAGCCCTAGTCTATTTTAAGGCATGTTGCCGGCCCTATAACTTCTATTTAGAATAGAAGTTGTTATTTTTATTAAAATATTATTATTTAATTAGACCTTATCCAAACATATGTCTTGTATCGTTTCTCTATAAATAGAACTGTGTTGAATTATTTACACATATCTATTAAGCATCATTATTCTATTAGAAAATAATGAAATTTTATTTACAGAATAAATTCTATTTTCCAAAAAAAATGCATAGTCTCTGATTATAGAGTGGATTAAATTTCTTACTAAAAATTAAAAAAGTTTTCATTCTATGCGATTGGTACATGTTGTTTGAGCTCACACTCAAAACAAGTTGTGATTCGAAAATAGTAAAGGTTGTTTGGTAGAAAATTGAGATCGACTTAACCGTTTCATCCAAAACACAAATATAAATTTAATTAAGGGTTTATTACTATAAAAATCATAATACTTGTTTTAAATAAAGTCCAGAAAACAATGTTTTCTAATATGATCAACATCGCAAGTTCTTTACCTATCTCTTTGTTGCGTTTTGGATGATATGGAAAACTCTGTTCAATTAGGTGGACCCTGAGCCTAATCGGGCGATTAATCGCATCAATAGGCCTGCAGTGAACATTATGGATGCATTTCACTCCGCTAAAGCTGGAAATTACCACATTGATCGAGGTTAACGGTTAAGTAATGATGCTCTCATTGTCGCGAGGGATACAAATATTTCCTGGAAAATAGTCATTGAATAGAACCAGTGGATCTTAAGGCGTTGCAGCAGAAGGTCTTGCTATCAATGGAGAGTAGATATTATTATAGTGGCGCACAATGGAGTGCAACTCTAAGCTCCATTGTAGAATGTTACTTTGCGACTGCTACTATGCCAACTGCGGGCTCTTGGGAATCGTTGGACAAGTCTCGCAAATCTTCTACGGAAAATACATGTTCATTGATAGCTTAAACCTATCGCACAATATATTAGCCATTTAAATGAGTAAAATAGTAGTCAGAAAACTGAGAAAATAAAAGTCGAATTTGGCTAGTGAGAAAGGTATTCGTAGAGTATTTGATTATTGATTAAATTATTTCCTCATCAGCTTTGCTTATTCAACTTCTCTCATGAGCATTTGGGGACATACGTGAACACCCCAATGCTGTTGGGATGTAGGAGGCAATTCATGTCTCACTACTGAAACCCAACTCCATAATCAAGTGTTTTCATTCTCACTTTTTCAGACATTTTGCAGGAAACAACCAAGCTTTAATGGAAACCGGAAACACCACTTAACAAATTTCCCAAGCCAAATGACCCTACACATTAACACTGAATATTTCAAATGTTGGGATTACTAAAACCCGAGATTCCTTAAAATTTTCAACATCAAAGAACAAACTCAACATCATCACATTGTCTTTTAAGGCCAAGTATTCATTGTATATAAGAATATATCCCATTCATCCATCTTATCAACTTGGCCTAGGTTGAGTAGATCCCATTTATGCCCCACCTACTTCAACCATTTCCTGTTCCACTGTGCTTGGCATCACTGGATAGTATTTATAGTGAAGTTCTCCAACATCATCACCAGATAGCTTCTTCCACCCATTTGGTCCCACGTAGTAAACTGATCCAATTATTAACCTCATTTAAGTAGGGTATCACACATATATAACAGAATTACTAAGAGATTCATTTCAACTTGAGATCGAGAGAGAGAAAGTACCGCTGGCAACACCACCACTGGCTCCATCTCGGAATGTGGCATGATAAATAGCTCTTCTGGCCAACTCTGCAGCCTCTTCAACAGACATATCATACCGATAGCTACCACCACCATCCAAAAAAACATATTAACAAGTATGAATACATAGACCTGAGCACAAAATGGGTCAAAAAAAAAGTCCTAACACAGTTATATAATTAATAACGGGAATAGTGATGTTATCATTGATTAAAGCAATCAAAAAGATTCCCTAGGGCAGTTATATTATGGTGAAAGCTATGCTTCGGCAGCAAAGCGCGCTTATTATCAAAATGCAGGCAACCAATGTTTTTAACAGGAGCAACTGGAAGTTGATGGAACAGACTTGTTAAAATAAAACATTTAACAGGTTTCTTCAACACAGTCCTCGATTCCTTGCATTTTTCTTAATAGACTGATAACTTTACAAGAAGACCATGATAACTTTGCAGCTTGTTGGCCAACCACATATAGCTTCTTCAACTGATGTATCATTTCATGTAAACCATGATAACTTTACGTCATAATATCAGCATTTATCAGTGGAACAATGACAACGAAAGAAAATGGAGAAGAATGCATACCCATTATCCAGCACACCATAAGCATATGGTGAACCAGATCCAACAGAGAAACGCATTCCTTTTAACCTTCCCCCTTCACTGTCCACATAATATAGTCCAGGGCCCTAGAATCCAGGTTAGGCAGAAAGTTGAAACATGCAATTGTTAGTATGCAAGGGGAAAACAACAAGAGAATAACATTTAGTTCCAAATACCGTTTCATCCCATCCAGCAATCATGGTTCCAACCGAAAGTCCCATTCCTCGGTAAGAATAGAGAATGTTTGCCAACAGTTTTGAAGCCCCTGTAACTGAAATTCTACGCTTGTTTGCTAATTCATGTAGCCGGCACTAGATCATGGAAAATGATCATCCATTAGCACTTCATGTATGTAAAGAGTAATTGGAAAAACACAATAATGGGGCCTAAGATTGTTCACTACTAAATAAAAGCCAGAAAGGTTGCATTGTGGGTCGATATTGACACCAAAGGAAAGCCAGAGACCTGAATAATGCTCGAGTTCTCCACTTTTCTTTGACAATATTCCATTTTGATAGTAAGGCAATTAGACAAACAGAATGCCTTAAATTTAGCTACCCAAGCATTCAGAAACCAAGCTGAACTCAATTTGAATGCTTCCTACTCAAAAGTTTGCTTTCCTAACTAGGAAAAGGACCTAATATTAGAAATCTACATTCTCTTAGATTAAGAGAGTCCAACTGCATGCATATCAATACCATGAAAACAACTTTGCCTAAGTAGAACATGGAAGGGTTAATCTGTATGTGTGAGTCACATTTGAAGGTGATATTGAAATTAGTTAGCTATTAGTAAGCTATGCTAAATGTCAAATCATTTTTTCTATTCTTTTGTCCTCATATACGTGTTTAAGAAAAAGCAGGACATCTGTAGTTCGATTATAGAGCTAATTCAAAAAGTATATATCTAAAACCTTTGAGATCTCACTTTCTACATTGTACAACCCCATGGTTTATCATCAATGAAAACTGCAAGAGAATGCCAAAATGACCAATAGACTCTTTTTTTTTCTCTACATTTCCTTGCATAGGACCCAATATGCAAAAATATACAGTATATATAACATACAATAACAATCCAACACAAAAAGAGGAGGGAAAAAGTTTCCTGATGCTAATATCCCACTGACAAGAGGGCCACATTTGTTCCATTACCTTGATGCCTAAATTTCTGTGCCAAAACTGGCAGTCAGCAGCTCCTCCAGCCATTGTTCCAAGCATGTAAGGATTGATTTCAATAATTTTCTTCACTGACTGTGAAGCTGCCAAATTTTAGGATAGGAAAAGGAATACTAATCAACAATCACGATTCAATTTCTACCCCAACACAACAAGAAAGAAGAAACAAAAGATTGAAAAATTATAGATTTTTTTTTTTATTACGAGGTTTAATCTACAATTACCACTAATAGACTATTTCCTAACCAACAAATTTCTGAAAAATAAAAACTAATGCAAAATACACACAAAAAGTAAGAGAAACATACAGATATAGCCTCCCATGCTAGCTCTAGAATCAGCGGCAACCATGACACCTTCCTTAAAGATGAAAGCAAGCGTGGTGGTACCCTTAGCAGGTTTTACCATCTGGATAGCTTCTTTTTGAAACCCATCAAACTGCAATACACCGATCACACATAAAGTAAGCCCCAAACATCTCCCTTTACACGGGAAACTAATAATGTTGTACCAAATTAGCAGAAATTTTTAACTCACATCAGTAGTGTTTGGGAGATCGAACGACGGAGCAGCCGAAAACCCATCAACAAGTTCACTGGGAGCACCCGAGACAGGCGCAGCCGATTCTAGTCCGCTGGTGTCAAGCTTCATGATTGGTTCTTTAATTTCTAAAAAAGCGCAAGACTGAATCAGAAAATTTGATGCATTTGATGATAATTCCCCCCCCCCAAAAAAAAACAAAAACCCAAAAAAAAAAACAAATTGAAGAAGAATACCCTAAGTGAAGAAAATAAATGCTTTCAAAATATTAAAACCGCAAAAGCGAAAACAAAACTGAGGTTGAGAAGAGAACCTTTCCGATGATCCAGACAATTAAAAAAAAAAGAGAGGTGAAGTGAGAATAAGATGCAGCAAAGCAAAGGAAACTGAAATATAAGGAGGAAAAAGGGTTGATTTCTACTTTTTCTTCAGTTTTCTTGTGCTACGGGAAACTGGGAAAATCTGCTTGTTTGGGTTGTCTCAGATTGGCCCAAGCTTTGATCCAAAACGGAGATGGGAATATCGACTTTGTAAACCACACAATTATCCAACTGAGTCCACAAAATCTCCTACAGTTATCAAGATCTATGGGCCGAAGAGCTAGTTTTATGAAATGGGCTGAGCCTTGTTTTTGACAACTTCCAATGCCCATTTAAGATTTCACAAAGATTTGTAACCCTCTAGGTTACAACTTTAACGGGGTAATTGCCCACACTGTAAATCACTATTCATATCAATCGTTTAATTTTAATGAAAAATATCAAATTTATATATTAACCTTAGTTCAATATGTAATTTTGATACATAAATTTTTATTTTGTGCAATTATGCATATGAAACTTGATTTGTGGTTCATATGTATACATAAAATTTTGACTTTGATTCAATTGTATACATTTAAAGAAATGATTACATACATTTATTTTCATGTCAAATTAATATAATTATTTGTGTATACAATATATCAACGTAAAATGATATTAATTCATTAATATTTTAATATTTTATAAAAACCTCTCGGTTTGCTATTATGTTCCAATATATTGTCTCGACTGATGTTTCAATAGATATCGAAACTTGGTAGATTAACAAGCGGATTAAAAAATAGTATAACAAAACAATAAAGTGACACGTAATATTTGTTAATGCAATTTGAATAACAATCTTACTCAATAGAGCTAGATTTTAGTAAACAAGGGATCTAGAATCATAAAAGCTAAAGTCCAATCTACCATTATACAGTGAGGTAATTGCAGCCCAACAAAGAACCTCAATTTACAATCATTTAACCCAAACAATCTCACTTGCAAAGAAGGTTTACTCTCCAACAAATGTCTAAAAATAAAGAATGCAATTAACGGTAAGCATCCGATTAAATTGAGTAAACAAATTTCAACTGCATATAAGTTATGGGTTTAGTCATTATACTTTAAATTGATAAGTTTTGTAACACCCTTTACCCAACCCGAATCACTGAGTTCAAATATCGAATGTTACGACATACAAACACTTAGTATAAATGTTTAAACAATTTGCATATGATCTTTTTTCAACATATCTCTTTTTGTATTATTAAATATTTTCTTAATAAAAGAAATAAAGAAGACATCCAAGAATACAACAGACTTTTAAAATAGCGTAAGACATTACAACACAAAAGTTTATTAAAGACAGTCTAATCTTGGCGTACTATGCTATATGCCTTACTTTTAAGATATCCTCTATATGTATAATAACCCAACTCAACGTTTCCTAGTTGGCACATTCCTGGCTTGGCCCCTCCTAGCGTACTTACTCTAGCAGCAAAACCTGAAACAAGAACAAACACTTTGTAAGTTCACGCGAACTTAGTGAGTGAGTTGTTAGCACAGAATACCTTAGAACCTTTTTAGTTGAATTCCTCATCTTGCAAATTATGGATCACATCTCTATCTTTGGCAGTACTTTCATAATACCTGATATATACCTATGTGCCAGCTACCATACTTCACGTACCAACTCTCACTTCACTTTTTGACTAACTCTAGATCTTACTAGAGAATACATATCTTATTCTTTCATAATACAACAAAGATATCTCTCAGAAGTACAGCAAAACCTGAAACAAGAACAAACACTTTGTAAGTTCACGCGAACTTAGTGAGTGAGTTGTTAGCACAGAATACCTTAGAACCTTTTTAGTTGAATTCCTCATCTTGCAAATTATGGATCACATCTCTATCTTTGGCAGTACTTTCATAATACCTGATATATATACCTATGTGCCAGCTACCATACTTAACGTACCAATTCTCACTTCACTTTTTGACTAACTCTAGATCTTACTAGACAATACACATCTTATTCTTTCATAGTACAGCAAAGATATCTCTCAGAAGTATATCTATACAAAACCTACCATTGATGAAATCCCTTCAACTAAACATAAAATACTTTTCTCCAGAATGGACACTCACAAAAACTGCTCTTGATCGATAGAAAAACTAATACATCTCTTAAGTTGAACTCCATACTGATCTTCTGGCTGATTCTCATACTGATTCGGGTAGTTATTAGATTACCAATCAAATCATATCTTGAATCAACCCCAAATCATAACTTTTGTTGATAATCAGACTAATAAACCATAATTTATACATATTTTTATCCCATGCTTAGCCCATTTATGAATGGTCTCTCCTTAGATTTGGTGAATTCGATGCTCCTAATCCTTTAATTTCATGTTTTATACTTAGGAGAGCATAGGAGAGTCAAAAAAGTGAGCAACGGGCCAAAAACGGAGAAAATGGACCCATGTGGAAAATTAACACGGCCTGGACTTCCTCATACGGGCATGTCACACGGTCGTGTCCATTTGGTAGGATTGAAGCACGACTTACATGGGTAGACTACACGCCTGTGCCTATTCAATAGCCTTGACCACGGGCTGGAGCAATCACACACGGGCGTGTCACACGGGTGTGTCCCTACCGAGCCCAAGTATAGTCCTATTCGGAAAAGGCTAATTTTTAGGGCTCTTAGGCATCCAAAAGCCTATTTGAACACCTAATGAGGCACTTAAGAGGGGGACGCAGAGTAGGAAGCAAGGAATTATTCAAAGAAAGCCGATTGATCCATCTCAGAAGCCAGATTCATTATCAAGACTGAAGATCTCCCTTCAAGTTCCTTCAGGAGTTTTGGGTTTTCTTATGTTTTGTTATCTTTATGCTTTTGAGATGTTTTCTTTCATAAGTATGAATTAAACCCCCTAAATACCTAAGGGGAATGAAACCTAAGATGGATCTTGTTATTATTATCTGAATTGTATGATAAATATTTGACTTGTTCTTAATTATGTGTTCTTAATTCTTGTTTCGATATTCTAGGATATTGATTCAAGTCAAGCTCTTATTCAGAGGAGGAATAGACCTGTCTAAGAGTAAATTTATCATAATTAAGCGGAGTTGATTGCACGCCTAGAGATAGGGTGATAAGATTTTTCCAGATTAGAGTGAAACTTGATAAGGGAATCCATAGATCGAGTTAATGCAATTCTAGGGTGTTAATTAGAAAGAGATTTCAATTATTCAACCTAGGGTTAGACGCTATTAGTCTCGAGAGAGATAATAATATAACTGAGGGATTTTTACAGATCAAGTCAAATGAATAAATCGTCTAATTCAAAGTCAAATAACAAGTGAAGCCTAGGTGGATTTTTTTCTTAGGTATTGTCTTAATCAATCGAATTTTCCCAAAAGTATTTTCCCAAATTTTCTTTCTGTGCATTCTTAGTTTAGTAATTAGTTTAGACAACCAAACCTCTTAATTCTTAAGCTAGATAATAAAAAGGAAGTAAATACTAGTACTTGTAGTTCCTTTGGGTTCGACAATCCGGTCTTGCTGAACTATAGTACTGTTCGATAGGTACACTTGCCTTAATCGTGATAATAAGTTAGTCTCAAGAACGATTCATTTATAAATTTTTAAAACCTGTTCGAATATCACGCATCAAGTTTTTGGCGTCGTTGCCAGGGAACTAGGATATTAGGAACACTCGATTTTTATTACTTTAGCCATTTTACTTTTATTGCAATTTAAAATTTTCTTTTCTTTTCTATTCTTCATTTATTTTCTTTTGACAGGTTTTTCTAGTTTATGACCAGAAGAAACCCGTCAGGACTATTACTGTTTGATAGTGAGATTGATCGCACAGTTCGCAGAAACCGAAGAGAAGAAACCTGTCAGGACCATTACTGTTTGATAGTGAGATTGATCGCACAGTTCGCAGAAATCTAAGAGAAATAAGGCGAAGCTTACGATACACAGAAGAGTAAGAGGATAACACTTCAACCACAATCGAGGAGATGGCTGAAAACTAAGAAAATCTGTTACCTCCTACGATTGCTGTTAATCAGAATCCTGCTCCGCGCACTATGTATGATTATGCTAAACCTTCTTTAACAGGAACTGAATCGAGCATAGTTAGACCTGCTGTAGCTACAAATACTTTTGAACTATAACCTAACACAATTCAAATGATACAGCAATTTGTTTAGTTTGATGGTTTGCAGGACGAAGATCCCAACGCTCACTTGACAAACTTTTTGGAACTATGTGATACATTTAAAATTAATGGCGTTTCTGATGACACCATTCGCCTTCGATTATTCCCTTTTTCATTGAGAAACAAAGCTAAATAGTGGTTGAATTCGTTACCACGAGGATTAATCACTACTTGGGAACAAATGACCGAAAAGTTTTTATTAAAATATTTTTCACCGGCTAAAACGCCTAAATTACGTAATGATATCTCTTCTTTTATGCAGATGGATTTAGAAACACTCTTCGATGCATGAGAGAGATACAAGGACCTCTTGAGAAGATGCCCTCACCATGGGTTACCACTCTGGCTACAGGTTCAAACGTTTCATAATGGCCTGAATCCTTCGACTAGACAAATGGTTGATACAGCTGCTGGTGGAACCATCAATAATAAGACACCTGAAGATGTCTATGAATTTATAAAAGAGATGTCACTGAATAACTATCAGTGGTAAGTCATGAGGACAAAGCCAACCAAAATCGCCAGCATTTATAACGTCGATTCGATCACCATGCTCTCTAATCATGTAGAACTCTTGAATAAGAAAATTGATGGTTTTCTTAGTTATTCACAAGTTCACCCAATAATGCAATGCGAAGCACATGGAGGTGGATCAAGCAGTTTAGAATACCTACCTTATGGCCACAACATGGAGAACGAGCAGTTAAATTACATGGGTAACAATCCTCGATCTCAAAACAATCCTTATAGCAATACTTACAATGCAGGTTGGAGGAACCACCCAAATTTTTCATGGGAGGCCAAAGAAATCAGAGACCACCACCCTCTCTAGGCTTTCAGCAACCACCATACCAGCAGGAGAAAAAGCTGAACCTTGAGGAGATACTAACCAAATTCATCTCGGTGTCAGAAACTCATTTTCAGAATACTGAGACGGCATTCAAAAATCAACAAGCATTAATCCAGGGGCTCGAAACTTAGATTGGACAGCTCAGCAAGTTGATTTCTGAACAACTACAAGGTAGCCTGCCAAGCAACACTGAATCTAACCTAATGGAGATTGCCATTCAAGATGAGGAAGGGTTAGTTGCAAAACCAAGGCCAGAAACGGTGATAAGAAAAGGTAAGAATAAGGTAGGCCAAAATGACCCAAAGCCGGTGAGTACAGAATATAAACCTCGTGTGCCATACCCCAATGCAATAAGGCAAGACCGATCAGACGAACAATTTGGTAAATTCTTTAAACTTTTAAAGAAACTACATATTAAATTACCATTTATTGAAACCCTTTCGCAGATACCAAATGCAGTCAAGTTTTTAAAGGAGCTTTTAACAAATAAATAAAAGTTGGATGAGGCGTCGCATGTGGAGTTGAATGCTGTTTGCTCAGCCATATTACAGAATAAGTTACCCAACAAATTGAAGGATCCAGGGAATTTTACGATTCCTTGTTTAATTGGTAGTTTAGATGTTCATAATACCTTGGCTGACTTAAGGGCAAGCATTAATGTTATGCCTTATAAAATGTTTAAACAGCTAGGTCTTGGGAAACCCAAACAAACTAGGATGAGCATTCAATTGGCTGATAAAACCATTAGATTTCCTAGGGGTATCATTGAAGATGTTCTTGTTAAGATCGATAAATTTATATACCCAGTAGACTTTGTTCTTCTAGACGTAGAAGAGGATAGTAATGCACCTTTAATTTTAGGACGACCCTTTTTAGCGATTGCTAGAACCATTATTAATGTTGGTATAGGTGAACTCACACTGATCATGTGGTGAAACCCTCTGTGTAGGAAACAGTTACGAAGAACACATACAAGCCGTGTTCAAACAACAACAAAGGACCTATCTATAAAGAACGACAGCTACAAATAAAGGAGCTGGATGAATGGCAGACATAGAAATCGAGAACACCTGATAAATCGAAACCGAGCCAGAACAAGCTCAATACCTCACCAAATCAACTTAAGGTTGGAGACAAAGTGCTACTAGATGCAGTAGATCCTCGCATCGCCAGTCCTAAACCTAATGAAGAAATTCCTCTTACGGTACTCAGTATTTTCCCATATGGTACAGTCGAGGTAATTCATCCCAAATTCGGCACATTTAAGGTAAATAATACCCGTCTTAAACCTTACGTTGATAAAGTTGATAGCAGGGATAAGGAGTATAAACTTCTCGCACCACTTTGACCATACAGAAGAATGGTAAGTGATGCGATCCCGGTCGCATCATGTTTCGGTACATCTCGACGACATCGAGATTGGCCTAAACTCGAGGGGCCCAAATGCAAAATGAGACCTTTAAATTCATTTATGCTGTTGGAATAAAGACTTGATTTATCTTAGTTACTTTAGTCTTTAATTATGTCTTATTTATTAAATACATATTTTAATTATGACATGCATTATGTGTTTTACATTTAATAAAGTCATACATTATGTGACTCCGATGTTAGTTTAAGTCAGCTTCATTAAATTAAGTCTTGCATTAAGTAACTCATTTGTTCATTTAGTTTGCATTTTAAACCATGCATTTAAGCATCTTAGTTTAATAAATGAGTTGTTGGACATTTATTCAACTCATCTTAGATTAATTAATAAGTGTTTTTGTTGAACTTTATTTAATAGTTGCTTCTTTAAATAATCTAGTTCCTAGGATAATTTATTGATGCATGAATTTAAGTTCATTTAATAATGCTTCTCTTAATTAAACTTGTTGCTGGAATAAATGATGCATAAGTGTTAGTTCATTTATTTAAGTTAGTTGTTAATTTGTTTTAAGCTTAATAAATGAATAAATGTGACGGTTACATGTGTTAATTGCAGGTGACTTTTTAGCTCCCATCTATTATTATTAAAGGCTGTTATGCATTCAATAAGGTGACTTTTCAAGAGATTTCAGTTACAAAAGAGAGGGTTGTTACAAAGAGGCTTTAAATATCATTAAGAAGTTGTTTATATCAATTAAACGAGAGCATTATTCTTCTTTAAATTAGGCAGCAACTTTGTTTCATCTTCCATAACCGTTTGCTTCATGAGTAATCACTACATGCATTCAATTCTCCATCAAAGAAGCTGGTGTCTTTTCGGTTGCTCATGGAGACTTCAAAAGACTATGAAAGCAACTTAATTGAAGAAGTAAATTACATTGAAGGCTGGAGTTACTTGGAATAGAATTTTTATAGTTGTGACTTTTCATTAGGCCTCATTATTAGCTTAATTAAAAGTGACCTTTCAGCTAGCTTCCCTTTTGACACTATAAATTCATGTAACCAGCCTTTTGAAGGAACACTACTTTTTGGACATTTTTGAATGATATTCTGCCAAATTTGTGAGGCAAACTTTTCTCTGTTTTTGTTCAAAGATTTGTTGGGGCTACCTAGTGTTCTAGTTGTGTCATCCATTTTCTTTGTTGAAAACTGAACTTATCGTTACTCGTAGTGTGGCGTTCAAACATACCAAGGTTCCTACTTTGCTAAGTAGTGGGTCGAGGTTCTCATATTCTCCATTCGACCACCTTGAAAACTTATAAACATTTGGGTTAATATTTTCTAATATTGGTTTGTGCCTGTTTTCGAGATCATTTTCATTTTCATTCCAATCCATCTTTTCGTTTCATTATAACCAAACCTACAAAAACTTTGTTAAAACATCATTTTGAACAAATCTAACGCTACTTCTTCATAGACGATCGGGCAAACTCACATACGACTCGACTCACCCTGAGGCGGATCGTATCATTTGGTATCAGAGCTACAAAAACTAGGAGTACGAACATTCAAAATTACTCCAGGAATAGTCTGTGACTCATCAAGTAAGTTTAAAAAAAAATGAAAAAACGAAAAAAAAACGAAAAAAAATTTCAAACAAAAATTCTGAAAAAAAAACAAAATCTGAAAATTTGAACATAGACTTTACCCTCTCATCCACTTCCATCCTTGACCTTTTCGCCACACTATACCCGAATTATTCTCTTTCTTGTAAGCCTACCCAGTTGTAAATCACATCATCCCTTGTTACCCATTTGAAACCGACCACCAAGACTAAGGTTAAGCCTTGGCGAATCTGCTTACGAAATCACGAGAAAGGTAAAGAGAGGTAAAAGGCACGAGTGTTGTGAGAGCATTAGAGTGTTGAAAAAGCCGATCTTGAGTGCAAACACGAGTGTAAGTGCCATTCAAATTTTATTGTGAGTGACTAGTGAGGTTTGTGGTAAGGTATTCATTTTCTGTTTTGTTTTATTCATTTTTCTTTTCATCTATTAATCATGTCTCGAGAAGGGTTTTCAGCCTTTGAATTTCAATATTTGTTGAAAGAGATGGAGTGCATGCTCGATCGAAAAATCAAGCCTGTCCAAGAAAAGCTAGACCATCGAGCAAGATTTCAACGAAAGCAAATTGTTCCAAGTCAGAAAAAGGAGTCAAGAACATCACGGAGACACACATCTGATGACTACTCAGAAGAGATTTCTATCGTGGTACCTATTCGACAAGAAATTCGAGTAGAAAGAAAGAAAGCTTCGAGTCTAAGGTCTTTCGAGATAACGAACGAGGGAGCCCAAGTAACTCTTCGTATGCATCCACGAAGACTCATTCTCGAAGAATTGATCGTGAACTCTATCTAAATGATTTCACATCTTTCGAACAAAATACTTATCATGCTGATTCACTTGTATTAACTTCAAGTTGTAAAGAAAAAATGAGAGAAAAAGAAATGAAAGAGAGGCAAGAGGCGAGTAAGAGAGAAAATGAGAGATTCTTGAAAGAGATTGAGAAAATCATTGAAAAAGCCGTTGAAAAAGAAAAAGAACAAAAAGAGAGTGAAAGAAAAGAGAGGCAAAAGATGATCATGAGAGAAAACGAGTGGATTCTAAAAGAAATCGAGAGAAGCAAAAAAGAAAAAGAGTGTGTGCAAGAAAGTAAAGTTGAAAAAGAGAGTGAGCAAAAAGAAAGCGTGGAAGAAACAATTGTTCTTGAAGAAAAAGAAATGAAAGAAAAAGTTGATAGAGGGCAAGAAAAAGAGAGTGTTGTTTCCACTAACCAATCTGTGAATTCTTCTCGTCTTACCTCTTCTTTTCAGGTTCCTAACAATCCGTGTGACGAACTTCAATCAATACTTTCCTGATGAGAGATGCTTTTGTATGATCAGAAAAGGAAAGGTTGAAGATAAAATCCAACCGCAAGTATTCAAAGATAAGGAATCTTTAGAAATCGAGCCACGGCAAACAGGTTTGAAAGTTGTCGGAAAAATTTTCGATGGCTTAATTTATAAAAGATCCCCTTATTTTGATTTAATTAACCCTTATTCTTTGTTTGTGGTTGATAAGTCCATTCTAAGAGGAAGTATGAGGCAGTGTTCTCTTGAGTTGTTTTGTGGTGTAAAACTTGTTGATGACGTCCGATTAAATCGGCAAGCACATAATATCATCTTACATGGTAACGATTCTTCACGAAAGACATTTAAGTTGTTCGATTATGGTGATTATGTGAATCAACTACTGCCTTGTGCAAAATCTTTAAATTTATGCCCATCTGTCCTGATGAATGTAAGGAGTTTGGATTATTTGTTTTTGTATATGCACAAATTCTTTTGGATCAGCATGTTTGAAATCATGACACGTATGAAACCTTTGTTGCATTTTCTAGCAAGTGAACAAACTTATGTGTTTAAACCTAGAATTTGCTATTTTGGTTCGATATGTGAAAAATTCAAGCATTCCAAATTTTGTGCGACCAATTTTTGTTTGATTGATGCTTGGCTTTTGACTAAGGGAGCGAAATTTAAAAATTATGAATACAATATAAAATCGTTCCTTGATCATTTTATTTGTCTATCCATAAATTTCTTGTGTCATTTTAAAAAGGTAAGGCCAACTCATATTTTTGATCCTGGCATTGATTCAGCATGTCCCTTAAAGTTGAACATCTACAGTGTCACTAACCCCTTTACTTTTCGTGAAGGTGATACTTTGAGAAACGCGAGTTGTTCTTGTATTTCTCTTACATTTCAGGTTAGTTCAAGTAAAGAGCAACGACTTTACTATCTTTCCGAAGAGAGGAGGTTTACATTGATTGAAAAAGGTACTGCTCAAACCGATCCACATTCATTCATTCATATGGGAAAACAAGGTGAGTTTTCTGAATCTTTTAAGATTCAACCACCCCCTTTGAATGTTGATGGAAACATTGTTGATGTTTTGGTTTCTGAAACACATTCGTACCTTGATGAGGTTTATTGTTTTTTTTATTAGTAATGGATGGTTTGAAAATGATGAGAACATTACTAACAATGGTTGTGTTGTTGATGTGCATTCTTTGATCTATGGAAAAACCACATGTTTAAACAAGGCTGTGCACATAAAACTTGTGATGTATGAGTGTTTTATTTATATGCATGCTCTATTACCAAATTTGGATATCCAACTTGCAAAGGTAAAACTTGTCAATTATTTTGAATTCGGCAATCGATCAAGTGCTCAAGTATGCACCAAGACTTCGAAAAGGAATTGTTCATTCTTGATTCATCATTTTATTACTCCTTGTCTTTATGATGATGATAATATTTTCTTGTGTCAAGCTGTGAATAAAATTTCAGAAAGTTCCTCCTGGTTTAACCTTCATTGTATCACTAACTTGTTTTATTCTTTTCTAAGTGACAATGTGAGGTGGTACCCTCTTAAAGAGGGAGGGCCGATTTGTGATCCTGAGAATTTTTTTTTGAGAAAATGGCCCGATTTGAGGACAAATCATCTTCAAGAAGAGGGGTATGATGCGATCCCGGTCGTATCATGTTTCGGTACATCTCGACGACATCGAGATTGGCCTAAACTCGAGGGGCCCAAATGCAAAATGAGACCTTTAAATTCATTTATGCTGTTGGAATAAAGACTTGATTTATCTTAGTTACTTTAGTCTTTAATTATGTCTTATTTATTAAATACATATTTTAATTATGACATGCATTATGTGTTATGCATTTAATAAAGTCATACATTATGTGACTCTGATGTTAGTTTAAGTCAGCTTCATTAAATTAAGTCTTGCATTAAGTAACTCATTTGTTCATTTAGTTTGCATTTTAAACCATGCATTTAAGCATCTTAGTTTAATAAATGAGTTGTTGGACATTTATTCAACTCATCTTAGATTAATTAATAAGTGTTTTTGTTGAACTTTATTTAATAGTTGCTTTTTTAAATAATCTAGTTCCTAGGATAATTTATTGATGCATGAATTTAAGTTCATTTAATAATGCTTCTCTTAATTAAACTTGTTGCTGGAATAAATGATGCATAAGTGTTAGTTCATTTATTTAAGTTAGTTGTTAATTTGTTTTAAGCTTAATAAATGAATAAATGTGACGGTTACATGTGTTAATTGCAGGTGACTTTTTAGCTCCCATCTATTATTATTAAAGGCTGTTATGCATTCAATAAGGTGACTTTTCAAGAGATTTCAATTACAAAAGAGAGGGTTGTTACAAAGAGGCTTTAAATATCATTAAGAAGTTGTTTCTATCAATTAAACGAGAGCATTATTCTTCTTTAAATTAGGCAGCAACTTTGTTTCATCTTCCATAACCGTTTGCTTCATGAGTAATCACTACATGCATTCAATTCTCCATCAAAGAAGCTGGTGTCTTTTCGGTTGCTCATGGAGACTTCAAAAGACTATGAAAGCAACTTAATTGAAGAAGTAAATCACATTGAAGGCTGGAGTTACTTGGAATAGAATTTCTATAGTTGTGACTTTTCATTAGGCCTCATTATTAGCTTCATTAAAAGTGACCTTTCAGCTAGCTTCCCTTTTGACACTATAAATTCATGTAACCAGCCTTTTGAAGGAACACTACTTTTTGGGCATTTTTGAATGATATTCTGCCAAATTTGTGAGGCAAACTTTTCTCTGTTTTTGTTCAAAGATTTGTTGGGGCTACCTAGTGTTCTAGTTGTGTCATCCATTTTCTTTGTTGAAAACTGAACTTATCACTACTCGTAGTGTGGCGTTCAAACATACCAAGGTTCCTACTTTGCTAAGTAGTGGGTCGAGGTTCTCATATTCTCCATTCAACCACCTTGAAAACTTATAAACATTTGGGTCAATATTTTCTAATATTGGTTCGTGTCTATTTTCGAGATCATTTTCATTTCCATTCCAATCCATCTTTTCGTTTCATTATAACCAAACCTACAAAAACTTTGTTAAAACATCATTTTGAACAAATCTAACGCTACTTCTTCGTAGACGATCGGGCAAACTCACATACGACTCGACTCACCCTGAGGCGAATCATATCAGTAAGTCAAGCTTAGACTATAAATAAGCACTTATTGGGAGGTAACCCGAGACTAACAGTGTTAATTTCTTTAAATTTTAGTTTTTAACATCTAACATTCTAACCGAATCATGGAACGCAGGCTTGCTAAAGACCACACGGCCAGACACATGGGCGTACATTAGGCCGTGTGAAAACAGGGCAAGATTTTTTCCCCAGTATGGGATGCGATAAGTTGCCATGGCCGTGTGATATGGCCGTGGGTGAAACTGCCAAAACAACACGGGCGTGAGACACGCCCGTGCCTCGAAACCGTGGTTGAAATTGAGAATGTAACACTGGTGTGCGACACGCCCGTGCCATCCACCTGTGGTCGACACTGTCAAAACGAACAAGGGCGTGGGAGAAGTGAATGAAGCAAGACTCGACCGTGCAACATGGCTGTGTGCACCCACACACCCAAAGAACACGGGCGTGGGCCTAATGTCAGACACTCCCAAATCCAAAATTCGCGAAACACACGGGCAAAAATTAGGCCACACGGGCATGTCCTATGGCTGTGTGCCCCAAAATCTATATAAACCCCTCACTATTCATTATCTCTTTCCCCAAAAATCCCTAACCCTAGCCGCTGCAACTTCACACGCCCTACCCCCACGCCCGTGCGCCACCTACAACACCGATTCCGATGCCCCAAGCTCCTTTCTTTTGCGTTTGTTTACTCTTTTCTCTCTATTTTCTTGAAATATGTTGCTTATTTCATGATTTCTCTGCTCTATTGAACTATTTTGAATGAATATTCATAGTTAGATTATTAAAATACTCATGCTTGTTTATAAAAATTTTGTCATTTTAGTTACTACATTATGCTATACTCTTTCATTTTTCTTTGTTCCATGAAATTTATGCTTACCCACATGCATTCATTCATATTCCCGTTACATTATTCCCATAATCCTATAACTTGATATATTTAGTAGTTTTGTTTACTTCATCCATCACGTAAGTCTCGTGAAATATTCCTATTTAGTTTTGTGCTTCCGTGCTATTTTTGGGACGTATTGGTTGAACTTCAATTTTTCAACGCAGGTACAATGTCATCTTTATGTAGTAAGAAGACTGTTGTTCCCACCTCGAAGAAGAGGAAACGAGTAGCGTCATCCTCAGGTCTTACCACGGAGATTAGGCACCCGTTCCTCTAGGTTCCCTTAGGACCCTAGGAGGAATTATATCAGATATTACGGGCCCGACCCCTAGGTATGGGCCGCTGCAATGACTGGGCCACACTCAAACATATTCAATTGGCTGACGCGGTCAGAGCCCTCCTAACGACTGACCCGTGGGGCTCTTCTTTGAGATCGTCGAGCCGGTGTATCTTGAGTTCACATTGGAACTCTGCTCGACTTCTATCTTTAGACCGTCATGACAAACTTCGACGATCCTGAAACGGTCCAATTTCACCTTGATGGTCTAGTACGCCAGTTGAGCATACCCGAGTTCGGGATTGCACTAGGGCTATACATGGAGAAGTTCATGGACGACAATGAACTCGACACCCTCCACCGCCACATCCACTACTCCCTCTCAAAATGCTGGAGGGACCTCGTCCCTGCCTCAGCCACCTACAGTCTTAACCGCTCCAAGGTATCGGCTCGCTCTCCATCCTTGAGATATCTACATGCTATCTTGGCTCACACTCTAACAGGGAGACAAGAGAGCACTGGCGTCGTCACCACCCATTACGCCTATTTATTATAGAACATGGCGAATGGGCACGTCCTCGACCTTGCCTACTTTATCGCCCTCGCCATCCGCCATCAGACGGAGCGACATAGGAGAGGAGTCATCTCTATCGGGCCATATGTGACTCGACTGGCTCGGTACTTCGGGCTCCTCAACACAACAGCTCGATCATACTCCTTCACTCTCATCGGCCAGATGTCCCTGATCGCGTGATTTCGTGATAGGTTTTAAAAATTTATAATTAATCGTTGTTGAAACTAACTATTATCGCGATGTAGGCAAGTGTACCTATCGAATAGTAGTAAAGTTTTAGCAAGACCGGATTGTCGAACCCAAAGGAACTAAAAGTACTAGTAATGACTGTCTTTTTATTATCTAGCCTGAGAATAAAGAGGTTTTGTTTTTAACTAAGTAATTATCTAAACTAAGAATCCATAGAGAATAGAATTGGGGAATTGCTTTTGGGAAAATCGATTGAATTAAGACAATACCTAAGGAAAAATCCACATAGACTGTACTTGTTATTCTGGCTCCGAATCGGACGATTTATTCATTTAACTTGTTCCATAGAGATCCCTAAGTTATGTTATTATCTCTATTTAAGACTAATAACATCTAATCCCTAGATTGAATAATTGAGACCTTTTTCTAATTAACACCCTAGGGTTGCATGAACTCGATCTATAGATCCTCTTATTAGGTTTCACCCTAATCCGGCAAAATCTTGTCACCCTATGTCTAGGCGTGCAATCAACTCCGCTTAATTATGACAAATGTACTATTAGACAGGGTCTATTCCTCCTCTAAATAAGAGCTTATCTTGAATCAGTATCCTAGGATATCAAAATAAGAATTAAAAACACATAATTAAGAACAAGTTAAATATTTATCATACAATTTAGAAAAAACTAACAAGATTCGTCTTAGGTTTCATTCCCCTTAGGTATTTAGGGGATTTAGTTCATAACTAAATAAGAAAACATCTCAGAATAATAAAGAATACAAAACATAAAGGAAACCCAAAACTCCTGAAGGGAAATTGAGGAGAGATCTTCAGTCTTGATGATGAATCCAGCTTCTGAGATGGATCAATCGGCTTTCTTGGAGTAATTCCTTACCCCCTATTCTATGTGTCCTCTTTCTTCCTCCTCTAGGGTGTATTTATAGGCTTTGGAATGCCTAAGAGCCCTCAAAATTAGCTTTTTTTGAATTGGACTCAACTTGGGCTCGACAGGGACACGCCCGTGTAACACGCCCGTGTACGATTACTTCAGGCCGTGCTCGAGCCTACCAAATTGACACGACCATGTGGTCTGCCCATGTGAGGAGGTCCAGGCCGTGTTGATTTCGTACTTTGGCCCATTTTCTCCGTTTTTGGCCTGTTTCTCGTTCCTTTCACTCTCCTATGCTCTCCTAAGTATAAAACATGAAATTAAAGCATTAGGAGCATCGAATTCACCAATTCTAATGGAAAATCATCCATAAAATATGTTAAACATGGGGTAAAAATATGTATAAATTACGGTTTATCAAATACCCCCAAACTTAAGCAATTGCTTATCCTCAACCAAAATTCTCAACTCATAATCAAAATAAATTCTTCTTAATTTATAATCTCTATCGATAATATCTCAAAATAATCCATAAATAATCATACATTGAGAATTCAACTAAAAGAACATAAAAGTTTCAAACATTCCAAGTTGAGTATTTAATCATGCAAACATAGGTGTCTCTCATCATTTAAGTAATTACCTTTGATTCGGAATATCACAAAGTTTCACATCCTCACTAAAGATTCGGTCAAATCACTCAAAGTGTTTTAAAGACAATAAATGAAGCACTCAATAGTCAATAATGAAAAGTCATTACCATAGGCTTGCATGAAAATCAAATCTCCACCACTGATAAATTGAGATGAAACATCAATGAAAAGGTCTTTAGAGGGTTGTAATGAGGCTTGGTTAGGGGGTGTGGCCACAAGCTGAAAGAAAGGGTTAGAATCGAGATTGAATTGAAAAAATTGCCTAACTAGAAAAAGAGTTAATCATCACTTGCGTACAACAGAGCTTTTTCTCAGAATATGGAATTCTAATGTATATACATATATATTTTTTAATTAAGAAGAAGTTAAATAAAACATCGACTAACTATTAAGAACGAGACATAGATAAGCAAATTCTTCAACTCAAATCTAGACAAAAATAGGGATTAATATATGGGATTTCAACAATAATGAGTTAAGAGTTAATATTAAGGGTAATATAAGAAATGGCTTGTTAGGCTCAAGGGGGTTTACTAGGGGTTAATCGTGGAGGTAGGCTTTTCATGGCATGAGTGGGTTAATCCTAAGTGTCTTAATCATTTTGACATATCAAATCAAATGGTGTGGTCTTGACATACATAATCAAGCAAGTTCTAGAATAACAGTTCGATATTGACGTACTCAAAGTAATAATAAAAGTGAGCATGAAAGAATAGATGCTCAAAAGGCTAAAAAATCTCACAAAAATTATGGCTTTTTGATGTGTAAAACTTTTGAATTCTAACTCAAAGTAATACCTAACTTTAGGGAAACAACCTAATATTTTAAATTCTTAAAAATCAACTTATCATGCTTGATTCTCTAATGTCTTAAGGTTTAAACAATCAATGCATAAATGCCTATGTTTTAATTTAAGATATATCAACAAAAATAAAAAAATCAATTAAAATTTATCATAAATATGATATAAGAGCTTTTTAAGAGAATAAGGTAGTTTTTCAGGGATTTTTCTGATAATGAAATAAATACTCCCCCACACTTAAGATGTACATTGCCCTCAATGTACAAAGATAGATATTAGAGTATAGAAAAAAATAAGATAGGGGAAGAAGTGAAACTTCCTGTATGATGAATTCCTCGAACTGGAGTTTTGGAGAGTGATCGGTTTGAGAGTGGAGGAGGATACTCCGGCGGTCGTAAAGGTTTATTAGTCCATAAGTCCTGTGACAAAAGAATATTATATCTAGCGGCGCACGGGCGTGGCAAGGAGGTTGTGTGGAATTGCAGCAGCTAGGGTTAGGGTTTTTGAGTGGGGAAGACAATGAATAGTGTAGGGTATTTATAGATTTTGGGGCACACGGTCGGGTAACATGCCCGTGTTCCCTAATTTTTGCCCGTGTGTTTCACGTTTTTCCTATTTGGGCATTTTGAAATTCGTCCCACGCTCGTTTATCTTGGGCGTGTGGGTGCACACGGCCGTGTCGAACGACCGTGTCTATCTTCATTCGCTTCTCCCACGCCCGTGTATGCAAGGTCCATGCCTTGTTAATTTAACAGGTTCAACCACAGGTACTAAACACGGGCGTTGCAGTTTCAACCTCAGGTCTCCCACATGGGCGTGTCTCATGCCCGTGTTGTTTTCACAGGTTCAACCATGGCCACATCGCACGGCCGTGGGTTTTATCATAGCCCATGTTGGGGAAATCTTTTGCCCTATTTTCTCACGGCCCTAAGCACACCCGTGTTCTTGGCCGTGTCTTTATGGAAAAGCTTGTATTCAAGATCTCTATTAGTAAGTTAGGTGTTAAATACTAAAATTTAAAGAAATTAATATTATTAGTGCTCAGGTTACCTCCCAAGAAGCGCTTATTTATAGTCTAAGCTCGACTTACCTCTCCATTGAATGGTCATGGTGGTTTGAGGAGTTTATACTCCTCATTCATGTTATTAATCTCATCAAAATAAGGTTTTAAACTGGTGTTGTTTACCTTAAAAGTGCCGAACTTGGGATGACTCACCTCGACCGTACCAAATGGGAAAATGCTGAGTACCGTAAGAGGGATTTCTTTATTCGATGTGGTAGTAACAATGTGGGGATCTGTGGCATCTAATAAGACTCTATCTCCAACCTTAAGTTGATTTGGAAAGGGGTTGAGCTTGTTCTGTCGTAGATTTGGTTTGTCAGGTGTTCTCGGTTTATACGTCTGCCATTCATCTAGCTCCTCGACTTGTAGCCTTCGATCTTCATGAATGGGTCCTCTACTATTGCTTGCGAATGACTCATGTGCTACCTTTAGACTCATTTCCTGCAAAGTAGGTTGTACCATATTGTCAGTTTTAGAGGAATGGGTTAAATGATCACCTTCAATTTCTGATGTGTTACCAGAATTTCGAGCTTGAAGAGTGATTGTTTCGTCTCCCACACGGAGTGTGAGTTCACCTGTGCCAACATCAATTATTGTTTTAGTAGTTGCTAAAAAGGGCCTTCCTAGAATTAAAGGATTGTTGCTATCCTCCTCTATATCTAGAATAATAAAGTCAACGAGAAATATAAATTTATCGATTTTAACTAGTACATCTTCAATAATATCCCTAGGGAATCTTATAGTTTTATCTGCTAATTGAATGCTCATCCTAGTCTGTTTGGGTTTCCTGAGACCTAATTGCTTAAACATTTTGTAGGGCATGACGTTAAATACTAGCCCCCAAATTAGCTAATGCATTATTAACATCTAAACTACCAATTAAGCAAGGAATTGTAAAACCCCCTGGATCTTTTTGTTTGTTGGGTAGTTTATGTTGGACAATTGCTGAGCAAACTACGTTCAGGCCCACATGCGACACCTCGTCCAACTTCCACTTATTTGCTAAAAGCTCCTTTAAAAATTTCATTGCGTTTGACATCTACGATAGCGCTTCAATAAATGGTAAGTTAATGTGTAATTTTTTTAAGAGTTTAAGGAATTTACCAAATTGTTCATCTGAGCGGTCTTTCCTTGTCACGTTGGGGTATGGCACACGAGGTTTATATTCGATAGTCACTGGTTTTTTTTATTATAATCTACCTCACCTTTACCCTTACTTACCACCGTTTCTTGCCTCGATTTTGGCTTAGGCTCAACAAATCCTTCTTCATTTTGAACATTAATAGCGTTGAGCTGTTCCTTGGGTTAGGTTCAGTATTACTTGGCAAGCTATCTTGTGGTCGTTTGGAGATTAGTTTAGAAAGCTGGCCTATCTGAGTTTTGAGCCCTTGGATTGAAGCTTGTGGATTTTTAAGTGTCGTTTCGGTGTTCTGAAAGCGGGTTTTTGACACCAATATAAACTTTGAAAGTATCTCTTCAAGGTTCGATTTCTTTTCCTGTTGATAGGGTGGCTATTGGTATCCCGGAGGTGGTCGCTGATTTCCTTGGCCTCCCTATGAGAAATTTGGGTGGTTCCTCTAACCTGCATTATAAGTGTTACTATATGGATTGTTTTGAGGTCGAGAATTATTACCTATGTAATTTAATTGCTCATTATCCATGTTGTGGCCATAAGGTTGGTATTCCGAATGGTTTGTTCCACCTCCACTTGCTTCGCACTACATTACTGGGTGAACCTATGAAGAACTAAGAAAACCATCAATTTTCTTATTCAAGAGTTCTACCTGATTAGAGAGCATGGTGACCGAATCGACGTTATAAACACCGACTGTTTTCATTGGCTTTGTCCTCATGACTTGCCACTGATAGTTATTCAATGACATCTCCTCTATGAACTCATAAGCATCTTCAGGTGTTTTATTGTTGATGGTTCCGCCAGCAGCTGTGTCAACCATTTGTCGAGTCGAAGGATTCAGGCCATTATGGGACGTTTGAACCTGGAGCCAAAACAGTATCCATGGTGAGGGCACCTTCTCAAAAGGTCCTTGTATCTCTCCCATGCATAGTAGAGTGTTTCTAAATCCATCTGCACAAAAGAAGAGATATCATTACGTAATTTAGCAGTTTTAGCCAGCGGAAAATATTTTAGTAAAAATTTTTTGGTCATTTGTTCCCAAGTAATAATTGACCCTCATAGTAACGAGTTCAACCACTGTTTAGCTTTTTTCCTCAATGAGAAAGGGAATAACCGAAGACGAATGGCATCGTCAGAAATGCCATTAATTTTAAATATATCGCATAGTTCCAAAAGTTTGCTAAGTGAGCGTTGGGATCTTCATCCTGCAAACCATCAAACTGAACAAACTGTTGTATCATTTGAATTGTGGTAGGTTTCAGTTCAAAAGTATTTGCAGCTGCAGTAGGTCTAACTATGCTTGATTCAGTTCCTGTTAAAGAAGGTTTAGCATAATCATACATAGTGCTTGGAGCAAGATTTTGATTAGCCGTAATTGCAGGAGGTAGCTGATTGTCTTGGTTTTCAACCATCTCTTCACTTGGAGGTTGAGTATCGTCTTCTTGCTCGTTCTCTGTGTATATTAGGCTTCGCCTTATTTCTCTTTGGTTTCTGCGAACTGTGCGATCGATTTCTTCATCAAAAAGTAGTGGTCCTGAGGGGTTTCTTCTAGTCATAAACTATCAAAACCTGCCAGAAGAAGGAAAAAAGAAAATTAGTAAATTAGAATAAAATTTAAAATAAAATTAGATTGCAAGAAAAATAAATGGCTAAAGTAATAAAAATTGATTGTTCTTAATATTTTAGTTCTCCAGCAACGGCGCCAAAAACTTGATCGCGTGATTTGGTGATAGGTTTTAAATATTTATATTTAATCGTTCTTGAAACTAACTATTATCGCGATGTAGGCAAGTGTACCTATCGAACAGTAGTAAAGTTTTAGCAAGACCGAATTGTCGAACCCAAAGGAACTAAAAGTACTAGTAATGACTGTCTTTTTATTATCTAGCCTAAGAATAAAGA
This sequence comes from Gossypium hirsutum, assembly GCF_007990345.1. NCBI lineage: Eukaryota > Viridiplantae > Streptophyta > Magnoliopsida > Malvales > Malvaceae > Gossypium > Gossypium hirsutum. Next base: position 102,484,076 of record NC_053424.1, on the reverse strand, counting down.
GGTTTTGTTTTTAACTAAGTAATTATCTAAATCAAGAATTCACAGAGAATAGAATTTGGGTATTGCTTTCAGGACAATCGATTGAATTAAGACAATACCTAAGGAAAAATCCACCTAGACTATACTTGTTATTCTGGCTCCGAATCGGATGATTTATTCATTTAACTTGTTCCGTAGAGATCCCTAAGTTATGTTATTATCCCTATTCAAGACTAATAACATCTAATCCCTAGATTGAATAATTGAGACCTTTCTCTAATTAACACCCTAGGGTTGCATTAACTCGATCTATAGATCCCCTTATTAGGTTTCACCCTAATCTGGCAAAATCTTGTCACCCTATGTCTAGGCGCGCAATCAACTCTGCTTAATTATGACAAATGTACTCTTAGACAGGGTCTATTCCTCCTCTGAATAAGAGCTTATCTTGAATCAGTATCCTGGGATATCAAAACAAGAATTAAGAACACATAATTAAGAACAAGTTAAATATTTATCATACAATTCAGAAAATAATAACAAGATTTGTCTTAAGTTTCATTCCCCTTAGGTATTTAGGGGATTTAATTCATAACTAAATAAGAAAACATCTCAGAATAATAAAGAATACAAAACATAAAGAAAACCCAAAACTCCTGAAGGGAAATTGAGGAGAGATCTTCAGTCTTGATGATGAATCCAGCTTCTGAGACAGATCAATCGGCTTTCTTGGAGTAATTCCTTGCCCCTTATCTGTGTGTCCTCTTTCTTCCTCCTCTAGGGTGTATTTATAGGCTTTGGAATGCCTAAGAGCCCTCAAAATTAGCCTTTTCCGAATTGGACTCAATTTGGGCTCGGCAGGGACACGCCCGCGTAACACGCCCGTGTGTGATTACTTCAGGCCGTGCTCGAGCCTGCCAAATTGACATGGCCGTGTGGTCTTTCCATGTGAGGAGGTTCAAGCCGTGTTGATTTCGTACTTTGGTCCATTTTCTTCATTTTTGGCCCGTTTCTCGTTCCTTTCGCTCTCCTAAGCTCTCCTAAGTATAAAACATGAAATTAAAGCATTAGGAGCATCAAATTCACCAATTCTAATGGAAAATCATCCATAAAATACGTTAAACATGGGGTAAAAATATGTATAAATTACGGTTTATCAATCCCCACAGGGAATCTCGAGCATGCTAAGTATAAGGATGATCGAGAAATGACGTGGCACCTGCTCTCCTCAGTACTGCCTCGTCCAGTCCACCGAGGAGGAGGATCTAGAGGACATTACTGATGATATCCCTCCACATCATGAGAACCTACCGTCTCGGCCACCACCCCCTCTCGTCCAGTTCATGCGACGGCTTCATACGCTGACATCTCTGAGCGCTTTACTCAATTTGAGCAGCAGTGTTTTCAGCGCTTCGATAACATTGATGCACTCTACAGCCGATTTGTCAGCACTTCCACATCTCATCGCCACCCTCACCTCGCGAACCATTTAGCGATGAAGATGTTTAATAACTTTTATTTATTATTTTATTATTTTATGTTGTTACTTTTATTCTATTTTAAGACTACTTTTTATTTTTCTTTAAGCTTATTTTTATTAGGTTTTATAATTATTATTTTACAATTTTTAATTTCGACTATTTCATTACGAGTAATTATTCTTCTTTATATATTTCTTAAAAAAGTTCCTAATTCTATCACAGTTATAAAGAGCTCCAAAGCTCACTATTACTTAGGAACTTGAAACTCCACTGGGAAAGGTTCTCTACGACTGCCATGCCCTGCTCGACCACGACCATAGCCAACATGAGATATAATATTCTTTTGGCACAGCATTTGTGGAACCCAACCTCTACCACCACTAGAGTATCCTCCTCCACCCTCATCATTGCTTTGGCCGTTTATTCTCCATGACTCCAATTCAAGGAGTTCATTCATCATTCAGGAAGTTTCACTTCTCTCCCTATCTTATGATTATAAATCTATCTTTGTCAATATATCTTTCTTTGTACATTGAGGGCAATGTACATCTTAAGTGTAGGGGGTCTTTTATATCATCATTAGAAATCCCTGAACTTTGTCTTATTCTCACGTGAATCACTCCTATCACTATTAGAATGAATTTTAATTAATTTATGATTTTTATTGATATGTCTTGAATTAAAACATAGGCATTTATGCATTGATTGTTTAAACTTTAAGACATTAGGGAATCAAGCATGATAAGTTGATTTTTGAAGAATTAAAAACTTTTAGGTTGTTTCCCTAAGTTTAGGTATTATCTTGAGTTGAAATTCACAAGTTTGAACATCAAAAAGCCATAATTTTTGTGAGATCTTGAGCCTTTAGAGCATATTTTATTCCTTTCATGATCACTTTCATTATGAGTGCATCAGTTTTGAGTTGTTATTCTAGAACTTGCTTGATTATACATGTCAAGACCACACCATTTGATTTGATATGTCAAGATGATAAAGGCACTTAGGTTTAACCCACTCACTCTACAAAAGCCTACCTCCATAATTAACCCTTAGTGAACTCCTTTTGAGCCTAATAAACCATTAATTGATTCACCCTTAATATTAACCCATAACCCATTATTGTTGAAATCCCCTAATTTGATCCCTATTTTTTTCGAGATTTGATTTGAACAAATTGCTTAGTTATGTTTTGTGCTTCTAAATATTTGACTTGTTCTTAAAAAAATAATACTTACATACATATTAGTACTAATTAGTTATTTTTGAGCTTAAGTGTTAATTCCATATTCTGAGAAGAAGCTCACTTGTATTCAACTGATGCCAGTTATTTTTCTAGCTAGGTAATTTTTCAATTCAATCTCGATTCTAACATCTTCTTTCAGCTTGTGACCACACCCCCTAACCAAAGCCACGTTACAACCCTCTAAAAAGACCTTTTTGAGTGATGTATCAGCTCAATATATAGTGGTGGAGATTTGATTTTCAAGCAAGCCTAAGGTAATAACTTTTCATATTGACTAATGAGTGCTTTTATTGATATTTTTAAACACCTTGAGCAATTTAAGTGAATCTTTAGTGAGGATGTTAAACTCTGTGATATTTTGATCAAAGGTAATCACTTAGATGAGGGGAGACACCTATGTTTTCGTGATAAAATGCTCAACTTGGAATGTTTGAAACTTTGATGTATTTTTAGTTGAATTTTCAATGTATGAATACTTATGGATTATTTTTAGATATTATTGATAGGGATTATAAATTGAGAAGAATTTATTTTGATTATGAGTTGAGGATTTTTGCTTGAGGACAAGCAAATGCTTAAGTGTGGGGATATTTGATAAACCGTAATTTATACATATTTTTATCCCATGCTTAGCCCATTTATGAATGGTTTCTCCGTAGATTTGGTGAATTCGATACACCTAATCCTTTAATTTCATGTTTTATACTTAGAAGAGCATAGGAGAGTAAAAAGAGCGAGAAACAGGCCAAAAACGGAGAAAATAGGCCCACGTGGGAAATCAACATGGCCTGGACTTCCTCACACGAGCGCGTCACACCGTTGTGTCCATTTGGCAGGATTGAAGCACGACTTACATGGGTAGATTACACGCCGTGCCTATTCAATAGCCTTGACCACGGGCTGGAGCAATCGCACACGGGCGTGTCCCTGCCGAGCCCAAGTATAGTTCTATTCGAAAAAGGCCAATTTTTAGGGCTCTTAGGCATCCAAAAGCCTATTTAAACACCTGAGGAGGCACTTAAGAGGGGGACGCAGAGTAGGAAGCAAGGAATTACTCAAGGAAAGCTGATTGATCCATCTCAGAAGTCGGATTCATCATCAAGACTGAAGATCTCCCTTCAAGTTCCTTCAAGTTCCTTCAAGAGTTTTGAGTTTTCTTATATTTTGTTATCTTTATGCTTTTGAGATGTTTTCTTTCATAAGTATGAACTAAACCCCTTAAATACCTAAGGGGAATGAAACCTAAGATGGATCTTGTTATTATTATCTTAATTGTATATAAATATTTGACTTGTTCTTAATTATGTGTTCTTAATTCTTGTTTTGATATTCCAGGATATTGATTCAAGTCAAGCTCTAATTTAGAGGAGGAATAGACCCTGTCTAAGAGTAAATTTATCATAAGTAAGCGGAGTTGATTGCACGCCTAGAGATAGGGTGATAAGATTTTGCCAGATTAAGGTGAAACCTAATAAGGGAATCCATAGATCGATTTAATGCAATTCTAGGGTGTTAATTAGAAAGAGATTTCAATTATTCAACCTAGGGTTAGACGTTATTAGTCTCGAGAGAGATAATAATATAACTTACGGATTTCTACGGATCAAGTCAAATGAATAAATTGTCTGATCCAGAGTCAAATAACAAGTGAAGTCTAGGTGGATTTTTTCCTTAGGTATTGTCTTAATCAATCGAATTTTCCCAAAAGTATTATCCCAAATTTTCTTTCTATGCATTCTTAGTTTAGTAATTAGTTTAGATAACCAAACCTCTTAACTCTTAGGCTAGATAATAAAAAGGAAGTAAATATTAGTACTCGTAGTTCCTTTGGGTTCGACAATCCAGTCTTGCTGAACTATACTACTGTTCGATAGTTACACTTGCCTTAATCGTGATAATAAGTTAGTTTCAAGAATGATTCATTTATAAATTTTTAAAACCTGTTACGAATATAACGCATCACAAATGTTACAAATCATTAGAACAATTTGATGTTGTTTACAATAGCCATGATTCTATCAGAATACTACTTTAACAGTCTCAAAATCCTGCACCGTCAGGTTCTCAAAATCCCTCCTTAAGTTGATAAGCTGCTGCTGCCTGCCTTGTCTTCTTTGTACCTTGAAACTCTTCCTTCAGCTTATCCCAAGCTTACTTTAGAGTTTTGTAGGCCATGATCCTAGTGAAGATCATATCAAAAACACCATTTTGAAGACACGACATTGCCTTAAAATTCTTAGCATGACCATCACTATGTTACCTGATTGTGCTATTGTTGGATTGGCTCTCAACGGTGGCTCGACATTCGCATTCACAACCTTCCATAAGTTGTAAGTTTGTAGGTAGGTCTTCATCTTAACTACCCAAATATGGTAGTTTTCACCATTAAAAACTGGTGGTGGAGGAGTTGTAAAACCAATTGGAGACATTTTAACAACAACAAAAAAAAAAAATTGCCCTCAAAGATGACTAGCTTTAAATACCAATTGTTGGTTTTTCTTTGTAAGAAAGAAAGGAAAGACAAACCAAATTTAGCAATCAAATGTGACTTGTTATGGATTTTTTATATGAATACATAATTTACATACGAAGTGTAGCCTTATATAAGAGAAATATTGACAAGTTGGCAAGCCTAGGAACTTGAAATTACTCATTGGTTGATTTCTGTCCAATCAGCACAGCTAAAATATTCCTATCAAATTTAAGATGAATAAAATAAGCTAACAACTTTTCTAAACAAGTTGGAAACTTGCCAACGTGTATCAAAAACATTGGGACAATCTGCAACAACTCAACTTGGCATAGTCGGTTAACACTTTGATTGTTTGCCCTTCAATAGCTTAGAGTATGCCAGTAAGACAACTCGTGCCTTGTTCATATTTAGACAATTCGCTAGATAGTCTTCCAATGGATGTTCACTAAATAGTTCGCCAACTGACAATCCTCCATTTTTCTTGTGTTTGGTCTGTCCGCCAGATGACTCACATCATTTTTGTCCGCGGGACTACTTAATCTTTTGCACTTTTCTTATCCTTCATATGTACGAGCTGATGCATGAATGATTGTAACACCCCTCACCCATATTCAATGACAGAATAGGGTTACAGAGTATAACCAGACTTACAACTTAAACAACCATACAATTGGAATAAAAAATCATCAACCAAATGTAATTCCAATCAAATACAATCACATTGTCCCTATTACGAGCCTACGAGACCCTAAACATACTTTGAGAGTGGTTAGATACTAAACCGATAACTCAAAAAAAATTCAAATTGCAGGGGTCACATGCCTGTGTCCCCCAATCATGTCTCTCACACGGCCAATAGACACGCTCGTGTCTCAGGCCATGTGGACATTCGAAGTAAGACCACATGGCCGTGTCTTAGCCCGTGTCCAACCCCGTGTAACTCTCTAACTACCTCACAAGGCCAGATCACATGCCCATATGTCTAGCCCGTGTACTACTCGAAATGGCCACATACGCCCGTGTCCCAGGTCATGTGCTAGGCCGTGTGAAAACTAGAAGGTATACTGGCTTGTGCCACACGGCCATTCACACGCCCGTGTGCTAGGCCATGTGGAGTATACTGACTTGGTTTCTAAAACCACACCAGGGGATACACAGTCGTGCAACATAACCGTGTGTCACATACGGTTGAGACACACGACCGTTTCTTTGCCCTTGTGGATAAAAATATGTCATTTACCAAGCCAATTTGCCACCCAAATTTGCATGTACCTACATAACCCAAATAGTACAAATTCATAGCATAAATGAACATCTAGCTTAACCATAATCAATGCTAAATCATACCATTTCCAATACTAATAACCAATATGCTTATTAACTCATGTTTTACTCATTCAAAACATACCAAATACACAAATAAAAATCAACTAACTAAATATTTCCCAAATATACATCATTTTGCATCAATTCACTAGCACAATTCATATCTAATATCAACTATTCAACAACCATAATACCTATCACAAGCAATTATGAACTCATTAATAAAGAGCATTAACACATATATATATACATATATACTTCACCATCTTAGACAAAATAAGCCAACTCTCATGGCTAAATACAAAACCAAACTTAATATTTTACAAGCCAACACAAATGGCCAAAATACATATACCAAAAAGACCAAGTCCTTATACATGCCATATACTTAAAATACCAAAGTTCATAAGTACCAAGTGATAGGTAGATAGTGTGAAGCGATCTCCAACGATCCCCAAATTCGAGCTAGCTTGATAACATTATAAAACACGTGAAAATAAACAAAGTAAGCTATAAAGCTTAATAAGCTCATATAAAATAAACTCAATTCAATTTTAAGATTATAATTAAACAATTTGAATATATCAACATTTAGCATATATTAGCTAACAAACCTTTCATATACAAAATTATGATATTAATCACATTCTTCACAAGTTTCTTCGAACTAAAGTTTATACATGTCATGTACGTACCTGTACCATCTTATATCATTCTCATATTCAATCACATCTTTCGTTTACGGAATATAAGTGGGATACTCAAGAATCTCATCCAATAAATACCTATACCATGGCTCGTAGCCAAATAAAAAAGGTAGCTTATATCTGAAGTACTGATATCATGGCTCGAAGCCAAATCAGCCGATATTCATGGCTCGAAGCCAAATTGATATAACTCGCACCCAAGGTACTAATATTATGGCTCGAAGCTAACTTAATGTATCCCCTAATGACATGTCACTAGTATCCTAAACAATTCTTAAAGTTCAACCAGGATTTCGAATGTCGAATTGTTGTTGAATCACTATCGAACATATTCATAGTCTGGTATTCACAATTTATACAATATCAAAGCATATGAAACAGTCGTCTCGAATGACCCATGCAACCTTAACAGTCAATTAATGAAAATGAGCCCAAAGCCCATAATATGGCACATGTACGCCGACAAGGCCATGGCCATGTAAACCACACAGCCTGGCCCAATAATCTCCACACGTCTGTGTGGTTTACCCATGTGAGGCCCACGAGCACGTGGGGCCCACATGGCCCATTTCGGTCCAACATGGCCCAAAACGGCCTAAGCCCATGGAATCACTCATAGAGGCCTCTACGATCGAACGCCCATGTTTTATACTTTTGATTCACCACACGAGTGAGCCCATGCTCATGTAGCGACACTAGTCATGTTTTCCGGCTTTCGCCGATTTATGATTATAGCAATGTGTTACACACCTTAAACGAAGATGTGCGAGTAGCCTACGAGCCCAAAGCCTACATTCAATCAAAATACTCCATTAATCAATGACAATAGGATTAACATCTCCTCTTCATATTTATTGCAAAAAATTTCACTAATACTTGCCTTTGTCGTACTAATGAAGATTCCCCCCTTAAATCGATACACGCAACTGATTACGAACTCCTTTAGAGATTACCTGTGTTTCGAATGAACTTATTAACTAACACAGTACACACATATAAATTTAACCAAGTGCACAACCACTTATTGAAGGTGCAAAGCCGAAACTAGGGAAGGAAAGTAATCGGTTCACAATCCTCAAAAAGATCACCACTACAACAAGGCAGAACTAGTGCAATCACTCCCCTAACAATAGTTGGTCGGAAAAAAAGGTGTTAAAAGAAAACTATAGATTCGACAGAAAGGTAAAAGGGGTGAACAAAAACAAAATCTAAATAGCGGCACTTACCACTCGATCAACTGAGAAAAAGCAAAAGAAAGAGTCAGCACACAGAGGGTAAATGAAAGAGCAATAGTTGGCCAACAAAGATTCAATTGCACTTGAGAGAAGAAGGAAGAAGGTAGGAAAGAATCGATCACCCCAAGATAAAGTTGAAAGGGTTTGAGAGATAAAAAAGCAATAGGTATTCGGCCAAAAGGGAAACCGTTTGAGAAAAAGTGTGAAGGAGAAAAAAAATGTGGACAAGAAGGTTGGAGAGAGGAGTAGAATTGCAAGCAAAAAGGACCGAAAGATACCCGAAATAGCACAACACGGCTTCAGAAACAAAAGAAACCAACCACAATTTTGCAAAAACCCAAAAGAAAATGGAGAGAAAAGAACCCTGAAGACTAGACAATACCAAAAGTATTAGAGAATAGCAACTCAGTCGAAAATCCCTATGCCCACTACCAATTTTGGCACAACTCTACCTTACCTCAAACTCCACTTTTTCCTCCCTTATCTCTCTCCTAGAATCTCTCCACCATAATCTACTCAACCACCTATTCAAACTTCAATCAAACACCTCAATTTCAGTCAACCAAGGACACTTCCCCAACACCTGTAGCAAAAATAAAATGCTCTATTTCCCTTGCCAAGACTCAAACCTTAAACCCTAAGGAACACCCCACACGCCACTCACCTCTAGACTAGCAAGCCCTTTGTGACATATTTTACCCATAATAATTTAAAAGTCTACTAACTACAGCAATGGTTAATTTCATAAAAACAAAGTTTTTGCAAATGCCCAAGCTTGAACCCAAGACTTCTAAGGAGCTTTCCAGGACACTCAACCATTGAAACAAGCATGCATTTGAGTTACACAACATACAGAAAATAAGTACCTATATTTTGGGGTGTTACAATCCTCCAAAGGGTCAAACTCTAAGGCTTTCTCCAATGGATCTTCTTCAAAATTGCTTTCCATAGAAATCAATGTTTCTAACTCTTCCATAACTGAACACTCTTCTGTCGAATCAGGAAATTTAATCGCTTTAAGAATGTTAAAAGTTACCTGATCATCTTGAACTCACATGGTGAGTTCGCCTTTCTGCACATCAATTAACGTTCTTCTCGTGTCTAGGAAAGGTCTCCCAAGGATAATTGGCACTTTCTTATCTGCTTCAAAATTTAGAATAATGAAATCAGCAGGAAAAATAAATTTATCGACTCTTACCAAAACATCCTCAATCTTTCCTTCGGGGTATGCTAAAGATCGATCCGCTAGTTGGAGCATCACAATTGTAGGTCTTACTTCTCCTATCCCTAGTATCTTGAAAATAGACTTAGGCATCAAGTTCATACTTGCTCCTAAGTCACACAAAGCTTTACCACAGTAAGATTCACCAATGTTACAAGGTATCGTAAAGCTTCATGAATCCTTTAATTTTGGTGGCAGCTTGTTCTACAAGAACGCACTACACTCCTTTGTCAAGGCGACAGTCTCATACTCACTCAGTCATTTCTTCTTGGATAGTACATCCTTCATAAACTTCACGTAATTCGACATTTATTCTAAATCCTTCACCAATGGAATATTGATGTGTAATTGCTTCAAAACATCCAAAAACTTCTTGTAACAGCCCAATTTAGAACCTATTCAGAACAGTGGTTCAGGACCATGAATCTGAATTAGAAAAATATTTTAAAATTATTTTCTATGTTTATTATGTGTGAATTTATATCTATGAAATTTTCGTGTTTTAATTTTGTTGTTTGAGTGTCGATTTGATAAAAAGGGCTTAATCGCGTAAAATGAAAATTTGATGGTTTATTGTGTAAGGGCTGAATTGAATTTGTCTTTATAATTTGAAGCATTTATGTTGCAATTAGGCCATTGAATATATGAATGGATGGTAATGGCATGCATTATATAGTTTAATTATTAAATCATTAAGGTTAAATATGTAAATTGATTAATAAGTTAATATATTATAAAACATAAAATTAAAAGCCATAAGTGTTCATCTTATTGGTTGACCAAATATCAAAAATAAAGAAAGAAAAATAAAGCCTTTAAGGGTTTGGCCAAAGATTAGCTTGATTAAGGTAGGTTACTAACTCAGTTTTTGATAATTTTTACATTTTTTAGATTGTTGCAGTGTAATGTACAAAGCCCATGCTTGAATTTCTGATTTTGATGAATATTTTGAGTTATTCCATTAATGAATAATTGAGCTTTGTGATGTTAGATGATGAATTATGAAAGATATGTTTTGGATTAATAGTTTTTGTATTGGATTTTTTTTTATTTTGAGTAATTAGGGCTAAATTGCAAAAATAATAAATTGAGGGACTAAAATTTGAAATAAATGAAATGTATGGACTTGTATTAGCATGGGTAACATTCGACCTAAGCATGGCGTGTGCAAATTTTGCATGTTTTGTGCTTTATGAAATTTGGACTAAATTGTAAAAAGTGTAAAATGTCAGGGGTAAAATGGTAATTTTCTCGTTTATGTGTTTTGGGACTAAATTGAATAGAATTATGTTTAAATGAGTTTAATTTGAATATGTTTAGACCAAGAACTAAAGAAATCAAATTTGGATTAGGGAAAAACCAAAGTTGTCGAATAGTCGTTCCGTTCCGATTAATGTTGTCCGAGGTAAGTTTATAGGCAAATAGATGTTGTAAATTTCAGTATATGTATATTATAAATGCTTAGTTGAATTTTTATAATTGTTCGAGAATCTGCCGAAATGATATATGTTTGAGAGCAATGGTTACGTGTTCGATTCAATCGAGTTACGACATTCGAAAGCCCCGTATGAGCCTTAGGAATAAATAGGATATATGTGTCATGACATAGGATTCCGATATATGATGTGCGAGTAAGACCATGGCATCGATATATGTGTGCGAGTAAGACCACGTTTAATACGTTGGCATCGATATGTGACTCCGATATAAGTGTGCGAGTAAGACCACGTTTAATACGTTGGCATCGATATCTAAATTTCGATATATGTGTGAGAGTAAGACCATGTCTAGCACGTTGGCATCGATATGTGATTACATGTAAGACCACGACTGGGATGTTGGCATTGTACGATATGTGTGATTATCTGAGTATCCTATTCAATTTCGAATGGTTCATCGGGCAATGATAAGTTGTGATCGAATGTATAAATAGAGCTAAAGGGATCAGGTATGAGATAGTTGATTACTTATGTGGAAGTAAGGTAAGTTAGTTATTTGATATGTGATGCAAATTATACATGATGCTAATGTAAATATATGTATAAGTATGTGATATTAAAGTTTGATTCAAAAGTATATGCTTATGAGTGTATATATATTTGGTTATATAATGGTACCATGGTTTTGAAATTTAATATTACTTTGATAATAGATATATGTATATTTGGCTATGGTTTATACATAGATAAATACATGTGAACTTGGTTGATATGCTTTGTTAAGGTTTTGTTATGTGAGTTGGTATTAAGGTAAATTCGGTTATGGCATATAGAGGAAGTGAAGTTGATATGTTTATTAATATTGAGGTTTAGTAAGTTTGATTATGGATGAGTTTATTTTGGCAAAAAGATTAAAGATATATGTGTGTATTTGATGAATGTATGTTTGGCTATGATATTTGACTATCTACGTTTGGTTTATGATCGCTAGAATGGATATGTTTTAACTGTTATATGGAAGTCATATTAAATGACCGAATATATATAAATTGATTTAATTGTGTATATGAAATTTTGGCATGATTTATAGCCTATGGAATTGACATGTTTTGATTTGGTTAAATTATATGAAAAATTATTAATCATAGTCGAGTGAGCAATGTATGAATTGATTATGTTGCAAGTGAAATTCGATCATTTAAATATGATTATATGTACTTGTAAAATTTTGCTTTGTTAACCATGAGGTATATTTCAACTTAGGCTAATATGCGCATGTAGGAAAGCTTATAAATGAATGTATTGTTGTAAGTTGAGTACATGAAAATGAATTATGATTAATGTTCATATTAAGTGTTCAAATGCCATGTTATTTAGTTAATATGTTCGGCTAATAGAAATATAAAGTATATGCGATATGATATGTTTTATGTTAATGAGATTAGTAAAATGATTAAATAAATATTATTGATATGTTTAATTTCTAAAGTATGATTAGTATATGTGTTATAAGTGGTGAAAATCATGTTGGTTTTTGTTTGGTTAAGTAATGCAAATGTGTGAATAATGTAAGTTGAGAACTATATGGTTTAAATTAATATGGTCTTATGCATATAGTCTTGAGATGGGTTAAAATGGCTAGGCATATTGATTTGGATTGGTTTTTGATCATTCAGATTAGGTATGCTATGAAATGTCTTTGATGTTCAAAAATGATTAAAGATATTATAGTGGATTACACATGAATTAGTAATGGTTTAAATTAATATGGTCTTATGCACATAGTCTTGAGATGGGTTAAAATGGCTAGGCATATTGATTTGGATTGGTTTTTGATCATTCGGATCAGGTATGCTATGAAATGTCTTTGATGTTCGAAAATGATTAAAGATATTATAGTGGATTACACATGAATTAGTAATGCACATGATTATATTTGATTAATTGATAATGATATTAATATCGTTAAATTTTATAGCATGAATTATTTTTTTAATATGATTAATAATGTATGTTCGAATTGTATTGGTTATATGTTTTATATATGTAGACTTAACTTATATGGATGAGTGATTGGTTGCTAATTGAGTAAAAAATTATTATAAAGAAGTCGATATAATATTGTGCATGATTTGTAATAAGTGACTGTAATAAACTGTGCTTGTGTTTGGTAATACCTCGTAGCCCTAATCCGGTGACGGATATAGGTTAAGGATGTTACACTTCTTGAATTGCACCACCTGTTTCTGCTTGTGTTGCTGCAATTTTTGCGGATATGGAGGTGATGGAACTTTCGGTTGAACCGGACAACTCTTCTGGATAGGTAAATCTGCATCCAAAGAAGATGTTAAAGTATCTGAATTCACTAAGTTAGGATTTACCTTGTCAGTCTTTGCAGATTTTGATTCCTTTGGTGTAGGAATTTCAACAGCTGTTTGACTTTCCTCTTTTCAACAGGCTCATCTTCGACTTCAATCAATCGGCGTTCCAGAATTTTACCACTTTGTAATGCCAGTACCTTCATATGTTCTTTACCAAGTTTCTTGCATTCTCAGTATTGCTCGACAATGTTCCTTGTGGTCTTTTACGAAGCTCCGTAGCTAGCTGACCTATTTGGTTTTCCAAATTTTTTAGTGTTGTTGCTTGGCTCTGGATCAAAGCATCATTCTTTCCGATGTATGCTTTCAATAAGCTCTCCAAACTGTTTGATGCCTCAGCTTGGGCTGGTTTTGGAGCTAGTTGATTAAACCCTTGAGATTGGTTGGGTCTATGCTGCATAAAGTTGTTGTTTAGTCCATTTGCTTGGTTGCTCCAAGAAAATTTGTGTAACACCCCGTACCCGAGACCATTGTCGAAGTCGAACACGAGGTATTTACGGACTTATTTCATTTATTCTCACAGTCCAAAAAAAAAAATTTTCCAGACAAGCTGGCTAACTGTGTCACTGTTACCTTAAAAATCATATCTTGAGTTCCAAAACTCGAAAACCAGTTTCGTAAATTTTACCTGAAACTAGACTCATATATCCATCTAAAAATTTTTTCTAGAATTTTTGGTCAAGCCAATTAGTACAGTTTATTAGTTAAAGTCAACCCTATTTCAGGGTTCGACTACTCTGACCTTCATGCATTACGACTTATATATCTTCCTGTACAGGGCTTCATTACTTATGCCGTTTGTTTCTAACGAAACTAGACTCAAAAAGAAATCTATACATATATGGAATGACCTCTAATTATCTCTGGTTAGTTTATAGTGAATTTCCAAAGTCAGATCAGGGGATCCATAAATCGCTCTGGCCCTGTTCCACGAAAACTTAAATATCTCCTAAAATACGACTCATATGATCGTTTCGTTTCTTCCATATGAAAGTAGATTAATCAAGGTTCGATTACATAATTTATTCACTATTTAATTCCATTCCTACTATTTTTAGTGATTTTTCAAATCCACACCACTGCTGCTGTCCGCATCTGTTTTTAAGGTGAACTTTACCTATTTCATGGTTTTCCATGAATCAACTAGAATTTGTCATACAAAGCACCAAAATGATCATGATTAACCATTCCAATGGCTAATCGTTACCAAACATTCCATACCTCTCAATGAACAACATACAAAATGATTTTTAATGCTATGCTCAAAGTATATATAAGCCATTTTCGCATGGCTATCCAAATTTATACAAAACCAAAGGGTACATGACCAACAACAAAAAGGGTAGTCCTATACATGCCATTTTCAGAGTTCAACCAAAAGTGTACCAAAAGGGCTTTGATAGTGTGGACGACTTTGACTTCAACAATCCCGAGTCCGATAGATGACGAACCAAAATCTATAAAACAGAGAATCAAAGAAACGGAGTAAGCATTTAATGCTTAGTAAGTTTTGAGCAATGAAATCATGCACAAATGAAGTATAGCATTCATACGACTAAACGAATAATTTCATATACACATATTCTCACAATCATACCTACTTCACATTTCCAACCCTTATATTCATACATAAGGAATCAACCTGACTAAATGCCGGAAGCTTGTTAATCGATTGAGCAAATACTATTTAGAAGGAATCAATTATCTCAATGCACATACGAAACATACCTCATCGTTGGGATTTTACGAGCGTATTAATTGAAATTATTACAGCAAGATCGCTCATTCCCAAACCCAAGTATCTTCGAGATTTAGCTGGATATAACCACTCGCACAAGGCCTTCGGGTCTTAGCCCGGATATGGTCACTAGCATAAATGCCTTCGGGACTTAGCTCGGATATAGTCGCTAGCACAAATGCCTTCGGGTCTTAGCCCGGATATAGCAACTCGCACAAATGCCTTCGGATCTTAGTCCGGATATAGCACTAGCATAAAATCCTTCGGGACTTAGCCCGGATATCATTCGAATAACCATGCACATATATCAATAAATCATGACACAACCATATTTCATTTTCATTACCCAAAGCTCAACCACAAGACACTTATCACACTTACTAATTTCGGCTCAATAGCCACACACAAACAGCATGATTTGGTTTGCTTTATGACATGATCTCTATGCACATACGGCTACCCATCATACGTATAGACTAATTAACTCAACATATAATTCAAGTAGAATCATTATATCACCGTATATTTGTTATGATTATACGTCATGACTTAATCAAATCGTAAACTAAGTTTCATTACTCGAAAACTTACCTCGGATGTTGTCGAACGATTTCGACGGCTATTCGATCACTTTTTCCTTCCCTTTATCAGATTTAGTTCCCCTTTGCTCTTGAGCTTAATTTAACAAATAAATTGATTTAATCATTTGAACACCAAAAAGAGAAACTCAAGGTACTTAACCCATATATACATTAGACATTAGAGTCACATATATATGAAATCATGAATCAACTCAACATATTAGCCCACACTCTCTTTTAGCCGATTATCTAAGCCAAGATAAAAGCATCGATATGCTTGCCTCTAACCGAATACATGCAACACCAATCTACCTCATGTGGCCGAATATGCATGTCTATGTTGAGGCCGATTCTATACTTAATACATTCTACAAATATGGTTACTTGTATTGACTAAATACCATTTTGTTTCAAGTTCAAAACTTGGCTAATACCCATATATACGCTAGCAATCAAATACTAACATTTGTACTTCACCTTAATAGCTAGCTTAGCAAACCTTAATTTAACATATAATTGTTCATAACACAATTAAAGCATCCTCTCCATTCCATCAACTCAAAACACATACATTAACCTAATATCAATTAACTAAGCACTTTAACAATTTTTCTTTAACTACACACATTCGGCAATGACAAAGACAATTTAATAAACCTTAAATTCAACTTATAACAACATATACTCAATATTCAAAGCATTTAACATCACTTCATCATGCTTTTACATCATGGCCGAATGCTCCTTTTAACCCACTTACCCTCACAAAGCATGAATTTCATCATCCAACTTGCAAGCTTACAATCCCATGAATTTTAACCTTATAATATCTATCCAACCCTCACTCATTAGCTTCTATCATCAATCTCAAACAACACTAAATAAAAATATACATCGTGGGTCTAAGGTAGAACCAAGAAAGGAACTCATAAATATCAAGATGTAAGCAACTACCATTGTTCATCTAGATTTAACATGAAACAACAACCATCACCCTTATTAATCTCCATAGCCGAAAACCTTACTCATTCCACACTCAAAGTTTCAACATGGGTTACAAAATAACTTGATATCTCACTCCATATCAACTAAAATTTCAAGAACTATTATAAACTTTCTTACCTTAATATTGTCCTAGGATAACCGAATGCTTCACTCCCTTCTTCCTCTTTTCATTCCGGCCAAGAAGAACAACATGAGAACTCTTTCTCTTTTTTTTTCTTCAAGTCACGGCAATGGGGGGTAAGGGGGAGACAACTTTGGTTTCATCACCCCTCCCTTTTCATTACTTAATTACTAACCCTTTATTTTATTCTTTCTAACATAACACACTAACACAACATGTTCACAACATGTTTCACCCCATAGCATGGCCGGCCACTAGCTCAAATTTTGGGTAATTTGACATGCAAACCCATCATTTTCATAACATGCATTAATAGGCCACTTTACATTTGCCTAGCACATTTCTAAATTTTCTCACATAAGTCCTATTTAATAAAATTCACTTACAATTAACAAAATTCAAACATGAAATTTTCACACATGCATATATACATATAATAAGCATCAACTATGACGGTTAATTATTTTTATGACTCGGTTTAATGGTCCCGAAACCACTTTCCGACTAGGGTCAATTTAGGGCTGTCACAAGTTGGGATGATTACGCCATGAAGGATTATAGAATTTGGACTAAAGTCCTTGTCCACTCCTATTTTGATGTTGGTTCCCCACATAGTACACTGACTCGGGATTCAATGGGCAATTCTTAAAAGAATGACCTTCCCCATAGTACACACAAGAAACTACTTCAAACGGACTTGGTGGCTAAGCTGCAAAAATTATTAGCACTATTAGCGGTAAATTGCTTTAACATGGAAGAAATAGACTATACCTGAGTTGATAGCGAAGTGAGAGCATCAACTTCATGAACTCTGGCTACTCGTCTTCCTGAAGCTGTTTGATTTGTTGGTCATTGATAGTTATTACTCGCAATCCTCTCGATGATCTCATAAGCCTCATTATAAGACTTAGACAAAATTGCACCATTCGCAGAAGCATCTGCCATCAATCTTGTATGCGCATTGAGACCATTATAGAATGTCTCCAATTGGATACAATGAGGAATCCCATGATGAGGACACTTATGAAGTAACTCCTTGAATCACTCCCAAGCCTCATACAAAGACTCGTCATCCAATTGTTGGAAAGTTGTGATCTCGATCCTCAACTTAGCATTCTTCCTAGGCGAGAAATACTTTACCAAAAATTTTTCTGCTAATTCTTGCCATGTGGATATGGAACTTGGTGGCAATGACTTGAGCAATGCTCGTGGTCAATCTCGCAATGAGTATAGAAACAACTTCAACTTCAGTGCGTCTTCAGTCACACTGGCTATCTTGAATAAATCACTCACTTCCATAAACAATCGGAGGTGGAGATGTCGAACTTTCGTGGGCTTACCACTAAATTGGCCCACCATTTGTAACATTTGAAACATCACTAGTTTCAATTCGAATTAGGGTATCTCAATATCTAGCCTTCTAATTCCTGGATTTAACTCACTGAAAGGTGGCACAACATATTTTTTGATGCATCGATCCCTATCATCGGCGATGAGGATGGGATTTTGTACATGTTCGGCTTCATTACCTTCGTCTTGATTTTGATTTCCAAGTTCCATCTCGACTTGTCTTTGAGTTGTTCGTTCATGTCTTCTTTGTCTAAAAATTCGCTCAATTTTAGGGTCTATTGAGAGTAAATCGATAATTCGATCTATGCTCATAAACACCTGAAAAGAAAATCACAAAACTAAAAAAAAAGAATAATTTAGTAATGTTAGAAATAACCAAATTTAAAATAAATAATTTCACAAAAAATGACTATGGCAACAGTTGACAATCCCCGGCAATGGCGCCAAAAACTTCTAACGCTCGGGTTTGTGTAAGTGTACACAATCGTTATCAAGTAATAAGTAAGTATCGAGTTATCATCTCCACAGGGATTGTATTTGTGCTAAGTCAATTAATTTGTAAAATTATATTAACAATTTGATAAATAAAAATAATATAATTGAGAAATGATGATTAAAATATATTAAACTAAATGCAATGATCCCTGATGTGATTTATCCTAACATGGAACTATATGAATGAAATAGATTTTAGCAGAATTAACAAAATAAGCAACAATTATAACATAAATAAGCTAGGACAATTACTTTAATTAATCTCAAATCATTATCAACATGCTTATCAATATTTAGAAAAACATTCCATGACAATTCGATCTTTCATGAGTTGGGAAATCATATTAGGTCCTTTTGGAATACTTAGTAAATACGCATTGTACTGGTCCTTATTTACTAAGGGTTTCTTAGTATTCGTGAGAGGTAACAGGGACTTGTTACATTTGAAACAGTTTAATCACACAAATCTAAAAACTATGCAGATAACAGAGCCTGGTTAGGGTTGTTATGTAACCTACAATTTAATTGGGTTAGGATCTAAATTGAGCATGCACATTTCAATTATGTGTCCATTAGTTGTTGTCTAGTTAGGATCGCTTAGCTAATTCAGGTGCATTTCAATCACGTATGAATGAAATACAAACTTGATTTTAATTGAAAACATGATCGATTGAGGCACAAACATTATAAGCATGAATCAAATAAATATTATTCAATCAAAATAATCATCCTAGCTTAAATAAAATTAAGCTATCATTGTTGTAAACAATAACAGTAAACACATAGCAAACATTCTTGAATTAAGTTAAAGAAAAGAAAGATTGAATCCAAATCAAAGTGGCTGTCACCCAAGACTCTGACTGATGAGGGCTCATTCATTCCTTCGCTTCGCTCCTTTGCTGATGGCTCTCCGAGGTGGCTGACCAAGGGTTCTTTAAGAGGCTAATTTGCTAAAAATATTTATGCAAAGATGATGATAAGCGTGAGGGCTAAGAGATTTGAGAGAGGAGAGAATGATGAATGAGTGAGGGATGATTGAGGGATGAGGGATGATTACAAAAGTGAGAAATGGGGTCTTATTTATAGGTGAGGCAAGGGAGCTAGTTTGCTAAAATAGGAGTGTCCATCTTTTTCAAATTCATCCAAGGGTGCTCGACCATGATTTGTGGAAATGTGACTGATTTTTGCTTGATTTAAGTGCCACAACATCATTAGGATCAGGACTCGGTCAATTGCAAATCTCCAGGTAAATCTCTGATTTCTTCAACTCTTCAAAGACCTTGTGTAATTAAACCAAAATTTGATTTATGAACATCCACATGCAGCTAAATTTTAGGTTGACTTGGTCCTTCATTTGGATGGTTTTGTAATCAACATAAAGCTCTCAGAATTGTCCAGCAATAATAGATAATTTAGAGGACCAAAGAATGTAATTTAACCACTTTAATTAATCAATTTACTAAATTAATTAAAAACCAATTTATTAATGAAACATATTAAAATAAATTATTAAATATAAGTTTATATTTTATTATTTAATTTAATTATGCATGGCCCACTTTATAGCTTGAAAATATAATATGCTCAAATTAATATGAAAGAAGCCATTTTCTGCATGAAAACTATATAATAAAGCATAAAATCACATTTTAATGATTTCCATGTCCCAATTTCATATTTTCATATATTTCATTAATTTATTAAGCAATTACTTGGTTTTAACAACAAATTTAAGTAAAAAGGTGGCAAATTATATAGGAAAAATCTTATATATTTTTCAGTTTACAAAAGTCATCAAAGATTTCATCACACTATCCAGAAGTTGAATTGGTATTTTTGAAACTCTTTGAAATTGGTAATATGGCATGTATAGGCTAGTTGATTATATGAGATGTATAAGTTTTTTTAGCTATTGAAGCTTATATGTATTAATGTGCTTAAGCCATGTGATTTGGCTTAACTTGGTTAAATATTGGGTTATTTTTATGTGTACTAGATATGGCATGTTTTGTTAAATAGTTGATGGAATGAGGATATGTAAATGGTATGGGTATGTGATGGAAATATGAATCAAAACTGTTTGAATGATAGTTGATACTTGGATGTTTAAGGTTAAATTATTTAATAGGTTATATGTGTATATTGACCAATGAATCATATTGGTTTGGTATGTGTTTGAATGCACAAATGGAATTTATCTGAGTATATAAATGTTTGGTTCTGTAATGGCATATAATGTGTATTTGAAATGGTTGTTTTGATAGCCAAATTGAATAAAATTTTGGTGTTATATGTGAGATTAGGTGATTGAAGTTTGGGTGAGAAAAAGTGGCTTAAAACAAGCCTATTTCTCGTCCACATGGTTAAGCACATAGGCGTATGGCTCGTCTGTGTGTTTGATAATGCTTAGTTAAAATAAGTCAATGAGTTACATGGCCAAGACACACGGGCATGTCTATTGGCCGTGTGCAGCACATGGGCTGAGACACGGGCTTGTGGTTGGCCGTGTGACCCAAGTCAGTATATATGCCTTGTTTCTACACGGCTTATGACAGGGGCCTGTCTACTGACCGTGTGAGGGACACGGCCTGGGCACACGGGCATGTGACCTCTATATTCAAGAAAATTTTCTAAGTTTCCCAAAGTTTTCAAATGTTATCTATTTAGTCCTAAATGCATGTTTTATGTTATTTATGTTTGACTTAAGCATGTTACAAGTGTAAATGAATGACTTTGATTAAAATGAGTTGATTTAATGACAAATGAATGTTCTGAATTATGCTATAATGTTCTGAATTGGATCAGAGAAGTTGAGTTTTCTATTGAAGTAGTACCAGGAACATCACCAATATCGATAACTCCATATAGAATGGCTCTGACAGAATTGAAAGAATTGAAAGCTCGGATGCAAGAGTTAATGGATAGAGGTTTTGCACGACCTAGTTTTTCACCCTAGAGTGCACTAGTGTTGTTCGTAAAGAAGAAAGATGGATCAATTAGACTTTTTATTAATTATCGTCAGCTTAACAAGGTTACAATAAAGAATAAGTATCCTTTTTCGCGAATCAATGATTTGTTTGATTAGTTGAAAGGAGCAACAATGTTCTCAAAGATTGACTTGGGATCTGGCTACTATCAGTTGTGAGTTAAGGATTCAGATGTGCTAAAAACAACATTCAGAATAAGATATGAGCATTATATATTCAACTGTGGCTTACACGACCATGTGACATGCCCATGTCTCAGGCCATGTGGGTATTTAATATAAGGCACATAGCCGTGTCCTAGCCCGTGCAACTCCCTGACTTGTGGCACACGGTTTTCCATACACCCATGTGTTAGGCCGTGTGGTCAATTTAATTTTCATAAATTAGGTGCAGGTTTCACACGGCCAAGACTCACGTCTGTGTTCTAGGCCATGTAGTACACACAGCTAAGACACACAAACGTGTCTCCGCCCATGTGTCCAATTCTGAGCATTTTGTTTCCCAATTTTAAGATGCAGGGGACACACGGCCAAATCACATGCCCATGTGCTAGGCTGTGTGTCACACATGGTCAAGACACACGCCCGTGTGTCTACCCGTGTGGACAAAATAAGGCCATTTCCTAGCCCTATTTCTCACCCAAATTTAACCTTCAACCTACAACAACATTTTCATATATTTTGCAACCAATTCAAGTCATATAAATCAAACAAACATAATTAACATGTATGAAATAGTATCACATATTTATATAATCAAGCTTACCCACTTATGATGATTTATATTTTACTCTAATTCAATTTAACTAAACGTTATACATGTATGTATTAAACATGATATAACTTTATATCATCATACCAAAATAAATCACTACTAGCCATTCCAATGGTTAGATTTCAAACATCCATTTACATATCATCATTGGTAAAATTAGCTTATACATGCCATTATGTCAAAATAAGTTTTCTATTTATACTAAAACAAGCTGAAGGATAATGTGATGATACTTTGACCGGTCTCCAACCTTTACAAGCTTCTAAGCACTATAAAATAGAGAAAAGAAAACCTAGTAAGCATTTAATGCTTAGTAAGTTCGTATAACAAAAATTTAACTTACCATATTATTACATTTAAGATAAACATATAATAATGCATCCAAGCAATTTGGCTTATAGCCTAAAACACAACTTCACCAAATCACGTTAGTCAAGTAATTCACATAATACCAAGAACATAGATGAGCTTATCATTTATTGTCTTTCATATTCATATGCTTTCCATAATATTTGTAACAGCCCAATCTTGGGTCTAGTCAGAATAGTAGTTTTGGGACCACGAATATGACATAGAAAGATTTATTTTTATTATATTTTTATGGTCTATAGTTTTATGGAATGAATCTATGAAAATTTCGTTCGAAAATTTTGATGTTTGAGCACTCAATTTAGCAAAAATGACTAAATTGCAAAGAGTGTAAAACTTGAGTTCTAGAAGCTAGAGGTGTCTAATTGCCATGAAATTTTAAATTGAAGGTCCTTAGATGGTAATTAGACCATCTGTTAAGTTAATGGAAAAAATGGACATGGAGTAAGAGAAATTTTTGTGTTTTAAGAAACGAGCATTTTTGTCATTTGATAATTAAATGAATTAATAAGGAAAATAAAGCCAAAATCTTGTTCATCTTCTTCTCCCATGGCTGAATATCACTAAGAAGACATAGCTAGGGTTTGTTCATCTTCCAATATCAATTGTAAGTATGTTCTTGCCTCGTTTTTAATGCTCTTTCCATTTTTGAAGTCGTTGTAACTCGATCTACCTATTTCTACCATTAATTAAAGAAATAATCAAAGTCTAAATTTTTTCCCATGATACATATTTTTTTTTATTTTGATGCCTAATGGTAGAAAATGTATGCTAGATGTAAGATAAACAACTTTTGCTAGGTGATTTTTGATGGAAATGTAAAAAAGGACCTATTTGTAAAAGTTAAAAAAATTAGTAGTCAAAGTGTGATTAAATGAAACATGTGGGCTGGTATGAGTATGAAAATGGTTCAACTAGGCTTGGGTTTTGAATAAATTGAATACATTTCTTTTTTCGAGTCTAGGGACTAAATTGTAAAAATATGAAACATTAGGGGAAAAATGTAATTTTTCCATAATATGATTCTTGGATTGAATTGAACAATGTGAATACTAAATGAGTTAAATTTGTTATTATAGATCAAGAAAAACGAGGTTTGGAAGGAAAAATAAAGTGTTTGACGATTAGGTCCCATTTCTACTATTTTTGTACCGAGGTAAGTTTGTATGTAAATAATGCATCGTTATATTTATGTTTTAAATGCTTTAATATTGTATCAATTATGATTGACTCTTGGACATATTAGACAAAGTTTTGACAAACGATAACTCTCAACTGAGTCTTAGGAATATAATAGGATACGAGTGACATGTCACTAGGAACCCATCTGTTTATGTAATCTGGGTGCTGGTCTCGTACATCCTACCAGTGACTGGGTAGTCCAGCATATGTTGCGGATACCTAACAACTTGTGTGAGCAGCACTATGTAGCTACATCCTAACTAGCAGCTTCTGTGAGTAGGCCTGTGAATAGCTCGAAAATGAGCCTATATGTATTATGAGATGTGATGTAGCTTTGGCTACATACATGGCACTTATGTGCAAGATTTTCAAGTATCCATTAATATTCCAAGTGTTCAACGGGACTGTCAAAGTTGTGAAAGACTATAGTTATGTTGCGAGTTGGTACAGGTATGTACGTAAAACTCATGCTAATGAGCTCGATATGTGATGAACCCTTAGTAAGGTTGTGGTTGAGTAAGTTATGACTATAAGATTTTAATAAAATCCATTCCAATTTTCATTATGCTAATTGTATGTTAAATGTGTGGTCATGATGCTTATTATTTGCATAGGAACTTACTAAGCTTTATAGCTTACTCCCTTCCTTTCCCTTGTCTTATAGTGTCACCAAGCTGGCTCAGGGATCAGAGACTGTCGGAGATCCACTCACACTATCAACAATTATTTTGCTACCAATGATTTCAAGATTTTGAGTTATGGTATGTATAGGGGACTTGGTTATTTTGTTATGTGTCATAATTGATTTGGCCAAATGTGTTGGCTTATATTGGTTGAAAGTTCATTTTGTATAAGGCCATTTGAAATTTGCTACTATTGGTATAAGTAATTTATATAATGATGCCTTTCATGGATGTGGGAATTTACATGATTTGATTTGATGAATATGTGATGTTTTGTGCATTGTAGATGGTAGCATGTCAATGATGTGTTGATGTCTTGGTTGTGGCTGATTGGTTGTATGTAAGTGCTTGGATTAGTTCTATGTTGTGTTGTGTAGGTGCGTGCATCCAAGAGTGGCAAAATGGCTTGGTAAATAGCCTTATTTTTATCCACAAGGGTAGACACACAGGCATGTGTCTAGGCTGTGTGTGACACACAACTTGCCCCACGGGCATGTGCTTAGACCGTGTATCCCCTGCACCATAATTTTTACAAAACAGAATACTTAGGATTGAGCACACGGGCATGTGACTCAGTCGTGTGGACGACACGATCTCACACATGAGCGTGTGCCCTGGCCGTGTGAAGTCTACACCTATTTTATGAAAAATCATAAATTTTAATTCGAGCATACGACCTAGCACACGGGCGTGTGTCTTTAATTTGTTCTTGGGTGACAAGCAGAGAGTTACACAGGGTTGAGACACGGGCGTGTGTGACCCCTGTTTATTGAAAAATTTTCTAAGTGTTACAAAATTTTCTAAAGTTCTCGGTTTAGTCTCAAACCATTTCCAAAGCATGTTTTGGGCTTTATAGGCTCGTATTAGGACTTTATGATTAAATACAAAAAGTTTTAATTTAGACGAAAAATTATGACTCAGAAATGTATGTTTAATTGTCTTTAAGTCCGATAATGCCTCGTACCCTATTTCGGAGTCAAATACGGATAAGAGGTGTTACATTTAATGGTATCAGAGCTACAATTTAGTTAATTCTCGAACTAACATAGCGTGTATAAGAGTCTAGCTATATATTCCATATATGAACTGTGATAGTGTGATGACTCCTGACAATTTTAAACTGCATTTTCATATAGTAAATGGATCCCGACTGAGCTGTATCTGATAATATAAAAAGTAATACGCCGGCTCCTGGTCAAGGAGCAGCGTCATCTGAAAATAGACCTCCCACAATTAGTCAAGGAGGAGGGGCTAGGGAAGCCTTCCTCCACATGATAAACGAGTGGAATTCGGAGTTTGTTCAAACAAATCTGAATGCTCAACATCCTCCACCCCCTCCTTATCCCCAGTTGATTCTTTTAGTTCCTCAAGGTGTGGATTTGGTAAGATAGAATAAGCCTCCGGTTGATAAGATTCGGAAGCAAGGGACGGAGGAATTTAGGGCTAATGTAGATGATGTGTGACAGCCCTAAAGTGACCCTAGTCGGAAAGCGGTTTCGGGACCGCTAAACCGAGTCACCAAATTATTTGAATATGGTAATTATTGTCTAAAATATGTGAATATGAATGTGTGAAAGTTTTAAGCTTTGATTTAGTTAATTGCATGTGAATTTAGTTAATAGGACTTATGTGTGACACATTTGAAATGTGATAGGTTAATCTATAAGGATCTATTAGTGCATGTAATCAAAAGGATGGACTTAAATGTCAATTTCCCCACTTAATTGGTAGTGGCCGGCCATGACAATGAGGGTGGACAAAATGTGATGGGCAAAACATGTCATAAACATGTTATGTTAGTGTTTTATGTTAGAAAGAATAAAATAAAAGGCTAGTAATAAAGTAATGAAAAGGGAGGGGTGATGAAAACAAAGTTGTCCCATCCATGCTCCCCCTCCATTGCCGTGACTTGAAGAAAAAAAAAAGAAAGAGTTCTCATGTTGTTCAACTTGGCCGAATAGAAGAAAGAAAAAGAAGGGAAAGAGCTTGGAGAAAATCGGCTATGGTGGTTCATTAGACTAAGCTTAAGAGCAAAGAGGATCAAAGTCGGATAGGGGAAAAGAGAAAGTAAACGAATAGCCGTGGATATCTAGTCGTCGACCACTTCTGAGGTAAGTTTTAAGTGATTAAACGTTGAGTAAATTCAATCATAATAGGACATAATGAGTTGATTTAATAAGATATGATGTGGCCATGATATGTCTTAAACTCAAATGGTAAGTTCATAAGTGTTTGGACTTGGAAATTTAAGAGCAAATTGTAATAATTTGCTTAGGACAGCAGCAGTAGCGTGATTTTAGAAAATCATTATAAATTGTTGGTGTGAAATTATAGGCTGAATAAAATATGTAATCAAAGATTAATTAGTCTAGTTTCTTGTAAAAGAGACCGTGTAAGCAAAGAAATTTCCTATAAAAAGATATTTAAAGTTGTGTGAGACAATGTCAGAATGACTCTGAAATCCCATGTTCTGTTTTTAGAAAATCATTATAATTTGTAAAAAAAATGGTTCTAAGATAAAATTTATATTCTTAGACTCCTTAATGAGTCTAGTTTCAAATGGAATCAAATAGAACATATTTTGAATTCTGTACAATGAGAAATTTGATTCGTAGTGAAGAGTGGTCAGATTAGTCAAACAGTGAAACTGGGGAAACTTTAAGAAAAATCTGGTATTTATTGGCCAAACCTAAAATTCTGAAAATTTTATGGATGGAAGATATATGAGTCTATATTCAGGGAAAATTAACGGCAATTGATTTTGAGTTTTTTAGCTCCAGTTATAAATAATTTAGTGACTATTGCTCAGGAAAACAGCTTGTAGTGAATATGTGAATTTGATGTAAACACTGATGAAACTATTTGAGTTGCTTATAAGCTATTGCTGAAATTGATGTATAAGATATGTATATGTAGTAAAGCCGAATGGCTAATGTGAAATATATATATGAGATATGTATATGTGGTAAAGCCGAATGGCTAATGCGAAATATATATATGAGATATGTATATGTGGTAAAGCCGAATGGTCAATGTGAAATATATATATATGAGATATGTACATGTGGTAAAGCCGAATGGCTAATGTGAAATATGTATGAGATATGCATATGTGGTAAAGCCGAATGGTCAATGTGAAATATATATATGAGATATGTATATGTGGTAAAGCCGAATGGCTAGTGTGAAATATGTATGAGATATGTATATGTGGTAAAGCCGAATGGCTAGTGTGAAATATGTAGGCGATGTGTGTATATTGTGGCCGAATAACCAAATGTGAAAGGTGTGTATTATTAGATATTTGATGAGGCAAATGAATTACAAATATGACAGTCGATGTGAATGTTGTAACATGTGATTAAATGTACATGAAACTTGGAAATATATATTCCGGGTAAGACCCGATGACTACGTGTGGAGATTATGTCCAGGTAAGACCCGATGACTACGTGTGGAGATTTTTTCCGGGTAAGACCCGATAACTTCGTGTGGAGATTTCATCTGAGCTAAAGGTCTCGCCGATAATCCGAGTAGAGGTTAAAGCTATAAGACTTCGTAATAAGAATTGCTTATAAATATATTCAATGCGAATGGTTAAACAGGTATGTACTCCAAGTTTATATGTGAGCTTGATTTGAACCAAATCATAAGGTAGTTATGTGATGCATACGTGAGCAATCTATGAGACTATTCCTATGATTATGTGACATCAGATCAGTGTGAGAGGTTATGTGAAATTATACAATATATCTATGTCACATGAGCTCACTTTTATATGAAAGTTTATCTGGCTATTGTATATAATGAGATGTGCATATTCGGTAAAGGGATGGTATGCCCGAAGGAAGACTGAAATAAAAATACGAACAACTATGTTATAATTTGATTGTTATCTGTTGACACTGCTTAAAACTTACTAAGCATTGTAATGCTTACTCCGTTTACTTTGTTTTCTCTGTTTTATAGATCTCATTTCGAATCTACAGGCCCGGGAATCGTCAGCAACTAGTCACACTATCACTATCCACTGCTTGTTACTGTTATGTTTTGAATTATTTTATGGCATGTATAGAATAGACCAGTGGCCGAAGAATATTTTGGTTAATGTATATAAGCCATGCGAAAATGGCATCTTTTGAATGTGTACTTATAGAAGTTTAAATTGTATTCCTAACTGTCTTTAGTACTTATCTAAAGGAATGTTCAAAAAAAAATTACTGTTCTGATATGAGTTTCAAGTCCGGTAATGCCCCTTTACCTATTCCGGCGACGGATACGGGATTGGGGTGTTACATTTTATTGGTATCAGAGCTACAGTTTAGTCGATTCTAGGACTAATGTAGCACGCGTGAGTCTATTTATACATGCCATAAAGTGATAAAATGATAGTGTGATGATTTTTGACTATTGAAATGTGTTTGTTGTATTGTAATGAATCTTGATCCCGATCGAGCTGTAGCAAGCTTCTGACTATGAGAATTTGCGATATAACTTCACTTGGATATGCTTAAATTATTAAGTTGAACAGGCACGTATCATGTACTTGTATTTGAATTTTGATTTGGATTGAATTATAAGGGTATAAGTGATGCAATTTTGAAAGAGTGTTATGACTATAAATGTGATCTTTGTATGTGGCTATGGAACTGAAAGTTGAATGGTCGATAAGCATGTTGTGTTTGTATTCAAGTAATGTAAATGATATACTAATGTGCATTGTTATATATATATATACATGAGAATCGAGAGTTATATATATCCGGGCTAAGTCCTGAAGAGCATTCGTGCTACTGATATATCCGGGCTAAGTCCCGAAGAGCATTCGTGCTGGTGTTATGTCTGGGCTAAGTCTCGAAGAGCATTTGTGCTAGAGTTATATCTGGGCTAAGTCCCGAAGAGCATTCGTGCTGGTGTTATGTCCGGGCTAAGTCTCGAAGAGCATTTGTGCTACAGTTATATCCGGGCTAAGTCTCGAAGAGCATTCGTGCTGGTGTTATATCCGGGCTAAGTCTCAAAGAGCATTTGTGCTAGAGTTATATCAGGGTTAAGTCCCGAAGAGCATTCGTGCTGGTGTTATATCCGGGCTAGGTCCCGAAGAGCAATCATGCTAGTGATGTGTATTCGGGCCTTCGTGCCTAGTAGGCTTCGTGCCGATAATTTGAGCAAAGTTTAAGTGTTCATTACTATACGAATTCAAATTTAAATGAAAGGATATGTTTAAAAGTGTACATACATGATGTTTATAGACTTGGTTAGGTCATTTCAATGTGTAACAACAAATGAATAGGGGCACTATGTGTGCAAATGATTAGAGGCACTGAGAGTGCGAGTTCTTCAACCGAGCACTGTGTGTGCGAGATTGGTCAGTAGACATTAAGTGAGTAAAACAAGATTCATGTAAGACCTCGTATGGAACGAAGGCATTGATTTAAGATGGTGGATATGTTGTTAAGAAATGAATTCATGTTATAAATGTGTTACAGATTTAGTTTGTGGGATGCTTGGTATATGAAGTCATATGTGCTATTGCTAAATGACCCCTATTTTTGTTAATCATGTTCAAGAAATTATTTCGATTAAGTTCGACATTTGAAAGTCTGTAAGAATTTTTGATGAATGCTGATAATTTTGGATATATGGGTTATGTGCTAAAATAAATCCCATACCGGTATACTATATGAGGCTTTATGCCAAATCAATTGTATACGGGTATCGTTAACAATGATTGAATGTGCTAAATGAATTCAATGTTCAGGTATGTGGAAGTTAATTTTCTGTTGGAAATAGGTTAAGTTGAATAGTGAGATATGATGGAGTTATAAAGGATATTTATTGGGATGTTTGAGTATATGTGTACTTTCGGTCAGGTTACAGCTTATACATGAATGAAAATGTGGGTGACAAATATGTGGGTTGATGATGTGAATTATACATGTTAATATGTGCTTAATATGTGTTTGAAATGCATTTGTGAATTAAATTAAGTGATTATTGCTTATGAAATCAAGAAAATGAGATATATGTGCATACTTGTAGAAATGTTTATGTATTTGTTTTAAGATAAGAAAATGATTTTATAGGTCGATGCGAAATCAGTAATGAATTACAATTGCTATCGATGAGGTAATGTTTATATGGATATAATTCAATAAGAGGACGTTATCCTAAACTATGCATAGGTAAGATTTTCGGGGACGAAAATTTCTTAAGTGGGGGAGAGTTGTGACAGCCCTAAAGTGACCCTAGTCGGAAAGCGGATTCGGGACCGCTAAACCGAGTCACCAAATTTTTTGAATATGGTAATTATTGTCTAAAATATGTGAATATGAATGTGTGAAATTTTTAAGCTTTGATTTAGTTAATTGCATGTGAATTTAGTTAATAGGACTTATGTGTGACACTTTTGAAATGTGATAGGTTAATCTATAAGGATCTATTAGTGCATGTAATCAAAAGGGTGGACTTGCATGTCAATTTCCCCACTTAATTGGTAGTGGCCGGCCATGACAATGAGGGTGGACAAAATGAGATGGGCAAAACATGTCATAAACATGTTATGTTAGTGTTTTATGTTAGAAAGAATAAAATAAAAGGCTAGTAATAAAGTAATGAAAAGGGAGGGGTGATGAAAACAAAGTTGTCTCATCCATGCCCCCCCCCCATTGCCGTGACTTGAAGAAAAAAGAAAGAAAGAGTTCTCATGTTGTTCAACTTGGCCGAATAGAAGAAAGAAAAAGAAGGGAAAGAGCTTGGAGAAAATCGGCTATGGTGGTTCATTAGACTAAGCTTAAGAGCAAAGAGGATCAAAGTCGGATAGGGGAAAAGAGAAAGTAAACCAATAGCCGTGGATATCTAGTCATCGACCACTTCCGAGGTAAGTTTTAAGTGATTAAACGTTGAGTAAATTCAATCATAATAGGACATAATGAGTTGATTTAATAAGATATGATGTGGCCATGATATGTCTTAAACTCAAATGGTAAGTTCATAAGTGTTTGGACTTGGAAATTTAAGAGCAAATTGTAATAATTTGCTTAGGACAGCAGCAGTAGCGTGATTTTAGAAAATCATTATAAATTTTTGGTGTGGAATTATAGGCTGAATAAAATATGTAATCAAATCTTAATTAGTCTAGTTTCTTGTAAAAGAGACCGTGTAAGCAAAGAAATTTCCTATAAAGAGATATTTAAAGTTGTGTCAGACAGTGTCAGAATGACTCCGAAATCCCATGTTCTGTTTTTAGAAAATCATTATAATTTGTACAAAAATTTTTATAAGATAAAATTTATATTCTTAGACTCCTTAATGAGTCTAGTTTCAAATGGAATCAAATAGAACATATTTTGAATTCTGTACAATGAGAAATTTGATTTGTAGTGAAGAGTGGTCAGATTAGTCAAACAGTGAAACTGGGGAAACTTTAAGAAAAATCTGGTATTGATTGGCCAAACCTAAAATTCTGAAAATTTTATGGATGGAAGATATATGAGTCTATATTCAGAGAAAATTAACGGAAATTTATTTTGAGTTTTGTAGCTCCAGTTATAAATAATTTAGTGACTATTGCTCAGGAAAACAGCTTATAGTGAATATGTGAATTTGTTGTAAACACTGATAAAACTATTTGAGTTGCTTATAAGCTATTGCTGAAATTGATGTATAATTTATGTATATGTGGTAAAGCCGAATGGCTAATGTGAAATATATATATGAGATATGTATATGTGGTAAAGCCGAATGGCTAATGTGAAATATGTATGAGATATGTATATGTGGTAAAGCCGAATGGCTAATGCGAAATATATATATGACGAATGGTCAATGTGAAATATATATATATGAGATATGTATATGTGGTAAAGCCGAATGGCTAATGTGAAATATGTATGAGATATGCATATGTGGTAAAGTCGAATGGTCAATGTGAAATATATATATGAGATATGTATATGTGGTAAAGCCGAATGGCTAGTGTGAAATATGTATGAGATATGTATATGTGGTAAAGCCGAATGGCTAGTGTGAAATATGTAGGAGATGTGTGTATATTGTGGCCGAATGACCAAATGTGAATGGTGTGTATTATTAGATATTTGATGAGGCAAATGAATTACAAATATGACAGTCGATGTGAATGTTGTAACATGTGATTAAATGTACATGAAACTTGGAAATATATATTCCGGGTAAGACCCGATGACTACGTGTGGAGATTATGTCCGGGTAAGACCCGATGACTACGTGTGGAGATTTTGTCCGGGTAAGACCCGATAACTTTGTGTGGAGATTTCATCTGAGCTAAAGGTCTCGCCGATAATCCGAGTAGAGGTTAAAGCTATAAGACTTCGTAATAAGAATTGCTTATAAATATATTCAATGCGAATGGTTAAACAGGTATGTACTCCAAGTTTATATGTGAGCTTGATTTGAACCAAATTATAAGGTAGTTATGTGATGCATACGTGAGCAATCTATGAGACTATTCCTATGATTATGTGACATCGGATCAGTGTGAGAGGTTATGTGAAATTATACAATATATCTATGTCACATGAGCTCACTTTTATGTGAAAGTTTATCTGCCTATTGTATATGATGAGATGTGCATATTCGGTAAAGGGATGGTATGCCCGAAGGAAGAGTGAAATAAAAATACGAACAACTATGTTATAATTTGATTATTATCTGTTGACACTGCTTAAAACTTACTAAGCATTGTAATGCTTACTCCGTTTACTTTGTTTTCTCTGTTTTATAGATCTCATTTCGAAGCTACAGGCTCGGGGATCGTCAGCAACTCGTCACACTATCACTATCCACTGCTTGTTACTGTTATGTTTTGAATTATTTTATGGCATGTATAGAATAGACCAGTGGCCGAAGAATATTTTGGTTAATGTATATAAGCCATGCGAAAATGGCATCTTTTGAATGTGTACTTATAGAAGTTTAAATTGTATCCCTGACTGTCTTTAGTACTTATCTAAAGGAATGTTCAAAAAAAAAATTACTATTCTGATATGAGTTTCAAGTCCGGTAATGCCCTTTTACCTATTCCAGCGACGGATACGGGATTGGGATGTTACATGATGACCCTGAGAGAGCCGAGTTCTGGCTTAAGAATAATATTAGGGCATTTGGTGAGTTATCATGTACACCCGAAGAATGCTTGAAATATGCTATATCATTATTGAGGGCAAACATATCACTGGTGGAAGACACTAGTATTTGTGGTACCAAGAAAGAATAGGAATTCTTTTAGAAGGAATTCTGAAAGAAATATATCAGTCAGCGGTTCATCGATCAGAAATGCAAAGAATTTCTTCAGCAGAAACAAGGCCGAATGTCAGTGATAGAGTATGAGCGAGAATTTGTCAAGCTCAATAAGTATGTTTGAAAGCGTGTTTCCTCCGAGGCTATTATGGGTAAAAGGTTCAAAGATGGGCTGAATGAGGACATCTAATTGTTAGTTGGAATCCTGGAACTAAAAGAATTTGTTGTATTGGTTGAACGAGCTTACAAAGCCGAAGAACTAAGCAAAGAGAAAAGAAAGGCTGAGAGTGAGGCTAGAGATGCAAGAAAAAGGTCGACGAGTAAGTCATTTCAATCTCAGTCGAAAAGTTATAGAGAAATGTATTCTTGTTTGAATGTTTCAGCTGGGTATTTGTACAGAGACTTCGGGAAGCAATATTCGAGTTTTAAATCTCAAGCTACTTCAATGGCAAGTGTGGGTTATGTTAGGACTAACAGATCCGAATGTTAGCATTGTGGAAGAAGACAACCTGACGAGTGTAGGATGAATGATTGATCTTGTTTCAAGTGTGGTTCTCAAGAGCATTCTATCCCAGATTGCCCTGAGATGGCTGAGAAAGAACAATTTCAGAGTGCAAGGCCGAGTAATACTACCAATAGAGGTAGGCCACCGAGAAATATAGGAAATGGAACTAGCAGTAAAGGTGTGACGAAAGATACAGCCGTGAGATCTGAGGCCAGAACACTTGCTAGAGTTTATGCCATTCGCACTCGTGAGGATACATCATCTCCCGATGTGATTACCAGTACATTTTCTCTTTATGATACTAATGTTATCGCATTGATTGGTCCTGGATCGACTCATTCTTATGTTTGTGTGAATTTGGTATCTAGTATGAATTTACCTGTTGAGTTTACTGAGTTTTTGATTAAAGTGTTAAACCCCTTAGGCAAGTATGTGCTAATTGATAAAGTTTGGGAGAATTATCCTTTGATGATTCGAGTCACTATTTTTTGGCTGACTTAATGTTGTTGCCATTTGATGATTCGATGTTATTCTGGGTATAGACTGGTTGACATTGCATTATGCCATAGTAAATTGTAGAAAGAAAACTATTGAATTGAAATGTGAAAATGGTAAGGTTCTTTGGGTCGAAACCGATGAAGCAAGTGAATTACTATTATGATTTTGTCTATATCTGCTCAGAAGTATGTAAGGAAAGGTTGTGAAGCTTATCTTCCTTATGTGTTGAATACAAAGATTTCTGAATTGAAAATTGAATCAGTGTCGATAGTTTGTGAATATCCAGATGTGTTCTCGAAAGAGTTACCAGGGTTACCACCGGTCAGAAAAGTGGAGTTTGCTATTGATTTGGTAACTGGGACTTCACCGATATCGATTGCTCTGTATAGGATGGCTCTGACTGAATTGAAAGAATTGAAAGTTTAGTTGAAAGAATTGACAGATAAAGGTTTTGCGAGACTGAGTTTTTCTCCCTGGGTGCTTCAGTGTTATTTGTAATGAAGAAAGACGGATCTATGAGACTTTGTATCAGTTACCAACAACTTAACAGGGTGACTATAAAGAATAAGTATCCTTTTCTGAGGATTGATGACTTGTTTGATCAGTTGAAAGGAGCAATGGTATTCTCAAATATTGAATTGGGATACGGCTACTATCAGTTGAGAGTTAAAGAGTGATACGTGATATTCGTGACAGGTTTTAAATATTTATAATGAATTGTTCTTGAAACTAACCATTATCACGATGAAGGCAAGTGTACCTATCGAACAGTAGTATAGCTTTAGCAAGACCGGATTATCAAACCGAAAGAAGCTAAAAATACTAGTATCAACATTCTTTTTATTATCTAGCCTAAAAAAATAAAAGGGTTTTGTTTATCTAACTAATTAATTAAACTAAGAAATCACAGAAAAGAAATTTGGGGAAATACTTTTTGGAAAACTCGATTGATTGAGACAATACCTAAGGAAAAATCCACCTAGACTTCACTTGTTATTTGACTCTGAATCGGACGATTTATTCATTCAACTTGTTCCGTAGAGATCCCTAAGTTATATTATTATCTCTCTCGAGACTAACAACGTCTAACCCTAGATTGAATAACTGAAATCTCTTTCTAATTAATGCCCTATGGTTGCATTAACTCGATCTATTGATCCCCTTATTAGGTTTCACCCTAATCCGACAAAATCTTGTCACCCTATCTCTAGGCGCGCAATCAACTCCACTTAATTATGACAAAATTACTCTTAGACAGGGTCTATTCCTCCTCTGAATAAGAGCTTAACTTGAATGAATATCCTGAAATATCAAAACAAGAATTAAGAACACATAATTAAGAACAAGTCAGATAATAATAACAAGATCCGTCTTAGGTTTCATTCCCCTTAGGTATTTATGGGTTTTAGTTCATACTAATGAAATAACACATCTCAAAAGAATAAAAATAACAAAACATAAGAAAACCCAAAACTCCTAA
Organism: Gossypium hirsutum; assembly: GCF_007990345.1. NCBI lineage: Eukaryota > Viridiplantae > Streptophyta > Magnoliopsida > Malvales > Malvaceae > Gossypium > Gossypium hirsutum. The sequence continues at coordinate 102,447,549 of NC_053424.1, read as the reverse complement.
GGGAATTTGAAGGGAGATCTTCAGTCTTGATGGTGAATTCGGCTTCTAAGATGGATCGATCGGCTTTCCTTAAGAAATTCCTTGCTTCCTCCTATGCGTCCCCCTTATTCTCCTCTTCTAGGGTGTATTTATAGGCTTTGGAATGCCTAAGAGCCCTCAAAAGTGGTCTTTTCTAAATAGGACTCTACTTGGGCTCGGTAGAGACACGCCCGTGTGACACACCCGTGTGCGATTACTTCAGGCTATGGTCAAGCTTGTTAAATAGGCACGGGCATGTGGTCTACCCGTGTGAGGAATTCTAGGCCGTGTTAATTTTGTACATTGGCCCATTTTCTCCATTTTTGGGCCGTTTCTCGTTCCTTTCACTCTCTTATGCTCATCTAAGTATAAAACATGAAATTAAGGCATTAGGAGCAACGAATTCACCAAATCTAAGGAAAAATCATCCATAAAATGTGCTAAGCATGGGATAGAAATATGTATAAATTACGGTTTATCAAATACCCCCACACTTAAGCATTTGCTTGTCCTCAAGGAAAATCCTCAACTCATAATCAAAATAAATTCTTCTCAACTTATAATTTCTATCGATAATATCTCAAAGTAATCCATAGGTAATCATACATTGAAAATTCAACTGAAAGAACATCGAAGTTTCAAACATTCCAAGTTGATCATTTTATTATGAAAACATAGGTGTCTCCCATCATCTAAGTAATTACATTTGATTCAAAATATCACAGAGTTTCACATCCTCACTAAAGATTCACTCAAATCACTCGAGGTGTTTAAGTACAATAAATGAAGCACTCAATAGTCAATAATGAAAAGTCATTACCATAGGCTTGCATGAAAATCAAATCTCCACCACTATAAATTGAGATGAAAAATCAATCAAAAGGTCTTTAGAGGGTTGTAACATGGCTTTGGTTAGAGGGTGTGGTCACAAGCTGAAAGAAAAGGTTAGAATCGAGATTGAATTGAAAAATTACCTAACTAGAAAAATGACTAGTCATCAATTGCGTACAACAGAGCTTTTTCTCAGAATATGGAATTTAACTTCTTTAGCTCAGAAGATCACTACTACTAATATGTATACATGTATTTTTTTAAGAACAAGTCAAATTACAAAATAGAATAAAACGTAGCTAAGCAACTATTCCAACTCAAGTCTCGACATAAATAGGGATCAAATTAATTTAGGGGATTTCAACAATAATGAGTTATGGGTTAATATTGAGGGTAAATTAATGAATGGGTTGTTAGGCTCAATGGGGTTCACTAAGGGTTAATTGTGAAGGTAGGCTTTTATGGAGTGAGTGGGTTAAACCTAAGTGCCGTTATCATTTTGACATATCAAATCAAATGGTGTGGTCTTGATGTATAATCAAGCAAGTTCTAGAATAACAATTCAATACTGATGCACTCATAATGAAAGTAAGCATGAGAGAAATAATAGATGCTTTAAAGGCTCAAGATCTCACAAAAATTATGGCTTTTTGATGTTTAAACTAGTGAATTCCAACTCAAAATAATACCTAAATTTGGGGAAACAACCTAAAAGTTTTTAATTCTTCAAAAATCAACTTATCATGCTTGATTCCCTAATGTCTTAAAGTTTAAACAATCAATGCATAAATGCCTATGTTTTAATTCAAGATATATCAATAAAAATTATAGACTAATTGGAATTCATTCTAATAATGATATGAGAATATCACATGAGAATAAGAAAATATTCACGGGTTTCTTAATGGTGATATAAAAGACCCCCCACACTTAAGATGTACATTGCCCTCAATGTCCAAAGATAGATATATTGACAATGATAGATTTATAATCATAAGATAGGGAGAGAAGTGAAACTTCCTAAATGATGAATGAACTCCTTGAACTGGAGTTTTAGAGAATAATTGGCGTGAGAATGGAGGAGGATACTCCGGTGGTGTTAGAGGTTCATTAGTCCATAAGTCCTGCGCCAAAAGAATATTATATCTGGTGGTAGCTATGGTCGTGGTCGAGCAGGACATGGCAGTCGTGGAGAACCTTTCTCGGTGGAGTTTTTAGTTCCTATGTGATGATGAGCTTGAGGAGCTCTTTATAACTATGACAAAATCAGAAACTTTTTAGGAAGCATAAGGAAGCATAATTACTCATAATGGAATAACAGAAGTTGATAATTGTACAATAAAAATTATAAAATCTAATAGAAATAAAAATAAAAAGTAGACTTAAAATAGAATAAAAATAAAAACATAAAATAATAAATAAAAGTTTTTAAACATATTCCTCGCTAGGTGGTTCGTGAGGTGGGGTGGCGATGAGATGTGGAAGTGCTGAAAAATTTGCTGTAAAGTAGCATCAATGTTATCAAAGCGCTGAAAACACTGTTGCTCGAATTGGTAAGGCGCTCAGAGATGTCAGCGTATGAAGTCGCTGCATGAACTGGACGAGAGGGTGGTGGTGGCTGAGACGGTGAGTCCTCATGACGTGGAGGGACATTATCAGTAATGTCCTCAGGGTCTCCCTCCTCGGTTGATTGGGCGAGGTGCTACTGAGGAGGGTGGGTTCCTCAGTGCTTCTCGATCATCCTCATACTAAGCATGCTCGAGATGCCTTGTGGGGACATCTAGCCAATAAGAGTAAGTGAGGATGATTGGGCTATTGTGTTGAGGAGCCCGAAGTGCCGTGCCAGTCGAGTCACGTAAAGGCTAACGGAGATGACCCCCTCCGATGCCGTTCCATCTGGTGACGAATGGCGAGGGAAATAAAGTAGGTGAGGTCGAGTACATGCCCATTCTCCATGCTCCATATAAAGTAGGCGTCTTGAGTGTTGACGACGCCAGTGCTCTATCGACATCCTATCAAAGTGTGTGCCAAGATGGCGTGTAGGTACCTCAAGGAGGGAGAGAGAGCCGATGCCTTGGAGCAGCTTGGGTCATAGGTAGCTAAACCGAGGACCAAAACATACCAGCACTTCGAGGGAGAGTAGTGGATGTGGCGACGGAGAGTGTTGAGGTCGTTCTCATCCATGAATTCCTCTGTGTATAGGCCCAAAGCTATACCAAACTCGGGCACACTCAACTAGCGGACTAAACCGCTGATACGGAACTGGATTGTTCCAGGATCATCAAAGTTGGTCATGACGTCTTGAACATGGAATGTCGAGCGAATTTCAAGTGTGAGCTCAAGGTATGTCGGCTCGATGATCGCAAAGAAGAGGTCCATGGATCGGTTGTCAGGAGTGGTCATACATCGTTAGCCAACTGGACTTGTACAAGCGCTGTCCAGTCAATGTAGCAGCCCACACCTAAAGGTTAATCCCGTAGGATATTGAATAGTTCCTCCTAATTGTCGGGTGGAAATTGGAGGTATGGGTGGCGAATTTCCATGGTAGGGCCCAAGAAAGATGCCCCTTTCTGCTTTTTTGAAGCGGGAATGATAGTTTTCTTGCCACGTGAGCTTGATATGGTATACCTAGAAGAAGAACAAAGAATATAACATAACTAACTAACTCAAGAAATAATCATGAATATAGTTAAACTAACCAGTCCAACCAGCAATACTCAACAGTTTAATCTAAATGATAGAAGTTTATATAGCAATTGACATAATAAAAGCATGATTATTTTCAACATAAAATGACTGAACTAGATTCTTATGGGAACACACGAAAAGAATGAATGTATCAGAAAGCATTGACTAAAATGGTAAAGAATAAACGTATAAGCATGACTATAGTGAGAACTATAAATCAAAAAACTGCCAAATAAACCATAAGAATCATAAAATTAGTAAAAGAGATGAAGAAAACAGAGAGAAAACAGTAAACAAATGCTAAGAATATGAGAATAGGTGTCAAAAATGGAGTTGGAGGCGGCACACGGGCGTGGTAGGGAGGCCTTGTGGACTTGCAACGGCTAGGGTTGTGGACTTGCAACGGCTAGGGTTAGGGATTTTGGGTGAAGAAGATGATGAATAGTGAAGGGTATTTATAGATTTTTGGACACACGGCCAGGGGACAAGCCCGTTTTCCCTAATTTTTTCCAGTGTGATTCTCGAATTTTGAATTTGGGCGCATCTGACATTTTTCCCACTCCCATGTTCCTTGGGCATATGGGTGCACACGGCCGTGTCGCACGGCCGTGTCTGTCTTCATTCGCTTCTCCCACGCTCGTGTATGGAGGCCCATGCCCGTGTTAATCTGACAGGTTTGACCACGGGTTCTAGACACGGGAGTGGTGAATGCCCGTGCTATTTTCTCACGTTCAACCACGATTCTAAGACACGGGCGTGCGTTTTGGCAGGTTCGCCCATAGTCCTAACGCACGGCCGTGGAAACTTATCGCATCCCATGTTGGGGGAAATTTTACCCTATTTTTACACAGCCTAAGGCACACCCGTGTGCCTGGCCGTGTGTGTTTTAGAAAGCATGCGTTCCATGAGTCGGTTAGTTTGTTAGATGTTAAAACTAAAATTTAAAGAAATTAATACTGTTAGTGCTCGGGTTGTCTCCTAAGAAGCGTTTATTTATAGTCTAAGCTCGACTTACCTCCCTGGTGTGTGATCATGGTGGTTCGAGGAGTTTATACTCCTCATTCCTGCTATGAATGCAATCAAAATAAGGTTTTAGGCAGGTATTTTTTACCTTAAAGGTGCCGAATTTGGGATGACTTACCTGGACTGTACCAAATGGGAAAATGCTAAGTACCGTAAGAGGAATTTCTTTATTCGGTTTGGCAGTGTCAATGTGAGGATCTGCGACATCTAATGAAACTTTATCTCCAACCTTAAGTTGATTTGGTAAGGCATTGAGCTCGTTCTGGCGTAGTTTTGGTTTATCGTGTTTTCTCAGTTTAAATGTCAGCCATTCATCTAACCCCTCGATTCGTAACCTTCGTTCTTCATGGGTAGATCCTTTGTTATGGATTGAACATGGCTCATGTGTGTCCTTCGAACTTATTTCCTGCAAAATAGGTTGCAATGTATGATCAGTCTTAGTAGAACAATTTGTACAATCACCTTCAATTTTCGATGTGTTGTTCGGGTTGCAAGCTTGAAGGTTGATTGTTTCATCTCCTACACGAAGTGTGAGTTCACCTGTGCCAACGTCAATAATTGTTCTAGCAGTTGCTAAAAAGGGCCTTCCCAAAATTAAAGGAACATTACTGTCCTCTTCTATATCTAAAACAACAAAATCAACTGGGAATATAAATTTGTCAATTTTAACGAGTATGTCTTCAATGATACCCTTAGGAAATCTAACAGTTTTATCTGCTAATTGAATGCTCTTCCTAGTTTGTTTGGGTTTCCCTAGACCTAGTTGCTTAAAAAATTTGTAAGGCATAACATTGATACTAGCCCCTAGATCAGCCAACGCATTATTAACATCTAAACTACTAATTAAACAAGGAATCGTAAAACTCTCTGGATCTTTTAGTTTGTTAGGTAGCTTATTTTGAAGAATGGCTGAGCAAACCAAGTTCAGCTCCACATGCGACCTTTCATCTAACTTTCGTTTATTTGCTAGAAGCTCCTTTAAAAATTTGAATGCGTTTGGCATCTGTGAAAGTGCTTCAATAAACGGTAGGTTAATATGTAGTTTCTTTAAAAGTTTAAGGAATTTACCAAATTGTTCGTCTGACTGGTCTTTCCTTGTCGCATTGGGGTATGGCACATGAGGTTTATATTCTGTACTTACCGATTTTTGTTCGTTTTGGCCTACCTCATTCTTATCTTCGCTTACCACCGATTCTGGCATTGGTTTTGCCACTAACCGTTCCTCATCTTGAATGGAAATTGCGTTGAGTTGCTCTCTTGGGTTAGATTCAGTGTTGCTTGGTAGGCTACCTTGTGGTCATTCGAAAATCAACTTGGCGAGCTGTCCAATCTGAGTTTCGAGCCCCTGGATTGATGCTTGTTGATTTTTGAGTGCCGTCTCGGTATTCTAAAAATGAGTCTCTGACATCGAGATGAATTTGGTTAGCATCTCCTCAAGGTTCGGCTTTTTCTCCTGCTGGTATGGTGGTTGCTGAAAGCCTGGAGGGGGTGGTGGTTTCTGATTTCCTTGGCCTCCCCATGAAAAATTTGAGTGATTCCTCCAACCTGCATTGTAAGTATTGCTATAAGGATTGTTTTGAGATCGAGGATTATTACCCATGTAATTTAACTACTCGTTCTCCATGTTGTGGCCATAAGGTGGGTATTCTGAATTGCTCGATCCACCTCCATTTGCTTCACACTGCATTACTGGGTGAACCTGTGAAGAACTAAGAAAACCATCAATTTTCTTATTCAAGAGTTCTACCTGATTAGAGAGCATGGTGACCGAATCGACGTTATAAACACCAGCTGTTTTCGGTGGCTTTGTCATCATGACTTGCCACTGATAGTTATTCAGTGACATCTCCTCTATAAATTCATAGGCATCTTCAGGTGTTTTATTATTGATGGTTCCGCCAGCAGCTGCGTCAACCATTTGTCGAGTCGAAGGATTCAGGCCATTATGAAAAGTTTGAACCTGTAGCCAGAGTGGTAACCCATGGTGAGGGCATCTTCGCAAAAGGTCCTTGTATCTCTCCCATGCATCGTAGAGTGTTTCTAAATCCATCTGCACAAAAGAAGAGATATCATTACGTAATTTAGCCGTTTTAGCCGGCGGAAAATATTTTAGTAAAAACTTTTCGGTCATTTGTTCCCAAGTAGTGATTGACCCCCGTGGTAACAAATTCAACCACTATTTATCTTTGTTTCTCAAAGAAAAATGGAATAACCGAAGGCGAATAGTGTCATCAGAAACACCATTAATTTTAAATGTATCGCATAGTTCTAAAAAGTTTGCTAAGTGAGCATTGGGATTTTCGTCCTGCAAACCATCAAACTGAACAAATTGATGTATCATTTGAATTGTGTTAGGTTTCAGTTCAAAAGTATTTACAGCTACAGTAGGTCTAACTATGCTCGATTCAGTTCCTGTTAAAGAAGGTTTAGCATAATGATACATAGTGCACGGCACAGGATTTTGATTAAAAGCAATCACAGGAGGTAGCGGATTTTCTTGGTTTTCAGCCATCTCCTCGGTAGTGGTTGAAGTATCTTCCTCTTGCTCCTCTGTGTAACGTAAGCTTCGCCTTATTTCTCTTCAGTTTCTGTGAACTGTCTCACTATCAAACAGTAATGGTCCTGACGGGTTTCTCCTGGTCATAAACTAGAAAAACCTGTCAGAAGAAAATAAATGAAGAGTTAGAAAAGAAAATAAAAATTTAAATTACAATAAAAGTAAAATGGTTAAAGTAATAAAAATCGAGTGTTCCTCATATCTTAGTTCCCCGGCAACGGCGCCAAAAACTTGATACGTGATATTCATGACAGGTTTTAAATATTTATAATGAATCGTTCTTGAAACTAACCATTATCACGATGAAGGCAAGTGTACCTATCGAACAGTAGTATAGCTTTAGCAAGACCGAATTATCGAACCCAAAGAAACTAAAAGTACTAGTATCAACATTCTTTTTATTATCTAGCCTAAAAAAATAAAAGGGTTTTGTTTATCTAACTAATTAATTAAACTAAGAAATCACAAAAAAGAAATTTGGGGAAAATACTTTTTGGAAAACTCGATTGACTGAGAAAATACCTAAGGAAAAATCCACCTAGACTTCACTTGTTATTTGACTCTGAATCGGACAATTTATTCATTCAACTTGTTCCGTAGAGATCCCTAAGTTATATTATAATCTCTCTCGAGATTAACAACGTCTAACCCCAGATTGAATAATTGAAATCTCTTTCTAATTAACGTCCTAGGGTTGCATTAACTCGATCTATGGATCCCCTTATTAGGTTTCACCCTAATCCGGCAAAATCTTGCTACCCTATCTCTAGGCGCGCAATCAACTCCGCTTAATTATGACAAAATTACTCTTAGACAGTTCTATTCCTCCTTTGAATAAAAGCTTAACTTGAATCAATATCCTGAAATATCAAAACAAGAATTAAGAACACATAATTAAGAACAAGTCAAATATTTATCATGCAATTCAGATGATAATAACAAGATCCATCTTAAGTTTCATTCCCCTTAGGTATTTAGGGGTTTTAGTTCATACTAATGAAAGAACACATCTCAAAAGAATAAAACTAACGAAACATAAGAAAACCCAAAACTCTTGGGGGAATTTGAAGGGAGATCTTCAGTCTTGATGGTGAATTCGGCTTCTGAGATGGATCGATCAGCTTTCCATAAGCAATTTCTTGCTTCCTCCTGTGCGTCCCCCTTATTCTCCTCTTCTAGGGTGTATTTATAGGCTTTGGAATGCCTAAGCGCCCTCAAAAGCGCCCTTATTCTCCTATGCCTGTTTCAGTAACAGTCTAGTAACAGTTAGGGCCTTAGCCTAATACAGTATCAGTAGCAATGTGGGCCTTAGCCCATTACAGTAACAGTAATAGAAATGCAATCAAAAGTCCTACCCATCCATCCTCTACACTCCACTCCGTCCAGCCCTACACTCCATGTGGGGAAAAATCAACCCACCCATCTCTACACTCCAAAATAGAGCACCAGTTGCGACACTAAATAGTACATGCAGCAGAGCTGCTAGTACAATACACTTCCTCCAAATATATCAAACCCACCCCCATGCAACATGTCATGTCATAATATCATACGTGTATGCAAAAATGTCATGCCCGAATACAATCATACAAATCATAGGGGCATATCAGTCCTTTTACCTCATAGGGGTGTAACAGTCATTTCATCAGTATGGGATCTAAGTATACTTACCGACCCAACAGTAGGTCTACAGTCGTCTCGAGTGACCCGTGCAACCTTAACAGTCAATCAATGAAAATGGGCCCAAAGCCCACAATACGGCCCGTGTGGGTCCACATGCCCGTGTGGCCTACAAAGCCCAAAAATGGCCATGGTTGTGTAAACAACACAGCCTAGCCCAATAATCTCCACCAGTCTATGTGGTTTACTAGTGTGAGGCCCACGTGCTCATGGGGCCCACACGACCTATTTCGACCCAACGTAGCCCAAAATGGTCTAAGCCTATGAAATCTCTCATAGTGGCCTCTACGATCGAACGTGTAACACCCCGTACCCGAGACCGTTGCCGAAGTCGGACACGAGGGGTTCACAGACTAAATTCGCTTACTATCGCAGTCCATTTTAAAAAAATTTCCAGACAGCTGGCTAACTGTGTCGCTGTCACCTTAAAAATCATATCTTGAGTTTCACAACTCGAAAATCAGTTTCGTTATTTTTCCATGAAACTAAACTCATATTTCCATCTACATATTTTTTTCTAGAATTTTTGGTCAGGCCAATTAGTACAGTTTATTAGTTAAAGTCTCCCCTGTTACAGGGAGTGACTACACTGACCTTCATGCATTACGATTTGGATATCTCCCTGCACAAAGCTTCAATACTGATGCCGTTTGTTTCTATAGAAACTACACTAAGAGAGGAATCTATACATATATGGCATGACTCCTAATTATCTCTGGTTAATTTATAATGAATTTCCAAAGTCGGAACAGGGAATCCAGAAACCGTTCTGGCCCTGTCTCACGAGAACCTGAATATCTCTTAACATACTATCCATATGATCATTTCGTTACTTTCCTATGAAAATAGATTCATCAAGGTTCGCTTACATAATTTATTCACTATTTAATTCCATTCCTACTATTTTTAGTGATTTTTCACATCCACATCACTGCTGCTGCCAGCATCTGTTTTTTTAAGGTAAACTTTACCTATTTCATGATCCTCCATGGATCAACTAGAGTTTGTCATACATATTCCAAAAGTGATCAAGAATAACCCTTCCCATGGCTAACCGTTACCAACATTTCCATACCTCTCGACGGACAACATACAAAACAATTATAATGCTATGATCAAAGTATATTTAAGCCATTTTCGCATGGCTATCCAAATTTACACAAAACCGAAGGGTACATGACCAACAACAAAAGGGTAGTCCTATACATGCCATTTCAAAGTTCAACCAAAATTGTACCAAAAGGGGGCTTTGATAGTGTGGGAGACTTCTACTTCCAAAAATCCCGAGTCCGATAGCTGACGAGCCAAAATCTATAAAACAGAGAAACAAAGAAACGGAGTAAGCAATTTATGCTTAGTAAGTTTTGAGCAAGGGATTCCAGCACAACAAAAGTATAGCATTCATGTAGCTAAACAAATAATTTCATATGCACAAATTTTCAATATCATACTTACTTCACATTACTAACCCTTATATTCATACACAAAGATCAACTTAGCCAAAGGCCGGTAGCTCATTTATCAACTGAGCGAATACTTATTTGTAAGGGCTCAACTAATTCAAAGCACATACGAAACATACCTCAATGTTGGGATGTTACAAGCGTATCAACTGAAATTTTTACAGCAAGATCGTTCATTCCCAAATCACGTACCTTCGGAATTTAACCGGATATAGCTACTCGTTCAAATGCCTTCGGGACATAGCCCGGTTATAGTAACTCGCACAAATGCCTTCGGGACTTAACCCGGATTTAGTAACTCGCACCAATGCCTTCGGGCTTAGCCCGGAATTAGTAACTCGCACAAATGCCTTCGGATCTTAGTCCGGATATGGTCACTTAGCACAAAGCCTTCGGGACTTAGCCCGGACATCATTCGAATAACCATGCACATTTAACAATAAATCATGACACATTCGTATTTCATTTTCATTAGCAAAACTCAAACACAAGACACTTATCACTCTTGCAATTTCGGCTCAATAGCCACACACAAAGAGCATGATTTTGATTTGCTTAAAACATGATCTAATCAAATCATAATTTAAGCTCTATTACTCAAGAATTTACCTCGGATGTTGTAGAACGGTTTCGACGGCTATTCGACCACTTTTTCCTTCCCTTTATCGGATTTAGTTCCCCTTTGCTCTTGAGCTTAATTCAAACAAATTTAACTCATTAAAGTCTCATTTTGCTAGCTTATGGCCGAATATGACAAGGAGTTTGATAGGTCATATGGCCACCTTTTAGCTTAAATACACAATGGTCATACGCATTTTTAATCACATCAAGCAATTTAATACAATTCATTCGAACATCAAAAGAGAAGCTCAAGGTACTTAGCCCATATATACATTAGACATTAGAGTCACATATGTACGAAATCACGAATCGAATTCAACATACTAGCTAATATTTCCCCTTAGCCGAATTTTCTAAGTCAAGCTAAAGCCATCAATAGGCTACCTATGGCCGAACATACACATAACTTATGTACTTATTCATGTGGCCGAACATACATGTCTATGTTGGGGCCGATTGCATCACAACACCATACCATTTCAATTTTTGGTCATGGTTAAACAAAAAACTTAATGTCTCACTCAAAAATGCTAAAAAGAAGATTCAAGAATCATCAATCCACCATCACATGCACCATTACAAAGCTTCACTTTTAGCATGCAAATGATATCAACACCAAGCCACCTTGGCCGAATATCATCTCCATGACATAGTAAAGATTTGAACCATGGGCTATTTAGAACTCAAGCTAACTACTAAAACATGCATGCATCTCATGGAACATCATCAAACATACCTTAGTCTATCAAACCACCATAGCCGATTTCCTCAAAGCTCTTTTTCCTTCTTTTTCTTTCTCCTATTCGGCCAAGAACAACATGAGAGCTTTTCTCTTCTTTTTTTTTGGTCATGCATGAGAATGATGAACACATTTTTTTTCTCTTTGTTTTCTTCCTTCAATTTCTTATTAGTTTATTGCCCATGCTTCTTATTTTATTCTTCCATTAACACAACATGTTTCATGACATGTTTTGCCCATGCTTCTTATTTTATTCTTCCATTAACACAACATGTTTCATGACATGTTTTGCCCATGCTTCTTATTTTATTTTTCCATTAACACAACATGTTTCATGACATGTTTTGCCCATCATCCCTTGTCATGGCCGGCCACTAGTACTTAAATGGGGGAAATTGACATGCAAGTCCACCCCTTTGATTACATGCACTATTAGGCCACTTGCATTTGCCTAGCACATTTCTAAATTTTCTCACATAAGTCCTATCAACTAAATTCACATGCAATTAACTAAATCGAAGCTTAAAACTTTCACACATTTATATTCACATACTTTAGGCAATAATTATCACATTCAAATAATTTGGTGACTCGGTCTAGCGGTCCCGAGACCGCTTTCCGACTAGGGTCACTTTAGGGCTGTCACAGAACGCCCACGTTTTGTACTTTCGATTCACCACACGAGCAAGCGCAAGTTCATGTAGCAACACTAGTCATGTTTTCCGGCTTTTGCCGATTTATGATTATAGCAGTGTGATTACACACCTGTTTATGAAAATGCGCGAATAGCCCACGAGCACCAAACCTACATTCAATCAAGGTATTCTATTAGTCGATTGAAAAAAGGGTTAACCACCTCCCTTAATACGATCCCAACTTATCATAATACCTACTTTTGATTGAACAAAAGTGGCTTAGTCCTCTTAGACCACTAACTAAGATTGACCACACGTTCCTTGTCGAATATCTGCGTCACCAGTGAAATCCATTAGTACGATTGCTAATATCCGTGAGTCAAATCAACCTATACTAATTATAAAAACATAAAGCCCCAGAACAGGGAAAGTAGCATTCGGCCACACTAAAAGAGCAAGCCAACCAACCCCAGTTGAACACAATAACTACAAACAAGGTTACCTTTGATCGAGTGATGAAGGAAAGGTTTTTCAGTATCGCTTGCAACTCCTACACTCCTCGAGAACTAGGAACCAATGAACACCACACAAGAAAAAGGGAGATGAGATTTAGCAATAACAAAAGAAGAGTAATCGGCTTAAACAGTGCAAGGGAGGGGAGACTTGCTAAAAGTTGAGAGAAAACAAGAAGGAGTCGAGTGCTTATCGATTTGCCAAAGAATACTTGTAAAAATCAAAACTAAAACAGAGAGATACAGAATTTGGCCAAAGTATCCAGATAAGAAGAGAGGGAAGAAAAATGTAATCGATCAAAGAGGTAATCAATTGAGCCAGGGAGAAGAAGAAGAGAATCGGTCAAGACTAAGGCTAAAAACCGAAAGGTTCAGAGAGAGAGGGAAGAAATGAGGGTATTCGGCAACAAAAGGTATTAGGGGAAAACAATTGTCAAAGAGTAGAGGGAGAAGAAAAAAAACCAAGATAGTCCCAAAATGAAAGTACCCGAAAGCACTAGCCAAAAAGTAAAAGATACTGAAAGCCTTCCTAGCACAATTCGGCTTCAGAAACAAAGAGTGAAAAGAACTACAATTTGGAAAAAACCTGAAATGAAGTGACTAGTTACCAACACATAGTCGAATTTCTTGAGTGGCCAAAGCCTTATTCAGCTACAACCCATTCACTTTCAAATCCCAAGAAATCCTCCTAATATCACTCCACCATTATCTCCTCAACCACCGAATTCAAACTCTCCTCAACCAGCAGTATTTCAGTCAACTTCCACCTCTCACACGACAAGAGGAGCAAAATAAAACACTCCTTGAGCAAAGAAAAACTCGAACTCAAGACCCTTATTAGCAGCAACACGCCACTATCCCCTAGACCAGCAGGCTTTTTATGTCATGTTTTACCCATATTTATTTAAGAAGCCTACTGACTAGAGACAGGGTTTATTCAAGTAAAAAACAAAATTTTGCACAAGTCAAAGCTTGAACTCAGGACTTCCCAGACACTTCTCAGGACACTTAACCATTGAAGCAAACATGAATTTACGCAACATAACATACAAAAATAAATACCTAGATTTTGGGGCGTTACATGCCCCACGGCATGTGTTTAGGCCGTGTGTCCCCTATACCATAATTTTTGCAAAATGGAATGCTCAGGATTGAGCACACGGGTAGAGACACGGTGTGTGTCTCAATCGTGTGGACAACACAGTCTCAAACACGGGCGTGTGCCCTGACTGTGTGAAGTCTGCACCTATTTTATGAAAAATCATAAATTTTAATTCGACCACACGGCCTAGCACACGAGCATGTGACTTGGCCATGTGTCTTCTGTAATACCCTAAACTCGGCCTAGACATTAAGACCGAATCTACAATGTCACATTGAAGTGTTTTCCAAAAACATGATTTCGTTGAAAAATACGTTCTATATAAAACCTCTTTGTGATCTTAACGAAAATTTAGGATATCTTGTTCATTGTTAAAACTCTAAGTCATTTAAGCAAAATGTTAATCATATTAGGTTGTTATTACACTTTAAAACAATGTTTGTTACGGAAGCTTTTAAAGAATATTGTGACAGCCCAAAATTGACCCTAGTCGGGAAGTGGTTTCGGGACCGCTAAACCGAGTCACCGAAAGGTTTGAATGTGATGTTTATTATCTAGAATATGTAATCATGAATGTGTGAAAATTTCAAGCTTCGATTTAGTCGATTGCATGTGAATTTAGTCAATAGGACTTATATGAGAAAATTTTAAAATGTGATAGGTCAATGCATGAGGACCTATTAGTGCATGTGGAAGAAAAAGGGGACTTGCATGTCAAATTCCCCTCCCTAATATGTAGTGGCCGGCCATGCTATGGGTGGAAACATGTCACCAACATGTTGTGTTAGTGATGTATGGTAAGGAAAATAAAATATTAAGCATGATAATTAAAATAAATTAAAGAAAGGAATTAAACAATGAAAAGGAAGGGTGATGAAAAAAAATGGTCTCATCCATACCCCCCTTGTTGCCGTGAGTTGAGGAAAGAAAACAAAAAAATGTGTGTTCATTCTTGAACACCTTTGGCCGAATAGAGGAAAGAAAGGAAGGGGAAGAGCTTGAGAAAATCGGCTATGGTGGTTTGCTAGACTAAGGTATGTTTGATGTTGTTCTTGAGATGCATGCATGTTTTAGTAGTTGACTTGAGTTCTAAAAACCCATGGTTCAATTTTGTGGATTGATGATGATTTTGTGTTTTGCCATTGATGAGTGCTTGAGCTTTTTGATAGTTGTTGATGAAAAGTGAAAGATATGTTAAAGATTAATATGTTTTGTGTTGAAGTTTTTGGTGATTTTGAGTAGTTGGGGCTAAATTACAAAAACAAATTTTTGAAGGACTCAAAGGTGAAATAAATGAGATGTATGGACTTATATGGGCACTAGGAAGATTCGGCCCTTAAGGAGTGTGACCAAACTTTGTGTATTTTGTGTTTTGTGGAATAAAGACTAAATTGTGAAAGTGCGAAATATTAGGGGTAAAAATGTAATTTGCCCATTTATGCGTTATTAGACCAAATTGAATGAAAATATGTTAAATTAAGGCTTGGCAAGCTAGCTATTAAGGTGAAATGCTAATGTTAGTATTTGATTCGGTAATAATCTGTTTGGGGACAGCAGCAGTAAGGTGATTTTGGAAAATCGCCATAATTTGTAGGAGTTGAATTAGAAGCTGAGTGAATTATGCCATTAAAGCTTGAAGAGTCTATTTTCTTACAAAAGAAACTATGAAAACAAAAGAGTTACCGATCTTGAGATATTTGAAGTATTGTGGGGCTGAGTCAAAATGACTACTAGATTCCCTGTTCTGTTTTTAGAAAATCATTATAAATTGTACAAAAATGATTATAAGATAAAATTTATATGCTTAGACTCCTTAATGAGTCTAGTTTCAAATGAGATCAAATACAACACATTTTGAATTCTGTAAAATGAGAAATTTGATTCGTAGTGAAGAGTGGTCAGAATAGTCAAACAGTGAAACAGGGGAAACTTTAAGAAAAATCTGGTACTGATTGGCCAAGCCAAAAATTCTGAAAATTTTATGGATGGAAGATATACGAGTCTATATTCAGGGAAAATTAACGGCTAGTGATTTGGAGTTTTGTAGCTCCAGTTATAAACAATTTAGCGACTACTGCTCAGGAAAACAGCTCGTAGTGAATATGTGATTTTGTTGTAAACATTAATGAAAATTTGCCAATGAGTTATTTATTGACTATTATAAAGCTTACTATAAGCTATGTGTGTGAAAGTCAAATCAATATATATATATTATTCTGAAAGTAATACTTGAATAGTCGATTAATGACTATTTTAAATTATTGATTTGGCTCAAGGAGTTAAAGGAGGTGAATCGAGCAAAGGCAAAGAAAAGGTTATCGAGTAGTCGAGTTGGAACCGTCTTACCCAACACGAGGTAAGTCATTAAGCATGTAGTTGGTATTATTTCAATGGTCATAATGTTTATGTATTGATGCTGAATGGAATGAATAAATATACATATATATATATGTGCATGTACGTATGTGATGATGAAATTGTTGAATGAAAGAAAAGAGGTAAGATGTACTGAGTTGTTGATCTCGGCACTAAACGTGCGGGATAACCATTTATGACCATGAGATTGGCGCTAAGTGCGCGGGATTAAATTGTACAGCACTAAGTGTGCGATTTGACTATGTTGCACTAAGTGTGCGAAATGAATATGATGCACTAAGTGTGCGAATTGACCATGCGGCACTAAGTGTGCGAGTTTGACTATGTAGCACTAAGTGTGCGATTTGATTACGTAGCACTAAGTGTGCGAGTGGATTATATAGCACTGAGTGTGCGGACTCAATATACATTCGTGAATCATTATGGACACTATGTGTGCGACACTATTGAGTTGATCGCGGACAGCGGATCGGGTAAGTGTCTTGAGTACATGGCTAATAGGTGCTATGCTTATACTTGGTGTTGAGCTCGGTAAGTTTGAACCTATGTGACAAATATACTTGAAGTCACGTACATAAATTTATCGTAGGATGGGTGAAAGGCCGTTTAGTCGTTTGATTGTAACGAAAATAAATTGATTTATGAAAATGCTTCAATGTCCTATTGATGAGTATATGGAATGTGAATGCATGAATTGATATGAAATTGAATTGATAGGTTGGAGGAACTATGGTATGGTTCGGAATGGATGGAGTAATTAGCCTCGTTCCATTTTGTTTTCTCTTGTGATAATGTTATTGATGGATGGTAGTGCATAGCTTATGACTTACTGAGTTATAAACTCACTCGGTGTTTCCTTGTCACCCATTATAGGTTGCTTGGACTCATCTATTTTTGCGTGGTCGGGCAGTCATCGAAGTCATCACACCGGATAGCAAGTTTTGGTACTTTCTTCTTAGTTGGCTTAGAAGAACATTTTGGCATGTATAAGCTATTACGTTGTGTTTGAACTTTGGCATGTAAACTTTAAGCCATGCGAAAATGGCACGAATGTTCGATTGAGTTGGATCAAGGGTAGGCATGAAATGAACCTAGTTACTTTCGTAACAGATGCTGGCAGCAGCAGTGTCATGAGATTGAAAAATCACTAAAAATAGTAGGAGTGGAATTAATTGATGAATAAATTATGTAAGCGAAGCTCGATGAGTCTGTTTTCATGAGGAAGTAACGAAAAGATCATATGGGCAGTATATTAAGAGATAATCAGATTTTTGTGGGACAGGGCCAGAACGGTTTCTGGATTCCCTGCTCCGACTTTGGAAATTCATTACAAATTAACCAGAGATAATTAGGGGTCGTACCATATATGTACAGATTCCTCTCTGAGTTTAGTTTTCATAGAAACAAACGGCATCAGTATTGAAGCCCCGTGCAGGGAGATATTCAAGTCGTAATGGGCAAAGGTCAGTGTAGTCGACCCCTGCAACTTGGGAGACTTTGACTAATAAACTGTACTAATTGGCCCAACCAAAAATTCTAGAAAAAAATACATAGATGGGCACATGAGTCTAGTTTCTGGGAAAAATTACGAAACTGATTTTCGAGTTACGAAACTCAAGATATGATTTTTAAAACGACTAGTACACAGATTGGGCAGTGTCTGGAAAATAAATTTTATAAGGGGTTAAAGTCAGTTAACACCTCGTGTTCGACTCCGGTGTCGGTTTCGGGTTCGGGGTGTTACAAATATTGCGTAAATGTGGTGTTTTTAAAAGCATTTATCTTTTTGAAAATCCTCGGCCTACTACTAATAGATATGAATCAAAGTAGATAAATCGCAAATTTAAATAAAAACTTAAAGAGCCCTTATTACAAAACAAATACCCAAATTAAATTACTTATAAATTAAAAATTAAAAAAATGGAAGCAAATGCAGTTGTGTGGCCACCTTTGAGTCCCTCATAGCACCGATCCGCCTAAGGATTACCTGCGCAGAAAAACAAAAGTGTGAGTTTATGAAAACTCAGTGTGTAATCCCTTTACAACAGTCAGTCATACACTAGACAATTTCAGTCTGGGCCTAAGCCTATTTCAGTAACAGTTCAATTTCAGTTAGGGCCTTAGCCCATTACAGTATCAGTATCAGTGTAGGCCTTAGCCTAATCAGTAGCTCACAGAACAGATATGCAATCAGAAATCCTACCCAACCAGCCTCTACACACCACTTCGTCCAACCCTACACACCATGTAGGGATAAAATCAACCCACCTATCCCTACACACCAAAAATAGCACCAGTTGCGGCACAAAACAGAAATTGCAGTAGAGATGCCAGAATAGTACACTTCCTCCAATCATAATAACCCATCCCCATGCAACATATCATAATATCATGCATGTATACAAAATATATAAAATGGCATGCTTAGTACAGTCATACATCTCATAAGGGCATAATAGTCATTTTACCTCATAAGAGCATAACAATCATTTATCAATTTTGGGGTCGAGGTATGCTTACTGACCCAACAGTAAGTCCATAGTCGTCTCGGGTGACCCGTGCAACCTTAGCATTCAAACAGTGAAAATGGGCCCAAGGCTGAAAATATGGGCCCACACGCCCGTGTGGCCCACAAGCCCAAATCTGGCCTTGGCCATGTGGACTACACAGCCGGGCCCAATACTTTCCATTCATCCATGTGGTTTACCCGTATGGGGCACACGAGCCTGTGGGGCCCACACGGCCCATTTCGGCCCAATGTGGCCCAAAACGGCCTAAGCCCATGAAATTTCTTATGGTGGTCTCCACGATCAAATGCCAACGTTTATGCTTTCGGTTTACGACACGAGCGAGCGTACTCCCGTGTAGCGATAATAGTCACATTTGCCAGCTTTTGCCAATTTACCATTGGGCAGTGTTTACACACTTTGTTCCGAAAAAGCGCAAAAATCTACGAGCACTGAACCTTGAATGAAAGAATGTAGTTAAGCACACTTTAACTGCTGGCCAATATTGACTTCAGGATCCTTGGAAAAAATCAAAACGAAGCACTGAGAATGGTAGATAGAAGTAATCAGCCTACAAAAGCACACCCTAAAACCGAGGCACGAGATGGTACAATCACACCCCTTAATCAAATGCAGAGAGAGATTCGGCTACAAGAGAATTTAGCTAGCAATAAAGAAGGGAAACTTGTAGGAAGCCGAGAACGCAGAGAGGGAGAACAGACAAGGATATTCAGCAAAGGGTTATAGAGGGAAGAAAAAAGCGTTCGGTCCAAGAGAGAGCACGCCGAATGGTCAATATTCAGCCTCAAGAAGGAAGCGCAAAGAAACAAAAAAATCAATTAGTAGAAACCGCAAAAGGCAGAGAACATACCAAAACTAAAATTTTTGAGAGAATGGCTAACAAAGCTGAAATTTATGTGTCCCTACTATCCAATTTCGGCACAACTCTACCACACTTCAATCCTAATTTTTCCTCCTTTAATCTCTCCTAAAATCTCTCATCAATTCACTCCAACCAATCCCTATCCAACTCCCCCCACATTTTTTCCTAAATTTCAGCTACATACACCCTACTCCCCTCAAACACTCCAACCGCCCCATCAGCATTAGAATCCCTATGCCATACAACCTCTTACACAGCATAGCAGCAAAATAAAATGCCCTTTTTCATCACCAAGCCTCGAACCTCAAACCTCATGGAACACTCCACACGCCACTTACCACTAGACTAGTAGGCTTTTCATGACATGTTATCCCCACAATTATTTAAAAACCTACTATCTAGAACCAAGGGTTTTATTCAACTAAAACAAAAAATTTTACAAAGGCCAAGGTTTAGACCCAGTACTTCTCAACACTTCTCTGGACACTTCACCACTGAAGCAAATACATATTTTATACAACACAACACCCAAAAATAATAATTTAAGATTTGGGGCGTTACATCTTCAATTTATTCTTGGGTGACAAATAGAGAGTTACACGGGGTTGGGACATGGGCGTGTGTGACCACACGGCCTGCCCACACGGGCATGTCCCATATCTACACGAGCATGTGACCTCTGTTGATTGAAAAATTTTCTAAGTGTTGTAAAATTTCCTAAAGTTCTTGATTTAGTCTCGAACCATTTCCAAAGCATGTTTTAGGCCTTGTAGGCTCGTATTAGGGACTTTATGATTAAATGCAAAAAGTTTTAATTTGGACAAAAATTTACGGCTCAGAAATGTATGTTTAATTGTGTTTAAGTCTGGTAATGCCTCGTACTCTATTTTGGCGTCGAATACGGGTAAGTGGTGTTACATTTAGTGGTATCAGAGCTACGGTTTAGTTGATTCTCAGACTAACGTAGCCTGTGTAAGAGTCTAGCTATACATGCCATATATGAACTGTGATAGTGTAATGACTCCTGACAATTTTAAACTATGTTTTCATATAGTAAATGGATCCCAACCGAGCTATAGCTGATGATGTAGAAGGTAATACGTCGACGCCCGCTCAAGGGGCAGCGTCATCTGAAAATATTGCTCCATATTACATGTACACTTTGATGACAAATCATTTCAAATTCAGTTTAGCAATGTCAGAATTTTACTCGTTGAATTTATTAGAAATATCGATGGATACGCTCATATAGTATACTTTAGTGTACACTACTATAATTCGTCAATTCATTTCCAAGGGTACCTAATTAGGGCACATAATCAGGAAGCACACTCTCAAGCTTTGTAACGGGAAGTTCACACAGAGCCATTTCGGGAAGCTCATAAAAAACCTATTGGGAAGCTTATCCGGGCTATATAACGAGTAGCTCATAAGAGCCATAATCGGGAAGTTCACGAAGAACCAGATCGGGAAATTCAATCGAACACTATCAAGAAGCTCACAAAGAGCCTTTAATCGGGATGCTCATAAGAGCTAAGGTGTGTCCACAACAAATGTAGAATCACAACCTATCGAGACGCTCCAAAGAGCTATAACGGGAAACTCGCTGAACCATATAACGGGAAGCTTGAGAAGGCTAATAATGGGATGTTCTTTCAAGCCATGGTGTGTTTGCAACATATGCAAAACCACAACCAGTTTGGAAAAAACTTGAATTTCACCTATTCAAATGGGACTTAACAATTCTCAGGTATATTGGATATATAATTATTTTCATTTATATAAAAAATTCATAATTCACATATACAACATTCAATTCAAACATAAGAATGTACACAATTTAATTACACGAACTTACCTTGATACTTGTTCGTATACGAAATCTACTAATCCGAAACTTTTTGTTTTCCTCAATCCAACTCGGTATTAAGTCTTTCAGGATCTATATAAATAAATTTAACATCAATTTAATCCATTTCATACTAAATTTAATTCAATTTACATCTTAGGCAAAATTACTATTTTGCCCCTATACTTTTCACAAATGACGATTTTGTCCTTAGGCTCAAAAATTGAAATTAATGCAATTTAATCCTTATTTCGAGCCAAATAAAAATTTTCATATAACTTTTACAACATATGTATTTCACAAAATTCAGAAATTTTCCACAACTTTTATATCTTTGCAATTTAGTCCCTAATCATAATTTCATCCAAATTCACTTTGTAAAAGTTGTTTATCTATCAACAACCTTTGATCACCTTTAGCTAAATATTTTTATTTCAATATGAAAATCTTTATTTATGGTAACTTATCTATTTTTTTTTAAATGAAATCTATTAAACTACAATTGTCATCATATTAGTGCGCCAAATGATAGGGTATAAACTATGCCACATAAGCTTTGTTTGGGTATAAACTATGCCACATAAGCTTTGTTTCCTTTTTTGTAACCTTGTATTGCTATAATATATATGATTTACAAATTCAAGCACAAATTATTTTTTAGAAAAGGAGTTTTTAAGTATTAACTCCTATAAATTTCTAAATCGTATAATTGCGAATATGGAATTAGGAATATAGTGTGCGAGAATCATTTGTCTTAACGATGTCTTATATTGATGAGAAATTGGCCCGTAATTAATGAAGGCTTACTTTTCGAATTTGGTGGTTGGTTACTTGAAATTTATTCACTAGCTTGTAAGTTGTAAGGGTGTGAAAAAAAATTCTAAACCGAAGTGAACCAAATGAGAAAACTGAATCTTTTCGTTTTATTTAATTTTTCGATTTAATTAATTTTTATATTCAATTTATTTGGTTTATTCGGTCTACTTTTAGTTTTAACATTTTAAACTGAATAAACCAAATAAGCCATAACCTATATGGCCAAAACCTCAGAAACTATTTACATATCCAAACTCAAATTTAAACCTTAAACCCAAATACTAGTTAAAATTTAATAAGTCTAAACCCATTAAAATTTAAAACTCAAATTGATCATTTAAAATTTTTATAATATTTATTTTAATTTTTTATTATTTAATATATAAAAAAAAACCAAGTTTGATATATAGCTTTAAGAACAATAGAAGACATGAAAATTATAAGTTTGTATGTAAGAATATAGATATTGTTTAAGTTCATTAAAATGATATAATTTCTGATATTTTTATAATGAATTTGAAATAAAATTAAATTAAAAGCAATACGATATACTAAAATAAGAAAAAAAAACAATTATGTGAAGAAAAATAAAGAAAATAAAATTATTAGTACCTCAATTAGATTTTTTTTTTTGAACTGAAAAAAGCTAAAAACTGAAAAACCCAGCAGAAAATTGTCGATTCGATTTAGCTCCTTGATTTATTTGATTTAAATAAATAATACAATTTATTCAATTTTTTATATAAAATAAAACTGACCGAATGCTCATCCTGACATTCACCAAGAATTTTTAACTTGAAAAATAATAAATAAATAAAAGTGCTGGTAAGTGGTAAGGATAGAGAAAACTAATCTATAATTAAATATATTCTTGAAGTCAGCAATGAGTTCATGGTTTCTTTAACAGATCCAAACAATCCCCAAAGTCAACACTTAATCACAGCTTCCAATTGAGATTCAATTTCGGAAACTTGAAGATCTGAGTTGGAAAATGGGAATCCAGATTTTCAACCCGACACCAACATTTCACTAACCCTGATATAACGGAAACTGCATCCAGGCACAATGGCATATCGAATTCTTTTGAAAAGTTATATTTCTGATTATATGTCAGACATTAATGTCAAATAAAAATATATCAAGAAAAATAAAGAATCGAAACAAGCATATTTATTTGTCGAAGCCTTCTCACAATAGTAGGAAGTAAAGTTTCTGTGGTACAGGAATTAGATTGATCACTCTTACACATGAAAGTTTTTCCCCATCTCTTATACATAATCTGAATGCAAAGATTAGAACCTAATTGAAACGACCTCTCACATGGGTCTATTAGTGTAAATCCTGTGCAATTAAATTGTCTATAACCAACATCCCCACACCCCCACTATCAAATGATGAAAAACAATATTA
The DNA here is from genome assembly GCF_007990345.1 of Gossypium hirsutum. Lineage (NCBI taxonomy): Eukaryota > Viridiplantae > Streptophyta > Magnoliopsida > Malvales > Malvaceae > Gossypium > Gossypium hirsutum. The sequence continues at coordinate 102,423,839 of NC_053424.1, read as the reverse complement.
ACTGGGGTTAAATTTTAATTGATTGCCTCTTAACTATAATGCTTGAAAATAATGAGGGAAAAAAAATTGAAACTACGCACCGTAAATCATGACATTGGTAAAGCTGGCACATGATGTTGGGTTGTGATAACCGAGCTCCTTTGCACTTTACGTACCATTGCACATCAGATGCCACCATAAATGAGAAAAAAATAAGTGTTGCGATGTACATTGTCAAAACAAGGCTCTGAAGTTATAGCCTCCGCTGCCACCAATCTGGAACTTTCAACCTTCTACTCCTGTGCATAGCAAGTTGGGCCCGAGGAAGCTTGCGCTTTACCTGTCTCCATAACATATTGACGCCATCTTCCTTCTTTGGAGGGTACTGGAATTCGAAATGATGAGAAATATTCTTAAGTTGCTTCCACATTTCAACCCATCGATCCTTAGGAAACTGACGCAACTGATTGACCAAATAACCTGGTTCTAATGCCTCTTTCATAGAAAAGAATATTGAGAATTCAGAGTAGTCAATTTCATCCTCATAGGGAAGCTCAATCTTATCACTGACAATCACTGGAACACAATGGCTCACAATAGCATCGAATAGTCGGCAAGATGAAGGGGTATCACCTGCAGGATGCAGACAGAACTTCGAAGAACGCATCCCCTCTGTAGACTAACACACAAGAATGCGAAGAAATAAGATAGCATATTTTTAGCACAAAAATCTATTAGAAAAATGCAAAGTTACTCCAAAAATTCTCCTGCAGCTTGAAAATGTGAATATTTGGTTCCAGATTTTGAATACGTTTGGAAGGATTAGTAACCATAATATAGTAAAATAGTTTCCATTTAATAGACTTTCAACACAAAATAGTCTGAAACTACGTGCCAAAAGTGCCTTATCACATCGAAGCATCCAAAGAAAAAAGTACAAATAGAAGGCATGGTAACTAAAATTAGCACACGTGATTTCTGAAAATTCACCATAACATGTATTGACAAGCAAGTCTGTTTCTTTTGACTACCAAAAATATGCAATTTGGAAACTGGGATCATCAATTCATTATTTAAATGAGAAAATAGTATACTTCCTAGGGCCAAGGTAAGCAGCATACCATTATAATGTTTTTCGGAGTCGCAACACTCTTCTCATAATGAACATCATCAATAGCAGACAAGATCTTTGCCAGTTTGATTCGAATTTTGCCTTGCTGCAACAGAAATGGTCAAGTTAAGTAGCATTTTCAAATTCAAAATAGTTCCATCAGAGGAATATTAGTGTTTTACAAACTATCATACATCTTTCCTGACAGTATTTCCCCGGAAGAAAAGAAGTGTAGTTCGAGACTCATATGGGTTGAGAGCGTCATCATCTGTGAAGGAATCCACAACATGCACATACGGTGCAACCACATCTTTGCTTAAACTTGACATGGTTTTAGGATAGCGGCCAAAATCTACAACAATAAGGATTGATGCATTCAACTCTTGTCGAAGAAATCTGAAAGCATTTGGATGTGTCATGGGAATTACATGATCTCTGCCTCCAGATCTTTGATAGTACTTGGATTTTCGCAAGAATTCAAGTAACTCAACCTGAAATGAGAGATCAATTCCACTGTAATCAATAGATGTCAACTCCAGAAAACTGAAATATCATATAATATTAGCTGAAAAGGCCATAGAGTTGGGTAAAGACACAAAGCAAACACTACAAACTAGAGAAAATCATCAGCAGCAGAATGGGAAAAAAGTAGCTTTTTTCATATCCTTTGCATTGCACAACATTGTACTAACGAGTGAAGCATGAAATTATTTGCAACAACCTGTGCAAGGTCCTAATCAATGATCGCTACTTGCTTGCATAGAGTAAAAGAGAGCATATAATGTTACTTTAAAAGATAATAATGAAAGAGAAACAATAAAACTTTACCTTACACTCTTCAAAATTATATCAGGAAGCATGAATAGATTCTCCTTTCTCTAGAAATCATTACAATAAAAAATAGAATTGGAACCATTGACTAGGGATTAGATGCATCATGATGAAAAGATTAGTTACTATGTCTAAACATGTCTGAAAGCTGCTTCATTAATCAAATTGAAAAAACATATATCACAGTTTATCTCCCACAATGGTTCCTAAACATCATTTCCTTTTCTTATAATCATTTATTGGTAAATGTACCTCTAATCCTTAACACGATTCCCTTTTATGATAAGGAAATGTGAAAAGGAATAAAGTGCAATTAATGAATTGTTTTTGTTTTTGATTCAGTAGATGTAATTCTCATAAACCAGAAAGCCAAAATCTCATATTTTCGTGGAATTCAATATCAGTGAAGTGCTTCAAGTTGAAACTAAAACAAATACAAAATGTAGCTTAATGAGCTTATTTTATGTAGTTTTAGTATCAAAATAACTAGAATCTAACTCCCTACTCTGGTTTTATCCTTTCACAAAGCAACCGCCAAACAACACAAGAACCATAGTTGATAGAAATTAAATAGCTTGAATTGAAACATCAACATTTCCAGTACCTGTAATCGGCGATCAACCTCCGTCTCAGGATCCGTCATGTTATGGCCGTGTGTATTAAAACTCAACGAGGAAAAAAAAGGCACAAAAAAGGCCTCCGCGGATTCGGGATCCGAAACCCTAACCGCTTCCCTGTCTTCATTGCCGTTGCCGCCAAAAAGAAGCGATGCCATCAGCCAATACTCCACACTGTGCTGCTTCTTTATCCCGGAGTTGGAGGGCCAGGGAGGGAAATTATCCGCCGTAACGGGAGCCGGTCCCTCGAAGCTCCGACGATCCATCATGCCGACGTGGAATTTCCTAGGGAGATCGTACATGTAAACGCGGAGAGGGGGGCCGGAAGCACAGAGTGAGCGTGGAACCTGGGGTGACTGAAGTAAGGGGAAGAAGTATGATCTGAGATCAACGGTACCGACATAGATTGAACATGAAATCAGGAAGAGAATGACGAATGATAAACAGATTGCAGCTTTACCGTACATTTTTTTTTCTGAAAGATAAGAGTTTTGGAAGAATGAGATTTCCTTTGGTTCGTTGCTCACTGATATTTTAACTGTGCTTGGATCTCCGAAAGACAAAAAGACTTCAACTTCCTTTTATCCACATTTGAAGCAAACCAAAAGAGAAAGAAATTATTTACAGTACCGTTGTAAGCTGTAAGTTCAAGGAAACGCCAATTTCGTGCTCCAAATTAGCTGGAAAATACGAATTATTACCCTGGTTTTTCGTTATTTTCTTTTCGGTTTGTTCAATAAACCACTATGTTATACTTAAAATAGACGATTTCTTTTAGGTAAATGGAGGCTTGTGCTGGAAATTTACTTTAAAAGTGATCTAATAAATGTAAATAAATATATGTTGTAATATTAACTCACAAATGGTGTGTTTTTCAATGTTAAAGGACATCTATCTACCTATCAGGGTTCATTTGGATATTCTCAATTAAACTTCGAACATAAATATTGAGGACAGGCTTCTTTAGCAAAAGAAATATGATTTGTTATTATTAAAAATTATTTACATTACATTGATTTTAATACTAGTGGTGTATAAAAACCCTAAAAACTTTTTTTTTTCCTTTACAAGTGAGTTGCTTCTTCTCTCTTATCTTGCTCAACAGTGGTGTTAACTGAGGTTGATTATTGCCTGCCCTTTTTTTCTCTCTCACCAACCTTCTCTTTGTTGTTTTCACAAGTTATGATTGACAGATGATGGTGATTATCGTTCCTGAACCTCCACCAACCACCAGCAATTTCTCTTCAAAAATAGGTTGGTCGTAAATACTTGAATGATGGCTCTTCAACGACATCTTAATATATCTTTGTTCTAAGAGTATTGCAAAATAATAAATAATTTCATGGGTCAGTTTAGACTCGTGTTAAGTATTATATATTTTTTTATTTCTTTTCCATTTTGTCTTGTCTTGTACAAGTTTTTTAATATTACTTATGCTCTTACTTTTGCAAGTAACTTTAGGGATGATTTTGTTGCCATCTTCTCTTATTTGGTGGATGTTCGGTTCTTTTGTTGATTTTTCCTACCGTTTTAGAGTATCCGGGGCTGATTTCGTTATCGTGTTAAGTACTAGCTATCACTCCAGATATGTCATGATTGAGTTATCATAAAGCTAGTTGTCAACATGCAATAATGTTCTACTGATGCTAAGTCTAAGCCTTTTTCATGTTGATAAAACTTGTTGTAACACCCCTTACTCGTATCCGACGCCGGGACAGGGTACGGGGCATTACCAAACTTGTACTCATACATTCATGCAAAAAGTCGGGCTATAAAATTTTTCTTTAAAACAACTTCATTTATACATACACAAATTGTCCCTAATATGGGCCTACGAAACCCAAAACGGCCATCGGAAAAGGATCAAGACTAAATCGGGAACTTTTAGAAAAGTTTGGGAAATTTTCCCTAATACAGATCCACACGCCCGTGTGAGACAGGGGACACGCTCGCGTGCTCTCTACACGTCTGTGTCCTCTAGCCGTGTAACTCTTTGACTATGATGTTAGCACCAATTTAGGGTCACACAGCTGTATCACACGCCCGTGTGGCCAGACCGTGTGGTCAATTAAAATTAAATGAATTTTTCATAAAGAGGTATAGACTTCACACGGCCAGAGTACACGCCCATATGGGTAAGCCATGTCCCTCACATGGCCAAGACACACGCCCGTGTCTTAGCCATGTGTTTACTACTGAGCATGTCGACTTGCAAAAATAGGGTGCAGGGGGCACACGGCCATTCCATACGCTCGTGGGACAGACCATGTGTCACACACGGCCTAGACACATGCCCGTGTGTCTACTTATGTGGACAATTTGAAGGATATTTTCCAGGCCAATTACCACCCTTAATCTCTCATGTACTTAAGCATATTTCATAGCATGCAACATGTTATACTTAGACACTCAATATTCAACACCATAGCACTTTCACATCTTTATAATATCATCCTATTGCACATTCCATTAATCACACCATTTGGGAGCATTTTATACAAATTTCATGCAAATCAACTTAATTATCAAATTTCAAGTTGCACATTTATAACTATTGTCATCTTAGGTTATTAAACCATTTTTTATCTCCTAGTATTTAATCTATACATCTTCATACATCCACCAAGAAATCATATAGAACATCATTAAGGCATCAACACATGCATGCATGAACAATTAGATATTACAACCCAAGAATCAATCATGAGCCATATCACATGGCTATTACAAAATGAATCATCAACATCATAGGCCTTCACAATTTGGCCAAATAGCATAACACATACCACAAAATGACCAAGTCCCCTATACATGCCATACTCAAAATAACATATTCATTATACCCAATGTTCTTTTGATAGTGTGATCGAATGCTCCAACAACTTCCGATCCTTGAGCTAGCTTGGCGGAACCACAAAGAATGGAAAAGAGAGGGGAGTAAGCATTTAAGCTTAGTAAGTCCACATGCAAATAATATGCAATATTAGTAAACCATAATCATGCAAGCCATAATAGCACAACCACCAAGATTATTCATCATTCAAGCATTCTAGCTCATTTATCAAGTATTCATATATATATATATATGAATATACTTTCTCATCACATATCATCCTTTAACAAGGCATAACTCATGAGTATAACGTACGTACCTGTACATATCCGTAGCATATCAAATAACTTTACCTTTATTACCATGTCCATCTTGGGACTTTCATCGCATCATTCATTATAATACCCGTTGAACACTCAGAAACTATTGGATACATGGAAACTTGCACATGAGTGCCACATAAACATACATAGCCGAAGTTACCTCATATCATGAAACGCTCATAATGGAGCTACTCACAGGCTTGCTCGTATAAGCTATCGATCAAGGTGTAACTCCACGGGCTGCTCACAAAAGCTGTCAAGCATCCAACCACTCAAGGGTTACCTAGCCACCGATAGGACACAAAAGACCATTGACTGGAACTCAATCACATGTATCGCATCCATTATGAACTCGGACCACTCAAAGAGCTCGGATGGCACATATATCATGAACCCGACCAACTCAATGAGTTCGGACTTCTTAATTCCTAATGACATGTAACACCCCTTAACCCTAAACTGTCGTCAGAACAGGGTTATGAGGAATTACCGGATAATCGATTAATTTACGATTAATATTCAAATAATTATCGAATATATTATAATATAATCATAAGTTCATATAAAAATTTTGCTAATTGACTCTCTTTTTTTATTTTTTTTTAGAAAAAAATTCAATATAACCCCTTTATAAATATTTAACCTTCCTTGCAAATTCAAATCGCAACCAATTCAAACCAATATCACAATCCATAAAATTTCAAATTTAAATACACCTAAACATAGTTCAACATCAACTGAATAATTTACTAAGTAAACATTCGCATATATAGTTTAATTAAATAAACTTCATTCATTCTATTTCAACTTGTTCCCAACTATACAAAACATGTTATGATAATTCTATTTTCATTTCATTAAACCAAGTATCAAAAGATCATGTTAGTATTAATTATACCAAATATATCATATAAATTTTCGTACTATTTCATTAGTTTAAATACCAAAATACCAAATACCATTCTTTACAACAAAATTTATATAGCATTTTAAAGTGACCAAATTAACACCTATGTACATGCCACTTTTACTAAAAGAAGAATACATCACCGAGTTTGCGCTAGAGTCGGGATCATCTAGATACTGAACCGGGACATTTGACTTCTACTAACCTGCGCACGGAAACAACCGTACACTGAGTATGGATATACTCAGTGGTATTACCATAATTCAAATTATATCACAATAATAAAACATAAATATTAAAATACATAACAATGAATTTCTTATATACTAATTCATATTTTTTTCATTATTTCATAATAACGATTCAAATTAATAATTCATCAAACAATTTATTTTTCACAAACTTGAATTTAAACCACTTATGAACATTTAGCTCATACTTTTTTCTTTTTATCACAATTTCAATTTCAATTCATACTTTAATTTCTTTTTCTCCTTTCAATGCCTCAAATTCACATTTCAAATTTTCACCCTATTAACATAACTCGAACTTTGGTGGATACACGGATCCAACCAACCACACCAATATGGCACCCAGTGCCTCATCGGATAGTTCGAAGCAATAGTTGACACCCAGTGTCTCATCGGCCTAGCCTAAGTAAAGTGGTACCCAGTACCTCATCGAATCTATCCGAAGTAAAATAGTGGTACCCAGTACCTCATCGAATCTATCTGAAGTAAAATAGTGACACCCAGTGTCTCATCGACTCGAGGTTGAAGTATCCCTGAACACTTCCAATCCTATGGCATGCCAACTATATCCGACTTAGCCCAACTAGTTAATAGGGTATTTAATTCATTTTCTCTGTTTCAATCAACATTCACATCAATTCCACTTAAATCACAATTTCACTTTTATTTCAAAAATCCACTTTCAAAATCAAATACACTTTCCATTCACCAATCAAAATACAATTCAATACTAACACATATTTCTCATTCAATTCAACTTCACTTTAAATCCCAAATTCTCTTTCAATTCAACAATTCAATCATAATCCAATACTAAAATTTATTTAACAACCATTCCAATTATCATTCAATTCCATAACAACACTTATCTCATAATTTACTTACCAAATACATAATTTAATTTAACATTTAATGAATAAATAAATAATTTGAATTATAGTAATACAAACCCAGATTTCGCGATTACTCCTCGATAACTTTCTCCTTTCCTTTTTGTGCCAATGCTTCAGGTTCTTTGTTGGCTACGAAAATAATAGTAATTTACATTATTATTTACAACATTAATTATAATAAATAATTAAATTTCTAAACAATTCCTACCTTATTCCCAATTTAATCCTAACTAAACTTACTTTCTTAATCCAATTCACTCTCTTTTTCTATTCAAATTTCCTCCATACTTACATTTAACTATTAATTTTTCAGCATTTTTTCCTAATTTTGAAATTTCTTCAATTTAATCCATACAACATAAAACTTATAGCCTAGTTTATAATTTAATCATTTAATCAATTCTAACTTAAAATTCATTCAATTAAATCCCTAATTCATTATTTTGTTCAACATGAACTATGTTCAAAAACCTAAAAACTTTCAAAACTTTAACTTAATTTCAACAAAACATTGTTCTAAAGCTTCTAAAACATCAAAATTAAGAAAAAGGGACTTAATTTAACTTACCAATTAAACTTCAAGCTTCAAATCTTTAGTTTTCCCTTTTTATTTTTCTTTCCTATTCTTTCTTCCCCTGTTCGAACGGCCTCTATTCTTTCTCTTCTTTATTTCCTTTCTTTATTTCATATCTATTTACTTTATTTTAATTTGTTTTCTATTTAATTAATTAATAAATATAAAATATCTATTTAATAGCAAATGTATATATTAAATTGTATCTCATATCCACCCTACATTTGTTTTGATCTAATAAATATCTTTTACTAATTAATAATAAATATAAAATATATTTTCACTAATTATACATAAATAATACAAATGTACTTTTTTAAATAAACACACTTGTCATTTATTTTTACCTTACACTTGTCCTTTCTTAATTTATTTCATAATATAATAATAATTAATATAATTTATATCTTAATAATAATAATAATAATAATAATAATATCTTTTTACTTAAATTTTAAGTAAATAACTAAATATATTACAAGTGTACCTATTTAATTATTATTTCAATACACTTGTATACTTCATCACCTTACACTTGTCACACAACTAGATTTATTTATTTATCTATAATTCATATTATAATTTAAATAAAATAATAATTATATAATTTAATAATTTAATAAAGTAAGAAAAATCTTACACTTATGCCACCTCATTCTACAGTAAATGGCATATTTGCCATTTTGGCCCTTTTTATTTTATTTTAATCTATAATTCAATTTTTACCCCTTATTCAATTTAGTTCTTTTTACTATTTTCTCTAAATTGAGCTAATTTCACTTAATTAAAGCTTAATTAAACACATTACTAGACTCACAATTATTCCTAATAATTATTTTCGAACTTATTTCACTAAGACGAAGGCCCTATAACTCACTTTTCTGGTGCCCGTGAATTTTGGGTCATTACATTTCTCCCCCCTTAAGAAATTTCGTCCTTGAAATTTACCTGAGAAAAGATGAGGATATTGTGCTCTCATTGTTTCTTCCAGTTCTCAAGTTGCTGCTTCCATTTTATGATTTCTCCATAACACTTTTACTAAAGGAACTCGTTTGTTTCTCAACTCCTTTACTTCTCTAGCTAATATTTGCACTGGTTCTTCTTCATAAGACAAATCCGGTTGGATTTCAATGTCTTCAGTGGAAATGATATGTGAAGGATCTGACCTATATCTCCAAAGCATAGAAACATGAAAAACATTATGAATCTTCTGTAACTTTGAAGGCAAAGCTAATCGGTAAGCAACCAGTCTAACTCTTTCTACTATTTCATATGAACCAATAAAACGTGGACTCAATTTACCCTTTCGGTCAAATCTCAAAATTTTCTTCCAAGGTAATACTTTGAGGAATACTTTATCACCAACAGAATATTCAATGTCTCGCCGTTTCAAGTCTGCATATGATTTTAGTCTATCAAAGGTTGTTTTCAATCTGTCTTTAATCTTCTTTACTGTTTCTTCTATTTCTTGAGTCAATTCTGGGCCAATCATTTTTCTTTCCTTCAATTCTGTCCAACATACTGCTGATCGACACCATCGACCATATAATGCTTCATACGGAGCCATCTGAATACTAGATTGAAAACTATTATTGTAGACAAATTTAGCTATTAGCAAATAATGTTCCCAACCTGATTCAAAATCAATGATACAAGCCCGAAGCATATCTTCTAATATCTGTATTACCCGTTCAGACTGTCCATCTGTTTGTGGGTGAAAGGCCATACTAAAGTTAAGTCGAGTACCTAATGATTCATGTAGCTGTCTCTAAAATCTTGATGTGAACTGAGGATCTCGATCCAAAATTATTGACACTAGAATACCGTGTAATCTAATAATTTCCCGGATATACACTTCTGCAAGCTTCTGCAATGACCAATCTGTTCTGACTGCTATAAAGTGAGCTGATTTTGTAAGCCGATCAATAATTACCCAAATAGCATTCTTTTTGCTAGCCGATAGTGGCAATCCCATAATAAAATCCATCGTGATACGATCCCATTTCCACTCAAGAATAGTAATAGGCTGAAGTAGTCCAGTAGGAACATGATGTTCCGCTTTTACCCGCTGACATGTCAAACATTTACTAACATACTCAACTATGTCCCTTTTCATTCCAGGCCACCAATATAATTCTCGTAAATCACGATACATCTTTGTACCTCCGGGGTGTAAGGCAAATGGACTATCGTGAGCTTCTCAAAGAATTAACTCTTTAAGCTCAGAAGTAGCTAGAATACAAATCCGATTTTGGAATCTTAAACAACCATGATCATCAACACTAAAGTTTTCTACTATGCCATTCTATACCATCTCTCTCTTTTTCAACAACTTATTATCTTTCAACTGTGCTAATCTGATCTGATTAAACATTACCGGTTTTACTCTTAACTCGGCCAAAAGACTCCCATCATCACTGATACTAAGCCGTGCAAACATTGCTCTTAATTCAATTGCAGCTTTTCTACTTAGTGCATCAGCCAGAACATTAGCTTTTCCTGGATGGTAATCTATAACACAGTCATAATCTTTTAGGAGCTCTATCCATCGTCTTTGTCTCAAGTTTAATTCTTTTTGGGAAAGGAGATATTTCAAACTTTTATGATCGGTATAGATGTAGCATTTCTCACCATACAAATAATGTCTCCAAATCTTTAGAGCAAAAATCACAACTACTAGTTCCAAATCATGAGTCAGATAGTTACATTCGTATGGCTTCAATTGACGAGAAGCATAGGCTATTACCTTTCCGTCCTACATCATTACTCAACCCAGACCACTCAAAGAAGCATCACTATACACTACAAAATCTTTCCCCGACTCTGGCAATGTCAAAACTGGTGCCTCTGTTAACATTTGCTTCAATTTTTCAAAAATTTCTTGGCATTGATCATCCCACACAAACGGTACATTCTTTTGTAATAGCTTGGTCATCGGCAAAGCTATCTTCGAAAATCCATGTACAAACCTTCTATAATACCCAGCTAAACCAAGAAAACTACGTACCTCTGATACGTTTCTTGGTGGTTTCCACTATACAATCAATTCAATCTTCTTTGGATCAACTTGGATTCCATCTGCAGATACTACATGACCCAAGAATACAACATCTAACAACCAAAATTCACATTTGCTGAGTTTTTCATACAATTCTTTTTCCCGTAATATCTGTAGTATAATCCTGAGATGCTGATCATGTTCTGACTCTGACTTCGAATAAACCAGTATATCATCAATAAAAATCACCACAAACTGATCTAAATATGGCTAAAAGATATGATTCATAAGATCCATAAAAGCAGCTAGAGCATTTGTCAACCCAAATGGCATTACTAGGAACTCATAGTGACCATACCTTGTACGGAAAGCTGTCTTTGGAACGTCGTTTTCTTTTACTTTCAACTGGTAGTAGCCTGACCTTAAATCAATCTTCGAAAATACAAAAGCTCCTCTCAATTGGTCAAACAAATATCAATATGAGGTAGTGGATATTTATTCTTGATTGTTACTTTATTCAATTGTTGGTAGTCAATACAAAGTCGCATCGAGCCATCTTTCTTCTTAACAAATAATACCAGAGCTCCCCACGGTGATATGCTCGGTCGAATAAAACCACGGTCTAATAAGTCTTGCAACTATATCTTCAACTCTTTCAACTCTATAGGTGACATTCGATATAGAGGTATAGATATTGGAGCCGTGCTCAGATAAACCTCTATAGCAAATTCGACTTCTCTATCTAGCGGTAAACCCGATAATTCTTCAGAAAATACATCAGGAAACTCACAAATTGTCCAAATTTTACTGCACTGACTTCCAATTGAATCTGAATTAATAACATATGCCAAATATGCTGAACAATCTTGCTTAAGTAATTTAATAGCTGTAACACCCCAAACTCGGCCTAGACGTTATGACCGGATCCGACGTACCACATCAAAACGTTAAAAACATTTTTCCATTCTAAGTTCAGAAAATCATACTTGATGTTCAAAGGATTAATTCATTAAGGGTTAAAGTGAATGGAAGCTGTGCACCAGGTAGGAAACCGGGAAAGAGGAAGTGAGTCCATCGGACTGCTTAAGTACCAAGCTCTTTCGGATCCAATCTTAGACATGCACACTGTCATTACCACACTCTAACATCGCGTATATTTTTAGGTTACCATTGTAATTATGTCTATTATAGAATAAAACATATTTAAATTTGGAAAACGTTATCATAGCAGAAGCCTTGTTTGTAATCGTGTTACTTTGAAATCAGTTTAGGTTTTTGGAAAACAAACCCTAGATCTAGCCCATTTTGATAGTTAATATAATTTAAGATCATCATGATAAGTTATAAATCAAAACCCAAAAAAAAAGTAATCATAAGCGGCCTTATTACATAACAAAAGCCAAATCATCAAAGTAAAGAAAATTGTAGTCCAAATCACCAGAAGAAATCCATATTGCAGAACGAGTGGCCACTCCGAATCCCTCGCGGCCCCAAGCCCACTATGGTTGGGGATTACCTGCATGGATGAAAATAGGGGATGAGTTTGGGGAAACTCAGTGTGTAAAATTAACCCAACCATAGCCCATATCGGTTCAAACCACGGAAACAGAATAAATTGGCCTTAGCCCAGAACAGAATACAGAATTAAGCCCATAGGCCCATAACAGATCAGATCAGATATTTCATGTATATACAAAACCCAACCCATAACCAACCACATACACCCCCTTACCAACCTTTCACCATGTGGGGAGACTACTCGACCCACCCAACCGCTACACACCTCAGAAATATGCAACATGGATGCCTGAACAGATAATGTGACAGAGTCACCAGATACAGATAATCGTGGCAGAGCCACCAGAACAGATATATGGGGCAGAGCCACCAGATCAGATAATTTGTGGCATAGCGACCAGGACGCTTCCTTCATAATATAACCCATGTCCCCATGCAACAAATATTCATTCATGGCATACATCATATAGATTTAAATCAACATGCTTTTCAGACAAAATTAACCCTAGGGGCATATTGGTCATTTACACTTAGGGGTATCATGGTAATTTTTCATACATAAGGGTATTGTAGTAATTTAGCTACCTTTAGGGTTTTCATGCATATCCTATCCATTTACGTACTATCAGAATACTTACCGCGCATACTTACCAAATTAAGCCCGTTGGCCCATGAACCCGATTTTTGGCCCATTAAGCCCAAATTATTAAAATGCACGAAATCGCACGTACTGCAGTTTATTACCTTCAGAATACCAAACATACAAACCCAACTATCTTACGAGCATTCGTACACTCGTAAATTCCCCAAAATACCAACTTTCCGGCATTTCGGCTTTTCGGCTTTTGCCGATCTAGTCTATGAGAGGGTGTCAGTTACACACATGTTTTATGACGATTCACTGACGAGATCAACGCACGAACTGCCTACAATTATAATACTACCACGTTAATCTTACTACCAAAACGAACTACATATGAACTTCTTACCATATTCGGCCAACAACACCTTAGGCCTTAGCGTTCCTACCTTTGCCGAAAATAGCGTCTCGATCCAGATCCGTTCGCTCCACTTGTCCAAGCCCTTGATCAACAGCCTCTTAATCACACTATTACCAAAATAATACTATTATCACAACCCCTTAGGGCTACAAGTCCAAAAAAAACGACAACCTCCCTAACCTTTTAGGGATTCCGGCTTTTCTTAAAATATGAAAGATAGACTAAGTTGGAAAGACTTACCACCGATTCTTTCAGTCAACGTTCACCCTTAGTTCCTACTTGATTCTGATGCAGTTCTAAGCCCTCAAACGATAACAAAAGTCCAGCCTTCAGTGATCTCAGTATTCGGCTATGTCCCTAGGATAGTGTGGGAGTTTCGGCTTTTTGCAAAAGTGTAGAGAAAGATAAAATATGAGGGTTTTTACTTGTGGTATTGTCGAAAAAAACTTGGGGTTTAGAGGTTGAGAGAATCAGCCAAAGATGATGAGAAAAATAAGAGATTTTGGCTAGGGAAAAATCGGTACAAAAGGAGTCAAGTTTTCGGGATTTCGGGATTTGAGGCAATCGGCTATAGTCTTAAAAATAATGGAAGGAAGGTGGTATAGAGTAGGGTGGCTGAAGGATTCAGCTATGAGGAAAAGAAGAAGAAAACAATAAGTGGATGGAGAGAAGAGAAAAAGAAAAGAAGAGGAGAATAGTCAGGAAACGGCACCACTTACCACTAATGCCGAATTTATACTGGCACTAACCCTAGCAGAAATTTTCCCCCTTAAGCATCCCTTGGCCGGCCAACTCTTGCTCTTCAAGAGTCCACCATTCGGCCAACACAGTTCACCCTAATCAGCTCCTAAATCCTCTCCCTGATCAGCTCCTAAATCCTCTCCCTTATCAGCTCCTAAATCTTCTCCAGACAGACTTTCACTTCAGTTCCACTGCTTACCTTTTCTGTACATAAAAATTAATATCATTAATTTGCTTACCTTGTGACTCGAACCTTAGCCCTCCTTGGTCATCCACACGCCACCTCTAAAGCCCCTAAGTGGCGTCACATGCCATCTTACCACAAGCTTCCTTGTGTCCTCTTTTACCTAGTTAATACTTAAAAGCCCAGTTAACCGGAACCCCTTTTTCCCTATAGATTAAAATCACCTAAAATTACTGGATTTTAACCTAAGCTTGGGCCTTCTAGAGGCCCCCTATCATAATTAAACCTTCATCAAGCAGACAGAACACAAAATTTTAAGTTCTACCAATCATTCGCAGAATTCTCGAAAATTGGGGCGTTACAATAGCCTTTATTGCTGAACCAATTCGTGCTGGCCCATTAGTACGAATACCATTTACTTCAACCCGATCTTCACTCTCTGTCTGAATGCTGAATCTCTTTTTATAGCAATCCAAAATCACTCCATGTTCAGATAACCAATCCATTCCCAGTATTATATCAAAATCCCCAAATGGCATAATCAACAGGTCAACAAGAAAAGTTTTATTCTGTATAATTAACGGGCATCTCGGACAAACCTGGTTCACTAATATTGTTTGCCCCAACAGACTCGACACTTCTACAGACACTCTAGACATCTCAGATTTTAATTTTTCCGACTCAACTAATTTTGAATTAATATAAGAATGTGAAGATCCAGGATCAATCAAAGCATAAACAGGCTCAGAATACAGTAAAAATATACCTATTACCACATCGTGGGCATTGCCTTCTTCACAAGTTTTGACCACATAAGCTCTAGTTGGTACTCTGGCTTTAGACTACTGAGTAACAATATCACTGCTCCTTCTACCAGCTCCTCCTTTGGCAACCGAACTACCTCTACCAGATCCCCTGCCTCTAGCTGTAGATACTAATCTCTGTGATGTTACTGGTGCAGCACTATCAGTTTTCGGGCAGTCTCTTATGAAATGATCTGTAGAACCACATCTAAAACAACCTCTAGTTAATTTCCAGCATTCCCCTCTATGGTTCTTTCCACAGTGCTAACAGTTTGGAATTTCTACACTCTGAGGTGGACCTCTCACACTACCAGTAGATATTGTCATTTGTTTACCCCTGCTTCTTCCACCTCTGTCCAATCTAAAACTGAATCTCCAACCACCCTGATATTCTTTTGGTCTTTTCGGCTGAGGATTCAAACTGGTAGTTCCCGTACGCTTCCCAGCTGGTCGAACACTTTTAGTCTTTTTAAGGCCCAACACTTGTTCTACCATTTTAGCTCGCTCAATCAAGTCTACCATTTCAGTAATACGCTGTGATACCAGTTGTACCTTGATCTCATCTTGTAAACCTTGTAGGAATCTTTTACAACTATCCGCTTCAGTTGGAATAAACTCAGAGGCATATCTATTGAGTCTCGAGAATTTCCTCTCATAATCTATCACTGACATGTCACCCTGTTGCAGCATTAAAAATTCTTGTTTCTTGTCTTCGATATACATCTCCCCAACATATTTCTTTTGGAATTCCTTCTGAAATAGATCCCACGTTATCTGATTCTTTGGTAAATGTCGAACCACTGATTCCCACCATAAATAAGCCTCCCCTTGCAGTAATGATACAACACAAATCAAACTCTCCCAGGGGGTACAATGCAATTGCTGTAAAATTCTCTTAGTCGATTCCATCCAATTTTCAGCAGTTGATGGATTGGCTCCTTTTAGACCCATAAATTCAGTGGCACCATACTTTCTCAATTCCTTTATCGGGGCCCGTCTTTAAGTTAGAACTGAAGTCGTAGCAGGAACAGTCTCAATTACACTTTGTAGTGCATTGGTAATTTTTCTTAATATATCAGAATCATCTCTATTATTTCTTCTTTTTGCTCTAAGAGGTTGCTTTCTCATCGGGTTAATACTAGGTGTTACCGATTCAGTTTCATCTAACCCATAAGATTCTTCTTCTCCGATATGCATTTCTTCATCGGCATCATTTATTCTTTCATCAGACATCTTTAATCTATAAAATAGAAACAAACAATTAGGTCAGCATCCAAAAATCCCCACTCAGTTTCGACTCAAAAGTGGCATGTACTTCTAGACTCAATTTTCGATCTCGATTTAGGCTGAGAATCGACTAAACTTGATAGCTCTGATACCAACAATTATAACACCCCTTAACCCTAAATCGTCGTCGAAACAAGGTTACGAGGCATTACCGGATAAATCGGTTAATTTACGATTCATATTCAAATAATTATCGAATATATTATAATATAATCATAAGTTCATATAAAACTTTTGCTAATTGACTCTCTATTTTTTATTTTTATTTTTTAGAAAAAAATTAATATAACCCCTTTATAAATATTTAACCTTCCCTGCAAATTTAAATCGCAACCAATTCAAACCAATATCACAATCCATACAATTTCATATTTAAATACACTTAAACATAGTTCAACATCAACTTAATAATTTACTAAGTAAACATTCGCATATATAGTTTAATTAAATAAACTTCATTCATTCTACTTCAACTTGCTCCCAACTATACAAAACATGTTATGATAATTCTATTTTCATTTCATTAAGCCTAGTATCAAAAGATCATGTTAGTATTAGTTATACCAAATATATCATATAAATTTTCATACTATTTCATTGGTTTAAATACCAAAATACCAAATACCATTCTTTACAACAAAATTTATATAGCGTTTTAAAGTGACCAAATTAACACCTATGTACATGCCACTTTTACTAAAATAAGAATACATCACCGAGTTTGCGCTTGAGTCGGGATCATTTGGATGCTGAACCGGGACACTTGACTTCTACTAACCTGCGCACGGAAACAACCGTACGCTGAGTATGGATATACTCAGTGGTATTACCATAATTTAAATTATATCACAATAATAAAACATAAATATTAAAATACATAACAATTAATTTCTTATATACTAATTCATTTTTTTTCATTATTTCATAATAACAATTCAAATTAATAATTCATCAATCAATGTGTTTTTCACAAACTTGAATTTAAACCACTTATGAACATTTAGCTCATACTTTTTTCTTTTTATCACAATTCCAATTTCAATTCATACTTTAATTTATTTTTCTCCTTTCAATGCCTCAAATTGACATTTCAAATTTTCACCCTATTAACATAACTCGGGCTTTGGCGGATACACGGATCCAACCAACCACACCAATATGGCACCTAGTGCCTCATCGGATAGTTCGAAACAATAGTTGACACCCAGTGTCTTATCAGCCTAGCCGAAGTAAAGTGGTACCCAGTACCTCATCGAATCTATCCGAAGTAAAATAGTGACACCCAGTGTCTCATTGGCTCGAGGTCGAAGTATCCCTGAACACTTCCAATCCTACGGCATGCCAACTATATCTGACTTATCCCAACTAGTTAATAGGGTATTTAATTCATTTTCTCTGTTTCAATCAACATTCACATCAATTCCACTTAAATCACTATTTCACTTTTATTTCAAAAATCCACTTTCAAAATCAAATACACTTTCCATTCAATAATCAAAATACAATTCAATACTAACACATATTTCTCATTCAATTCAACTTCAATTTAAATCCCAAATTCTCTTTCAATTCAACAATTCAATCATAATCTAATACTAAAATTTATTTAACAACCATTTCAATTATCATTCACTTCCATAACAACACTTACCTCATAATTTACTTACCAAATACATAATTTAATTTAACATTTAATGAATAAATAAATAATTTGAATTATAGTAATACAAACTCAGATTTCGCGATTACTCCTCGATAACTTTCTCCTTTCCTTTTTGTGCCAATGCTTCGGGTTCTTTGTTGGCTACGAAAATAATAGTAATTTACATTATTATTTACAGCATTAATTATAATAAATAATTAAATTTCTAAACAATTCCTACCTTATTCCCAATTTAATCCTAACTAAACTTACTTTTTTAATCCAATTCATTCTCTTTTTCTATTCAAATTTCCTCCATACTTACATTTAACTATTAATTTTTCAGCATTTTTTCCTAATTTTGAAATTTCTTCAATTTAATCCATACAACATAAAACTTATAGCCTAGTTTATAATTTAATCTTTTAATCAATTCTAACTTAAAATTCATTCAATTAAATCCCTAATTCATTATTTTGTTCAACATGAACTATGTTCAAAAACCTAAGAACTTTCAAAACTTTAACTTAATTTCAACAAAACCTTGTTCTAAAGCTTCTAAAACATCATAATTAAGAGAAAGGGACTTAATATAACTTACCAATTAAACTTCAAGCTTCAAATATTTAGTTTTCCCTTTTTATTTTTCTTTCCTATTCTTTCTTCCCCTGTTCGAACAGCCTCTATTCTTTCTCTTCTTTATTTCCTTTCTTTATTTCATATCTATTTACTTTATTTTAATTTTTTTCTATTTAATTAATTAATAAATATAAAATATCTATTTAATAACAAATGTATATATTACAATTGTATCTCATATACACCCTACATTTGTCTTGATCTAATCTATTTCATAATATAATATAATGAATAATTTTAATAATAATAAACATCTAATAAATATATTTTACTAATTAATAATAAATATAAAATATATTTTCACTAATTATACATAAATAATACAAATGTACTTATTTAAATTAATACACTTGTCTTTTATTTTTACCTTACACTTGTCTTTTCTTAATTTATTTCATAATATAATAATAATTAATATAATCTATAGCTTAATAATAATAATAATAATAATAATAATAATAATAATATCTTTTTACTTAAATTTTAAGTAAATAACTAAATATATTACAAGTGTACCTATTTAATTATTATTTCAATACACTTGTATACTTCATCACCCTGCACTTGTCACACAACTAGATTTATTTATTTATCTATAATTCATATTATAATTTAAATAAAATAATAATTATATAATTTAATAATTTAATAAAGTAAGAAAAATCTTACACTTATGCCGCCTCATTCTATAGTAAATGGCATATTTTCCATTTTGGCCCTTTTTATTTTATTTTAATCTATAATTCAATATTTACCCCTTATTCAATTTAGTTCTTTTTACTATTTTCTCTAAATTGAGCTAATTTCACTTAATTAAAGCCTAATTAAACACATTACTAGACTCATAATTATTCCTAATAATTATTTTCGAACTTATTTCACTAAGACTAAGGCCCTATAACTCACTTTTCCGGTGCCCGTGAATTTTGGGTCATTACAGTGACATGTCACTTGTATCCTAAATTATTCCTAAGGTCCAAACGGGGTTTTTCACATTTGCACATTGCGTCTCTATTGCTCTTGCTCGTGACATTGTGGATAGCGACCATAATATCATTGATGCTTACTACAGTACCATTAGACATAGCATATATAATAAGCAATAAAATATTTATCACATAATGTTAACACCACATAACATACCACATTGTCACATTATTTACACATGTACTTACCTCAGTACAAAAATGATGGTAATCGAGCCTAATTGTCGTTTACTTTACTCATCCCTCAATCAAGACTCGGTTCACGTTTTTCTTGATATATAATGTCAAATTTAACTTGTTTAGTAATCATATTACGCAAATCGATCCATAATTCATGCTTTGGTAAATTACCTTTTTACCTCTATCTTTCTATTTATTTACGATTTAGTCCTTAGGCTCGTAAAATGAAATGCATGCATTTTCTTGGTTACCCAAGCCTAGCTGAACCTTTACTATGCTCATATTAGCCCATATTTTCCTTTATTTCACATTATTACTACTTACTTTTACACTTTTACAAACAAGTCCCTTTTTTAGGTGTTTTCACTAAAAATCACCTAGTAAAAGATATTTATAATGCATGAAACATTCATATTCCTCCATTAATCAACAAAATACATGCATGTTACACATGGGTCAAATTTCATACATGAACTCTAGCTCAAAATATAGCTAGAAATGGGTAGATCATGCTTCAAAGACTTCAAAAATACAAAGAATATTAAAAATGGGGCTAGGGAGCACTTACAATCAAGCTTGGAAATGTTGAACAAAACCCTAGCTATGGCTATTGAGAAATTCAGCTAGCACTTGGAGAAGATGGACACATTTTTGCTTTGATTTTCCTTTTTTATTCTTTTAATTACCAAATGACCAAAATGCCTTTAGGGTTTTTCTTTCATATTTTTCCTATGCATGTCCATTTTTGTCCAAAATTATAGAAATTGGTCAAATTGCTAATTAGGACCCTCTAATTATGATCTAAAGCAATTTCATGCTTAAAGCCTCTAGAATGCAAGTTTTGCATCTTATTCAATTTGGTCCCTAAAGTTCAATTAGACATTTTATGCATAGAATTTCTTCATGAAACTTTCATATAAGTATGTATTCATATCATAGACCATATAAGAATCATATAATAATTATTTCTATCTTGAATTTGTGGTCTTGAAAGCACTGTTCAGACTAGGCCTTAATTCGGGATGTTACAACTCTCCCCCCTTTAGGGATTTTCGTCTCCGAAAATATTAGCGGTAAAAAGGTTTGGGTACTATTTCCTCATAGCCTCCTCGGGCTCCCATGTAGCCTCTTCAACCCCATGTCTTTTCCATAAAAATTTCACAAGAGCAACACTTTTGTTTCTCAATTGCTTAACTTCCTGAGCCAGGATCTTAACAGGTCCCTCACCATAAGTCATATCCGGTCTGATTGCAACCTTTGTTGGTACAATCACATGTGAGGGATCCGATCTATATCGGCGTAACATGGGCACATGAAATACATCATGAATCTTTTCTAAATCAGTCGGCAAAGCCAATTGATAAGCAACAGGCCCTATCCTTTTGGTAATCTCATACGGTCCATAAAATGGGGACTCAACTTGCCTTTTCTACCGAATCTCAAAACCTTCTTTCATGGAGATACTTTCAAGAATACCTTATCACCGACTTGATACTCAATTTCTTTCATTTTTAAATCCGCATAAGACTTTTGTCTGTCCAATGCCGCTTTCAAATAATCACGAATTACTTTCACCTTTTCCTCGATTTCCTTAATCAAATCTATTCCATGAATCTTATTCTCCTTAAGCTCAGTCCAATACAGTGGTGTATGACATTTACGTCCATACAATGCTTCATAAGGTGCCATTTTCAAACTCGACTGATGACTGTTATTATAGGAAATTCAACCAAAGGTAAGTACTTTTCCCAACTACCTTGGAATTCAAAAACACAACATCTGAGCATAGCTTCAAGTATTTGAATTACTCTCTCGGATTGTCCATCAGTCTGTGGATGAAAAGTGGTACTAAAATTTAGCTTTGTACCCAAAGCTTCTTGTAACTTCTTCCAAAACCGCGAAGTGAACCTCAGATCTCTATCTGAAATAATCGATAAAGGTACTCCATGAAGCCTCACAATCTTAGAAATATACAATTCGGCTAACTTATCGAGTGAATAATCAACACGTACTGGAATAAAATGAGCCGATTTAGTCAATTTTTCAACCACAACCTATATGACATCTTTCTTTCTTGGTGTCAACGGCAAGCCTATCACAAAGTCCATAGTAATTCAGTCCCATCTCCATTCGAGAACTAAAATAGGCTAAAGTAAACCTGAAGGTACCTGGTGTTCGACCTTTACTTGTTGAAAAATTAAGCATTTCGATACAAACTTGGATATATCTCTTTTCATACCATTTCACCAATATATTTTCTTTAAATCATTGTACATTTTCGTGCTACCAGGGTGAACTGACATACGTCCTTTAGAAGCCTCATGCAAAATATTCCGAATCAACTTAGCATTCTTCGAAACACAAATCCTTCCATGGAACCTTAGACAACTATCAGAATCTCTCTGAAAATATGATTCACTTCCTAACTCACACTGAGTTTTCTTAGCTTGTAACTCTTTATCAACTTCCTGAGCATCACAAATCTGTAGAAGAAAAGTCGGTCTAGCTCTTAACTCTGTTAGAATTGCACCATATGGGTAGGGTTAGCCGTGCGTTCATAACTCTCAAAGTAAATAAAGACTTTCTGCTCAAGGCATCAGCAATCACGTTAGCCTTACCTGGATGATAATCAATCACAAGTTCATAGTCTTTTAACAATTCCAGCCATCTTCGTTGCCTCAAATTCAAGTCCTTTTGAGTTATCAGGTACTTGAGACTTTTATGGTTTGTATAGACGTGGCATTTCTCTCTGAATAGGTAATATTGCCAAATCTTCAAAGCAAATACAATGGCAGCTAATTCTAGATCATGCGTAGGATAGTTTTTCTCATGGGGCTTAAGTTGCCTTGAAGCATAAGTTACTACCTTGCCTTCTTGCATAAGCACACAACTTAATCCACTCAAGGATACATCACTGTAAATTACAAATTCCTTTCCTGATTCCGGTTGCACTAACACTAGTGCCTCAATCAACAGCGTTTTAGTTTCTCAAAACTCTGTTGGCACTTCTCAATCCATTCGAACTTAACATCCTTTTGTAACAATTTTGTCATTGGAGTGGCAATCATCAAAAATCCTTTCACAAACCATCTGTAGTATCCGGCCAAACCCAAAAAGCTTCTAACTTTAGTTACATTCCTTGGAGGCTTCCACTCAACAATAGCAGAGATCTTATTGGGATCAACTCATATACCATCTCCTGAAACAATGAGGCCTAAAAATCCAACCTCTCGAAGCCAAAACTCGCTTTTACTAAACTTGGCATATAACTGTTTATCCCTCAAAGTTTGTAACATTGTTTTTAAGTGCTCGGCATGCTCTGTCTCATCTCTAGAATAATTCCAAATATCATCGATGAACACCACAAAAAACTTATCCAAATATGGCTGAAAAATTCGATTCATTAAATCTATAAACATGGCAGTAGTATTCGTTAATCCAAATGGCATAACAAGAAACTCGTAGTGGTCATACCTCGTTCTAAAGGCAGTCTTAGGCACATCTAACTTTTTAACTCGTAACTGGTAATATCCGGATCTCAAGTCTATCTTAGAGAACCATGTCGCTCCTTTTAGCTGGTCAACCAAGTCATCAATCTTTAGAAAAGGATACTTATTTTTTATTGTCACCATATTGAGTTGTCGGTAGTCAATGCATAATCTCATGGAACTGTCCTTCTTTTTCACAAATAATACGGGAGCACCCCATGGTGAAAAGCTAGGCCTCACAAAACCTTTGTCAGTCAACTCTTGTAACTGTAACTTCAATTCTTTTAGCTCAGTCGGGGCCATCCTGTATAGAGCAATAGAGATAGGTGTTGTCCCTAGCATTAGGTCAATACCAAATTCAACTTCTCCAATTGGAGGCAAACCTGACAATTCCTCTAGGAATACATCTACATATTCGCATACAACCGGTACTAATTCTGTAACAGCCCAATTTTAGGCCTAGTCGGAACAGTAGTTTTGGGACCACTAATCCGAGGTTAGAGAAATAATTTTTAATATTATGTTATGTGTTGTGGCATGATTATACGAAAGTACGAAAATTTTGGTGAATTAATTTTAGTAATTGTGAAAAATGATTAAATCGCATAAAGTGCAAAAGTCCTATTTTGATAGCTAAGGGTGTCAAATAGCTAGAGAACCTAAATTGGGGGTCTTTAAAGGGAAATTAGACCCTTTAGAGAGGCTTGGCCGGCCATGAAACAAAGAAAATAAATTAGTCAAAGCGTTAGGTGTTTGATGACCTAATGTGTGATAAAATAATACCCTAAAGCCTAACCTTCATCTTCTTTTTCATTCATCCTTTCTTCTTGACCGAAAATAGCAGCCATTAGAGGGGTTTTTGAAGCTTGAAATTTTATCCACTTATTCTCTCCACAAGTAAGTGATCTTGATGGTTTTTCTTGATGATTTTTGTACTTTTAGAACCCTTGTAGCATGAGCTTTCAAATAAGGGGACTATTTTGCAAAATGGTTGAAAGTTTAGGGTTTTACCATGAGAGTGTTCATGTTGTCTTCTAAAATTTTATGGAAGAAAATGAATCATGGTTATGGCATAAATAACCTTTGTGAAGTAGTTTTCACGGAAACCCTAACTAAGGACCATTTTGCATAAGTTGTAAAATAGTTGATTAATGTGTGAAATAATGAGAATTGTGGGCTGATCCTAGTATAAAAAGTATTCGGCTAGGCTTGATTAATGAGAAAATGTAATAAAAATTGATTTTCGGACCTAGGGGTAAAATAGTCATTTTGTGAAAGTTTAAGGGCAAAATGGTTAATTTGCCCAATTATGAATTTTCGAATGTCTAGATTAATATGCTAATGAAATAAATGAATTTTTATCATTATAGATCAAGAATTACAAAATCCGGACCTAAACCAGGGAAAAGCAAAACAAGTGGATTAAGCTGAACTAGCTGTCTACATTTTGTAATCCGAGGTAACTCGTATGTAGATAATACAACTACATTACTATTATATCTGTTTAAATTGATATAACATAAATTGCTTGATAGCGGAAATGATTATGTATGATAAATATTGAGATAGTAGAACTCCCGTTTGAACCTTAGGAAATGAAAGCCAGTGTAAGATCATATCTGGGACATGGCATCGGCGTTGAGACGAGAGCTAGTATAAGACATGTCTGGGACATGCATCGCCCTCGAGATGTGAGCTACTGTGAGACATGTCTAGGACATGCATCAGCTATAAGATGTGTAAGTGTAAGACCATGTCTGGGACATGGCATCGGCACGGATATGTGAGAGCTAGTGTAAGACCATGTCTGGGACATGGCATCGGCCTCGATTTTAATGGTCAATGTAAGACCATGTCTAGGACATGGCATTGACTTGATGGATGAGCCAGTGTAAGACCATGTCTAAAACATGGCATCGGCATCGTACCCTATGTTTGAGGCTTAATGAATATCAGATAACATTCCAAATGGTTCAACGGTGAGAGTTATAGTTTTTAAGTTAAACGAGAAAAGTATAACCATGTTGTGAGTGGTACAAGTACCTATTTGAAATGTATGAGATGTAGCCCAATATATGCTATGTGAATTGTATTGGATAGTAATGAGTAAGTTGTGCTTATGCCTACTTTTGTACTATGAGCATGATGATGAATGGTAAAGTTGTTGTTATATTTATTTGTATGCAACTTACTAAGCTTTATGCTTACTCCCTCTCCTTTCCATTTTCTTACAGTGCCACCTAATTAGCTCGAGGATCATCGGACTTTGGAGGCATCGAGCACACTATCATCTGAAGCACTTGGTATAGTTAGATCTTTTATTTTGATTATGGCATGTACAGGACCCTGACTTTTGAGTTTTGTGTCATTGTTAATTGGCCAAATGTGTTGGCTTACTTTAGCATTTGATTAATTTTGTATAAAGCCATGGATAATGGCTAATGTTCGTTATTGATATATGCAAATGATGATATTTTCATGGATGAATAAATTGCATGAATGAGATAATGCATTGTGTGGTTGATTAGACCTTGTGTTGTTGTGTGGATGTGTCATGTTAGATGTTATGTAGGTTAATGCAAGTAAGGGTGGCAAAAAGGCTTGGTAAATAGTCTTATTTCATCCACATGGGTAGACACACAGTGTGTCTAGGCCGTGTGTGACAGACGGTCAGCCCCATGGGCGTGTTGCTTGACCGTGTGTCCCCTGCACATAAAATTTACAAGTCAGAATGCATGGTAGTAAACATACGGGCAGGGAAAAGACCGTGAGTCTCAGCCGTGTAGAGGACACAGCCTCTGGCCACAGGCGTATGCCTTGGCCATGTGCCCTAAATTGGGTGCTGACATCAGAAACAGAATGTTAAGGTTTATAGACACGGGCTAGGACACGGGAGCGTCATGGCCGTGTAAGGGACAAGGGCCATAGACACGAGCATGTGTCAGGCCGTGTAAAAACCCTGTAGGTTCGAATTTAAAATTTAATTCACACGGACATGAGACATAAGCGTGTCTCCATACGCTTAGGCCGTATGTTTCACACGGGCCATCAGCACGACCATGTTACAATGACCACACGGGTGTGTTGCCCTTCCACACGGACGTGTGCCTTGTTTCAAGAGTTATTTTCCTAAAGTTAGTTAAAGGACTCGGGTTGGTCCCGAATCGTTTCCAATAGATGTTTGGGGCCTCATAGACCCATATTAAGGAGTTTAAACAAAGTTCGAAAAAGTTTTTAATTTGACCGAGTCTTAATGACATCAAATGATTGTATGCATGTGATTCAGTATGGTAACGCCTCGTATCCCATCCTGGCATAGGGCTCGGGTGTGGGGTTTTACATTTAGTGGTATTAGAGCTATGGTTTAGTCTGTTCTAGGACTAACCTAGCGTGAGTACGAGTCTAGCTATACATGCCATAATTGTATATTGATAGTGTGACAACTTCTGACGGGTTAAATTGTGTTTTTATTTATATTGTAAATGGATTCTAACGTAGCTACGTGGATGATATGGAGAGTAATGCGCCGGCTCCCGCTGAAGGGACTGCGCTAGTAGATAGTGGGCCTGTGACAATGAGTCAGGGTGGAGGAGCTAGAGAAGCTTACCTCCACATGATGGACGCGTGGTATTTAGAGTTCATTTTTGCGAATCCGAATACTCCACCTCCCCCACCTTCCCCGATTCATCAGTATGCCCTGTAGCTCCGCAAGGGATGGGTACGGTTAGGAGGGAGAAAACCCCTATAGATAAAATACGAAAGCAAAGGGCCGAGAAATTTTGGGCTAATATTGATGTTGACCCAGAAAGAGCAGAGTTCTGGTTGGAAAATACCGTTAGGGTATTTGATGATCTATCGTGTATGCTTGAGGAGTGTGTGAAGTGTACAATGTCACTCCTACAAGACTCAGCCTATCAATGGTGGAATACTCTAGTGTCCATTGTACTGAGAGAGAGGATAACTTGGGAATTCTTCCAAGAAGAGTTCTGGAAGAAGTACATTAGCCAGAGGTTTATAGACCAGAAAGGGAAAGAATTTTTAGAGCTAAAGCAAGGTCGTAGAACGATGACGGAGTACGAGCGTAAGTTTGTGAGACTCAGCAAATATGCACGGGAGTGTGTATCTACAGAAGCTATCGTGTGCAAGAGGTTGAGGATGGTTTGAATGAAGATATTCGTCTATTAGTTAGCATCTTAGAATTAAGGGAATTTTTGGTGCGCGTGGAGAGAGCATGTAAGGCTGAGGAATTGGCCAAAGAGAAGAGAACAGCTGACATCGAGTCCTGAGACTCAAGGAAAAGACAGATGGGGAAATCACAGCAAACCTCATCTAAGAAATCGAGAGATTTTTCTGCCCGATCAAACGCGTCAATAGGATTCTCGAGTAAGAGCAAGAACAAATAGCACATAATGTCTAAAGCTCAAGCCTCTTCTATCGTTAGTGTTGGTAGTCCTCAGCCATATAGGCCAGAGTGTTCACAATGTGGTAGGCATCATTTCGGTGAGTGTCAAGGGAATGAGAGGGGTTATTTCAAATGTGGATCACTAGACCACTTCATCCGAAATTGTCCATGTAATACCCTTCAACCCTAAACCATCGCCGGAATAGGGTTAGGGGGCATTACCAGATAAATTAGACAAATTACAGATAATTCTTAATAAAAAAATTAAAATTAAATAATTAATTATTTAACAAACATATTATAGTATAATCATAAATTCATATAAATTATATTTTTATTTGTAATTTACTTCATTCATTCAATTTTTTTTATAAAAATTTCGACAGCATTTCTTCTCATTTTTACATAAAACCCCCTGCAAGTTCAAACCAGAAACCAACTAATCCAAAACCAATAGCATAATCAAAAACAATTTAAACCTAAAAACACCTAAATCATAACCAATTTAATAACTAAACATTCATAATATTAAACAAAATCAACTAATAACTTCATTCATTTTTCATTCTAACTTAATACTAAATTATATAATATAATCTTTACCATTTTATCAAACTAATAACAAAATATGGTATACCATTCTTACAACCAACATTACGAGCATATCTATGTAACCTAAACAACACCTAGTACATGCCACTTTCAATTAAGAAAAGATAAAGGGTTTGAACTAGTTTTTACAACTCTTTTCCCGGCCGCTTTAGTTGTTTCAGGCTTTTTATCTAATCCTAACACTTGTTCAACCATTTTGGCTCGCTCAATCAAGTCTACCATTTCAGTAATACGTTGAGATACCAACTGTAATTTAATCTCATCTCACAGACCCTGTAAAAATCTCTTACAAATGTTAGCTTCAGTTGAAATAAACTCTAAGGCGTATCTGCTGAGTCTCGAGAATTCCCTTTCATAATCTATTACTGACATGTCACCCTGTTGCAACGTCAACAACTCTTGTTTCTTGTCTTCGATATACATTTCTTCAATATATTTCTTTTGAAACTCTTTCTGAAATAGCTCCCAAGTTATCTGATTCTCTGGTAAATGTCGAACCACTGATTCCCACCATAAGTAAGCTTCTCCTTGTAGCAACGATACATCACAAATCAAACACTCTTGGGGGGT
Organism: Gossypium hirsutum; assembly: GCF_007990345.1. NCBI lineage: Eukaryota > Viridiplantae > Streptophyta > Magnoliopsida > Malvales > Malvaceae > Gossypium > Gossypium hirsutum. The sequence continues at coordinate 102,394,469 of NC_053424.1, read as the reverse complement.
ACAATCTAATTGTTGTAAAATTCTTTTAGTCGACTCCATCCAATTTTTAGCTACAGATGGATCAACTCCTTTCAGACCCATAAATTCAGTGGCACCATACTTTCTCAATTCCTTTATTGGGGTCCGTCTTTGAGTTGGAACTGAAGTCATAGCAAGAACAACTTCCGCTACTATTTGTAGTGCATCGGCAATTTTTCTCAACATATCAGAATCATCTCTATCATTTCTTCTTTCAACTCTAGATGGTTGATTTCTTATAGGGTTTATGGTAGGTGTTACCGATTCGGTTTCATCTAATCCATATGACTCTTCATCACTAGTATACATTTCCTGATTGGTATCTTCTATTCTTTCATCTGACATCTTTAATCTATAAAACAAAAGCAAATAAATAGGTCAGCATCCAAAAATCCCGACTCAGTTTTGACTCAAAAGTGGCATGTACTTTTAGACTCATTTTTTGAGCTCGATTTAGGCCAAAAATCGGCTAAACCTGATAGCTCTGATACCAACAAATGTAATATCCTTCAACCCTAAACCGTCGCCAGAACAGGGTTACGGGACATTACCAAATAAATCAGACAAATTACGAATAATTCTTAATAAAAAATTAAAATTAAACAATTAATTATTTAACAAACATATTATAGTATAATCATAAATTCATATAAATTATATTTTTATTTGTAATTTACTTCATTTATTCAATTTTTTTTATAAAAATTTCGACAACATTTCTTCTTATTTTTACATAAAACCCCCTGCAAGTTCAAACCAGAAACCAACTAATCCAAAACCAATGGCACAATCAAAAACAATTTAAACCTAAATACACCTAAATCATAAGCAATTCATTAACATAATAATTTAATAACTAAACATTCATAATATTAATAAAAATTAACTAATAGATTCATTCATTTTTCATTCTAACTTAATACTAAATTATATAATATAATCTTTACCATTTTATCAAACTAATAACAAAATATGGTATATCATTCTTACAACCAACATTACGAGCATATCTATGTAACCTATACAACACCTAGTACATGCCACTTTCAATTAAGAAAAGATAACATCACCAAAAATCTTTTTGCTGGAGCCGGGATCGTTCGGATGCTGGACCGGGACACTGGACTCCTATTAACCTGCGCACGAAAACAACCGCATGCTGAGTATTCTATACTCAGTGGTATTACCATAATTCAAATTATAATAGCAATAAAGAATTATAATTACCAAACATGTAACTATCCAATTTCTCAAATATCAAATCATTCTTAAACTTTCATTATTTAATAATAACAATACAATTTTTACCTATTCTTCAATTTCCATCACATATCACATGTAACAATTTCAATCACTACATGAACACTAAGTTCATGCCTTTCATTTTCAATCTCAATTTCAATCCATAATTCAACTTTCTCATTTCTTTCAATATTTCAATAATATAATTAATTAATTCATTTTAAATTTCTCATTTCAATTGTTCACCCTATTAACAAACCCTGACTTTAACGGATACACGAATTCCAACCCAAACACACCAGTACGACACATTGTGCCTAAAACGGTACATAGTACCTGATCAGTATAAGACACATAAAGTGCCTAAAACGACACATGAGGTGCTTGATACGGCACGCGAGGTGCCTGAAATACGACACATAAAGTGCTTGATCGGAAAAGCCGGCAAATCCCGTACACTTTTAGATTCTATGGCATGCCAATTATATCCGACTCAGCCCGACTAGTTAATAGGGTATTTCAATTCTCAATTCACTTTCATTTCCAATCCAAGATCACTTTTCAATTACAATTTCACATTCAAATCAATTTACAATTCAATTATACATACACATTCACAATTCAATTCAATTCTCATTCAACTCAAATATCAATACTTACCTTATAACTCACTTATTAAATATAGAATTTATATAAAACATTTAATAAAAAGTAATTTGAATTATAGTAATACAAACCGTGAATTTCTCGTTTTAATCTTCGATAGCTTTCTCCTTTCCTTTGTGCTCCGATGTCTTGGGTTCTTTGTTAACTACGAAAATAATAATAATTTATAATCATCAATACAACACAATTCAATTTAATCCATGAGCCTAAACATACAAATTTAACAATTTTTTTTTGTACATATAATTCCACTATTTACTTATATATTCATTCAAAGCTGTCTACTTGAGTCATTGTTACTAAATCATTTATATCTTGAGCAAGAAACTCCAAATTAAGATCCGATAATTTTACCTGAAACTAAACTCACATATCTTCTTACCATAAAATTTTTAGAATTTTTGGTTTAGCCAATAAGTACAGTTTATTCTTTAAATTTTCCCCTGTTCTGCTGTCAAATAGTTCCAACCATTCTTCACTAAAAATTAATTATCTCCTTGTACAAGATTCGAAAAATGTTCCCATTTGATTATCTTGAAAATAGGTTCATCAAGGATTTTAAAAATATAAATTCAAACCCATAATTATTTTTATACCATTTTTAATGATTTTTCAAAGTCAGAACAGGGGAACCTGAATTTATTCTGACCTTGTCTCACAAAACTGATAATATCTCATGATATACAATTTTGTTGCTTACACCGTTTCTTCTATGAGAAACTAGACTCAATAAGATTTAATTTCATATTTTTTTATTCCCTATTTCGATTTTTACAATTTTTGGTGAATTTTCAAAGTCAAAAAACTACTACTGCCCAAAACTGTTATGGTGTAAAATGTTAATAACCAAATTTACAACACTAATTCACACTTTATTTCTATTCAAATTTCATTTAAACTCAAATTTAACTATTAATTTTTCAACATATTTTCTTAATTTCAAATTTTCCTCAATTTAGTCCCTAAAACACAAAACTTATAGCTTACTTTACATTTCAATCCCTTTATCTACTCTAACTTTACATTTCAATCCCTTTATCTATTCTAACTTAAATTTCATTCAATTAAACCCCTATTTCATCATTTTATTCAACATGAACTTTGTTTAAAAACCTAAGAACTTCTAAACTACCAACTTAATTCCATCAAAACCTTGTTTTAATACTTTTAAAACATCAAAATTAAGAGAAAAGGACTTGATTGAGCTTATCAATTAAACTCCAAGCTTCCGAAACCCTATTTCCCCTTCTTTCTTTTTTCCTTCTTTCCTTCCCTTGTTCGATTGCTTTCTGTTTTCTTTTCTTTCTTCTTTTGTTTCTTTTCTTCATTCTATTTCTTTTATTTGTTTTAGTTGCTAATAATATATTATAATAATTTAATTATATAATATATAAATATATTCTACTTAATTAATAAGAAAATATGCAATCATGTTACAAGTGTATATTTATGTATTATTACACATGTTTATTTTCTTTTTCAAACATTTGTTTTTACTTAATTTAATTCTAAATATAATATTATTTAATATAATTTATAACTTAAATAAAATAATAGTAATAATAACTAATTAATTAATTAATATACAATTATCTAAGAAAAGCCTTAGATCTTTAACGGCTTATGCCGCCTCACCTATGCTAATTGGTACAATTGCCAATTCGGTTCTTTTTATTTTCTATTGATCTATAATTGAACCTTTTCCCTTTATTCAATTTAATCCTTTTACTTAATTACTCTTAATTAAGTTAAGTTCACCTAATTAAAACTTAATTAGACACACTACTAGACTCATAATTATTTATGAACTCGATTTACTAAGATGGAGGCCCGATAACTTTTGTGAGGTCCGAGGGCTGAGCGCCTGCAAGGACTTATGCATTCACGCTCGCGAATAGGCACCTTCACCATACGTGATTACGGGTATTTTTTCTCTTCATGATATTTTTGTTGTTGCTTTAATCAATCCAGGGTCTACCCAATCTTATGTCTGCATGAAATTTGTACCCAGTATAAATATGTTAGTCGAACCTACTGAATTTGTAGTGAAAGTGTCTAACCCGTTAGGCAAGCATGTGTTAGTTGACCAAGTATGTAGATATTGTCCCTTGACAATTACGGGTCATAGTTTTCCAACTAAACCTCATGTTGTTGCCATTTGATGAATTTGATGTAATCCTTGGAATAGATTGGTTAACTTTTCATAGTGTTGTAGGGGACTGTGGAAGGAAATCTATTGCGTTGATGGGAATGTTCTTCGGGTTGAACCAGATGAATCGGATAACTCCCTTATAGTGATATCGTCAATAACTGCAGAAAGATATTTGAGAAAGGGATATGAGACTTATCTCGCTTTAGTGCTGAATACTCAAGTGTCTGAGCCAAAGATTGAATCAGTACCAATGATTTGTGAGTTTACAGATGTGTTTTCGAAAAAATTACCCAGATTACCTCCTGTGAGGGAAGTTGAATTTGGAATCAAGTTAGTCCCCGGTATAGCACCCATCTCTATTGCTCCTACGGAGTTAAAAGAGTTGAAAGTTCAACTGCAAGAGTTAACTGACAAGGGTTTTGCGAGACCGAGTTTTTCTCCTTGGGGTGCTCTAGTGCTATTTGTGAAGAAAAAGGATGGATCGATGAGATTGTGCATAGTTTACCGACAGGTGAATAAGGTGACTGTGAAGAACAAGTATCCCTTGCCAAGGATTGATGATTTGTTCGATCAGTTGAAGGGAGCCACTGTATTTTATAAGATCGACTTAAGGTCGGGCTACTATCAGCTAAGGGTTAAGGAGCAAGATGTACCGAAAACCGCATTTAGGACGAGGTATGGGCACTATGAGTTTCTTGTTATGCCCTTCAGTTTAACGAATGCCCTTACGGTATTCATAGATCTGATGAACCGCATTTTTTGGTCGTATTTGGATAAATTCATGGTGGTTTTTATTAACGATATACTGATTTACTCTCATGATGATAATGAACACACGGAGCATCTGAGAACAGTTTTACAAACCTTGAGAGATAAGCCGTTGTATGCCAAGTTCAGTAAGAGTGAATTTTGGCTTAAAGAAGTTGGATTCCTAGGACACATCGTGTTAGAAGATGGAATTAGAGTTGATCCAAGCAAGATCTCGACTATTTTTGAGTGGAAACCACCGAAGAATGTGTCAGAGATTTCAAGCTTTTTGGGGTTGGCTGGATACTACAAAAGATTTGTAAAAGGGTTCTCGATAATAGCTACTCCAATGACAAGGTTGTTACAAAAGGATGTCAAGTATGAATGGATAGAGAAGTGCCAATAGAGTTTCGAGAAACTAAAGGCTTTGTTGACTGAAGCCCCAGTTTTAGTTCAACTAGAATCGGGAAAAGAGTTTGTGGTGTATAGTGATGCTTCCTTGAATAGGTTAGAGTACGTGCTTATGCAAGAAGGCAAGGTAATAGCCTATGCCTCGAGACAGCTAAAGCCCCATGATAAGAATTACCTGACCCACGATTTGGAGCTAGCAGCCACCGTGCTCGCATTAAAAATTTAGAGACACCATTTGTATGGCGAGAGATGCCGAGTGTTCACCGACCATAAAAGCATCAAGTATTTGATGACTCAGAAAGAGTTGAATCTACAACAATGAAGGTGGCTAGAGTTGATAAAGGATTATGAGTTGATTATTGACTACCATCCGGGAAAGGCAAACGTGGTCACCGATGCATTGAGTAGAAAATCCTTATTTGCTTTGAGAGCAATGAACACTCAATTGGCCTTGTCAGAGGATGGTTCGGTTCTAGCAGAGTTAAAGGCTAGACCAACGTTTTTTCAAGAGATTTGTGAGGCTCAGAAAGGTGATAGGGACTTGCAAGCTAAAATGGCTCAGTGTGAGACAGGAAATGAATCAGAGTTGAGTATTGGTACTGACGGTTGTATGATGTATCAAGACAGAATTTGTGTTCCCAAGGATAATGAGCTCATTCAGAAGATTTTACGATAGGCACGTAGTGGTTGCTTGTCTATCCACCCGGGTAGTATGAAAATGTACAATGACTTGAAGAAAATGTACTGGTGGTCAGGGATGAAAAGAGACATTTCTGAGTTTGTTTCTAAGTGTCTAGTTTGTCAACAAGTGAAGGCCAAACACCAAGTACCCTCAGGTTTACTTCAACCTGTGATGGTTCTGAGTGGCAGTGGGACCGAGTAACTGTAACACCCCTAACCCGTATCCGTCGTCGAAACAGGGTTTCAGAGCATTACTAGAATTTGCAGATCACCTAAAAAAATTTAAATACTTACCGATTCAATGCATCATATAAATAAATATATTACTATTCAATCAACAGTTTGGCACCTGTATAAGCATCAAACAACAACATTGTTGGTATACTAGTACATATTTCATATAAATTCAACATTGATATACTTATTTTCTCGACATGTAACACTTGAGTTTAATAATTGTCTTTACTTACATAATTTCCTTGTATCAGCCTATCAAAGATAATCATATATGTACATGTCACGAGACATATTATTCTCTTACTGTTTCTTCATAAGCATATATCATTCATTTCGTTATATCAATATTTCATGCACCATAATTTCCATATATCTTATGTATATTTATTTCGATAATAGTTCATATTAAAATTAACATAAATTAAATTCCATGTACCTATACTTATTTCATTTATCTATCTACTCAATTATTTCATTCAGCTATTTTGTACATATATTTCCATATGACCAATTCTTGTAAACATTTCACAGAACCATTTCATATAACCATTCATCATCTGATACATATTACCTGAATATCAATTGTTCAACTGATGTCATAGCATCTCCCATCCACGGTCTTATTTATCTTCGACATGATGCCATAGTGTATTTCAACTATGGTCTTACTCATTTTCTGTCAGGTTGCCATGGTATCTTTCAACCATGGCCTTGTTCATTTCATGTTACATTGCCATGGTATCTTTCAACCATGGTCTTATTCATTCCCATCATGTTGCCATGGTATCTTTCAACCATGGTCTTATTCTTTTCATGTCACGTTGCCATGGTATCTTTCAACCATGGTCTTACACATTTTATATCCTGTTGCCATGGTATCTTTCAACCATGGCCTTACACATTTCATATAATGTTGCCATGGTGTCTTTCAACCATGGTCTTACACATTTTATATCATGTTACCATGGTATCTTTCAACCATGGTCTTACACATTTCATTTCAGAAAGCACACTCCCGTGAACCTCATCCTTATAGTGGGATTACCAGTCCAAACTAAATCCCCTGTAATATAAAACTCATAGAGTATTGTCGTGATTACCAGTCCAGGCTAAATTCCTTTGCAACGACAATTACTCTAATGAGCTTGGATCTGAATTATCAGCCCAGGCTAAATTCAGACCCTAATTCGGATTACCCGCCCGGGCTAAATCCATTTTCCACATATTCTTCGGGACGGCTATATCAGAATAGGATCACCTGTCTGGGCTTGATCCTTTTTACCGTCAATTTCTTTTCCAATGAGCCATCGAATTCCATTCCATTCAACTGGATTTATTTTCAATTTATATCGAGTATTATCAATATTTCATCATTTATCATGAATTGAACATTCAAATCATATTTTCATCACATAACCACATATTTCAAGTATTTAAAAATACAATTCAAGTTACACAAACTTACCTCATTGCTTGTTTGTGTTTATAATTTCATTAATCCGATATCTTTTCTTTTCCATGATCAAGTATCGCATTTGAGTCGTCCAGATCTTTATAAATAAATTTGATCATCATTTTCATTTATTTCATATTCTAATGCATTTAATTAATGCTTTAGGTAAAATTACCATTTTGCCCCTAAACTTTTAATTAATGACGATTTCATCCTTAGGGTCAGGAAAATAAAATTCTTACAATTTAATCCTTATTTCCAGCTATGATTCTCATACATATTGATAACAGTCTATGAATTCTATAAAATATCAGAATTTTCCATAATTTCAACACTTTTCAATTAAATCCCTAAAACATGTTTTTCCCCGATCTTGAACTAAATTAATAATTTCATTCAATTTTGTAATTTAAATAATAAAATAATCCATTTAATGAAATTTGGTCATTTCTGACATTTTTACAAAATTTCCCATAAAGTTTTACTTTTATTCAATTTACTCCTTGAGCCTAAAATATGCAAATTAGCCATGCTAAATGAATATTCATACATATTTTCCTCCTATTCCTCTCCATTCCACATCCTTAATGTATATAACACACTTGTAAGTAACATTATCTATAATTTTTATTTTTTACTTTTATGAATATTCAAGTTGTCTATTTGCATCATAGTCTCTAAATTTTTTATATCTGGATCTATAGAATTCCAAATTAAGATCTGCTAATTTTCCCTGAAACTAGACTCATATATCTTCTTACCATAAAATTTTCAGAATTTTTGGTTTAGCCAATAAGTACAGTTTATTCTTTAAAGTCACCCTTATTCTGCTATCTGACAGTTCGGACCCTTCTTTACTAAAAATTAATTATCTCATACAGGATTCAGATGATGTTCTCGTTTGTTTCTATTGAAAATAAACTCATTCAATATTTTAAACATATAACTTTAAGATCCTAATTATTTTTATCCAATTTTTTTATGATTTTATAAAGTCAGAACAAGGGAACCCGAAATCATTTTGACCTTGTCTAACTAAATTTGTTATATCTCACAATTTACAATTTCATTGCTTACACCATTTCTTCTATGAAAAACTAGACTCAATAAAATTTAATTTCATATTTTATTAAACTTATAATTAAATTTCCACAATTTTTTATGATTTTTCAAAGTTAGACCACTGCTGTTGTCCAAAACTGTTTTAGTGCAAGATATTAATTACCATGTTTATAACACCCTTATTTTCTTTCTCTACACTATTTTTCATCACTTTCTCTTATTTTCTCTTCACTAACATATCAAGAACATAGGATCATATGTAAGAAAACTCTACATTAACATCAATCCCATGCTTTTTCAAAAATATCAAACTTAAAAATATATTGAAATCATGATGTTCTTACCTTGTTCTATTGATTTCAACATTCATCTTGATTTTCTCTCTCCTTCAGCTTCCATTTCTTGAATCCAACTTGATATTTTAACTTCCCATAGCCTCCTTAACATTTTTCTCTCTTGGTAGCTATGGAAATTCTTTTGATTTTTGGGTGAAAATGGTTAATTTTTTGTAGAAGGACCAAATTGTAAAGAAAAGAAAGTTTCTTTCTTCCTTTTCTCTTCATACGTTGGGTGCATGGGAAAAAGATGATGATTCTTCATCTTTCTTTCCTTATATATAATAAAAATAATAATAATAAAATAATAAAATATCATTTAAAAATTAAATTAAAATATTATTAAACTATTATTTATTTAATCTAAAATATCTCCAACATCATCATTGCTTTCTAGATTTCTCTCTCTTCCAATTGACCATTTTGCCCTTTATTATCTTTTAAAATTCCATCATTGAGTCATCATTTAATTTAATAAAATTACAATTTAGTCCCTCATAGTTCTTCACCTATTCAATTGGGTCCTAATTCATCCATTTTTCTTAGTTTCTAGATCATTCTACTCTAAAAAATTTACACTATTGGTCCTTTAAATTTTTTATATTTACACTTTAACCCCTCAAATTTTGAGTATTTACTCTTGGCAACAAAACTTTTCTCAATTTTACAATTTAGTCCTTTCTTGAATTAATATATCATAATATACTTCTCAATTTTGACATAACTCAAAATTTTCCTTTTTGTCACTTTATTTCCTTATTTTACTATATCAAGGATAATATCTTACTGTAAAAATTTTCGGGGTATTACAGTAACCATGGATTTTGTGTTAGGGTTGCCTTTGACACCAAGGAAAAAGGATTCAGTTTGGGTAGTTGTTGATAGACTTACTAAGTCGGCACATTTTATACCGGTGCGTACCAATTATTCCCTTGAGAAATTGGTTGAATTATATGTTTCCGATATCGTAAGACTTCATGGAGTACCTTTGTCGATTATTTCAGATAGAGATCCCAGGTTTATCTCGAGGTTTTGAAAGAAGTTCCAAGAAGCTTTGGGGATAAAGTTGAATTTTAGCACAGCTTTCCACACGCAAACCGACGGTCAGTCAGAAAGAGTAATTTAGATAATAGAAGATATGTTATGGTGTTATGTTTTCGAGTTTCAAGGTGAGTTTCAAGGCAGTTGGGAAAAGTATTTACTCTGGTGGAATTTGCCTACAACAATAGTTATCAGTCGAGTTTGAAAATGGTGCCCTATGAAGCTTTGTATGGGAGTAAGTGTCGAACACCCTTATATTGGAAAGAACTTAAAGGGAATCAGATTCACGGGGTCGATTTAGTCAAGGAGACTGAAGAGAAGGTTAAGGTGATTCGTGAATAGACAGAAATCCTACATGGATTTGAAATGAAAAGAGATCGAGTTTCAAGTTAGCGATAAGGTGTTTTTAAAGGTATCCCCGTAGAGGAAAGTCCTCAGATTCGATAGAAAGGGCAAGTTGAGTCCTCGTTTCATAGGACCTTATGAAATTATCGAAAAAGTAGGGCCTGTTGTCTACCGGTTGGCTTTACCCTCAGAGTTGGAAAACATTCACGATGTGTTTCATGTGTCCATGTTACATCGCTACCGTTCGGACCCCTCTCATGTGATCTCGCCAACAGAGGTTGAGATTAGCTCGGACATGACTTATGGCGAAGAGCTGGTTAATATTTTGGCTTGGGAAGTAAAACAATTGAGGAATAAGAGTATTGCACTTGTTAAAGTATTGTGGGATAGACATGGAGTCAAATAAGCCACATGGGAACCCGAGGAGACCATGAGAGACCAATACCCAAATCTATTCATCGGTAAGATTTTCAGGGACAAAAATCCCTAAGGGGGGAGAATTGTAATGACCCAATTTTGGGCCTAGTCGGAACAGTGGTTTCAGGATCGCTAATCCGAAGTCAAAGAAATTATTTTTAATATTATTTTATGTGTTGTGGCATGATTATACGAAAGTATGAAATTTTGGTGAATTAATTTTAGCGATTTCATGCTTAATTGTGAGAAAAGACTAAATCGTATAAAGTGCAAAAGTCCTATTTTGATAGCTAAGGGTGTCAAATAGCTAGAGAACCTAAATTGGGCGTCTTTAAAGGGCAATTAAACCCTTTAGAGAGGCTTGGCCGACCATGAAACAAAGAAAATAAATTAGTCAAAGTGTTAGGTATTTGATTACGTAATGTATGATAAAATAATACCCTAAAGCCTAACCTTCATCTTGTCTTCTTAACTGAAAATAGCAGCCATTAGAGAGGTTTTTGAAGCTTGAAATTTCAGTCACTTAGTCTCTCTACAAGTAAGTGATCTTGATGGTTTTTCTTGATGATTTTTGTACTTTTAGAACCCTTGTAGCATGAGCTTTCAAATAAGGAGACTGTTTTGCAAAATGGTTGAAAGTCTAGGGTTTTACCATAAGAGTGTTCATGTTTTCTTCTGAAATTTTATGGAAGAAAATGAATCATGATTGTGAAATAAACAACTTTTGTGAAGTAGTTTTCATGGAAACCCTAACTAAGGACCATTTTGCATAAGTTGTAAAATAGTTGATTAATGTCTGAAATAATGAGACTTGTGGGCTGCTCCTAGTATAAAAAGTATTTGGCTAGGCTTGATTAATGAAAAAATGTGATAAAAATCGATTTTCGGACTTAGGGGTAAAATAGTCATTTTGTGAAAGTTTAGGGGAAAAATGGTGAATTTGCCCAATTATGAATTTTTGAGTGTCTAGATTAATATGCTGATGAATGAATGAATTTTTATCATTATATATCAAGAATTACAAAATCTGGGCCTAGACCAGGGAAAAGCAAAACAAGTGGACTAAGCTGAACTAGCCGTCTACATTTTGTAATCCGATGTAAGTGGTATGTAGATAATACAACTACATTGTTATTATATGTGTTTAAATTGATATAGCATAAATTTCTTGATTGTGTAAATGATTATGTATGATGAATATTGAGATAGTAGAACTCTCGTTTGAACCTCAGGAAATAAATTGGATATTCATACCATGACATTTGGGTTATTGTGTGCTAGTGTAAGACGTGTCTGGGACATGCATTGGCCATATTATGAGAGCTAGTATAAGACCATGTTTGGGACATGGATCGGCATTGAGATGAGAGCTAGTGTAAGAAATGTCTGGGACATGCATCGGCATCGAGATGTGAGCCAGTGTAAGACATGTTTGGGACATGCATCGGCTAGGACACGGATGTGTCATGGCCGTGTGAGGGACACGGACCATAAACACAGGCGTGTGTCAGGCCATGTGAAAACCCCTGTAGGTTTGAATTTAGAATTTAATTCAGACGGGCATAGGACACGGGCGTGTCTCCATGCGCTTAGGCCGTGTGTGTCACATTGGCCATCAGCACGACCATGTTATAATGACCACACGGGTGTGTTGCCCTTCCACACAGGCATGTGTCTTGTTTCAAGAGTTATTTTCTTAAAGTTAGTTAAAGGACTTGGGTTGGTCCCGAATGGTTTCCAATGGATATTTTGCGCCTAAAACCCATATTAAGGAGTTTAAATAAAGTTCAAATTTTTTTTTTAATTTGACCAAGTCTTAATGACATCGAATGATTGTATGCATGTGATTAAGTGTGATAACGCCCCGTATCCTGTCCTGGCGTAGGGCTCGGGTGTGGGATGTTACAGATTCAATTCTCAATTTGGATTAATTTGTATTCAATATGTATGCCAAATATGCTTCATACCCTTTTCTCATACATCTCTGAGTAGTCATTGAAGAAATTACCATTGGCAACTTATCTGCATCATCTGATTCGATCTGAAGAATCTCACTATTTTCACATTTCAATTCTATAACTTTCTGTCTAGAATTCATTATAGCATCATGTAGTGTCAACCAATCCATACCCAGTATTTCATCAAATTCATCAAAAGGCAACAACATCAAGTCGGCCAAAAAACAATGACCTTTAACCATCAAAGGGCATTTATTACATACTTTATCAACTATCATATGCTTTCCTAACGGGTTTGATACCTTAATCATAAATTCTGTAGACTCGATAGGTATATTCATACTAGATGCCAATTTCATACACACATACGAATAAGTAGAGTCAGAGTCTATCAAAGCAATAACATTAGTATCATAGAGAGAAAAATTACTAGTGATCACATCAAGAGAAGTTGAGTCTTTGCGTGCACGTATGACATAGGCCCTAGCCGAAGCCGTAACATCAGATCTCACTACTGTATCTCGTGTCACATTCTTACTACCGAACCCATTCCTGACATTTCTAGAGGGTCTTCCCCTATAAGCTGCGCCACTTGGTCTTGGACTCTGAAAGCTTTCTTTTTCCATCATCTCGGGACAATCCTTAATAAAGTGGTCTAGAGAACCATATCTAAAACAAGATCTTTCACTCGCCCTACAGTTGCCAGAATGACGTCTACCACATTGCTGGCATTCGACCTTAGAAGGTTTGGCGTTACCTACACTTGCCACAAACGTAGCCTGAGATCTAAAACCCGAATTTAGCTGTCTATGATTCCCGTATGAGTGTCCAGCCGACACATGTCAATGGGAGTACATCTCTCTAGGTTTCTTAGACTGAGATGGCAACGACTTACTCTGATATCTCTTTCTTGTGTCTGTAGCCTCGGACTAGGCTTTTTTCTTTTCTTTGACCAATTTTTCGACTTTACAAGCCCGCTCAACGAGTACCACAAATTCTTTCAACTCAAGAATACCCACTAATGTCTTAATATCCTCATTAAGTCCATCTTCAAATCTTCTGCACATCTTATCTTTGGAGGATACACACTCCCGAGCATATTTGCTGAGTTTGACAAATTCACTTTCATATTCACTAACTGTCATACGACCCTGTTTCAAATCCAAAAATTCCTTACGCTTCTGATTGATAAACCTTTCACTAATGTATTTCCTTTGGAATTCCTCTTGAAAGAATTCCCAAGTAACCCTCTCCGGTGGTACCATATATATCAGTATTCTCCACCAGTGATACACTGTATCTCTCAACAAAGATATGACACATTTTAGGGACTTCTTGGGTGTATAGGATAGTTCATCAAATACCCGCATCGAGTTCTCTAACTAGAACTCTGCTTTCTCAAGGTCGTCATTAGCATTTGCCCTAAATTCCTCAGGACCCTGCTTTCAAATTTTATCAACTAGTGTTCTAGAGAATCTCATAAAATCTATACCTTAAGGCATCAATGGTGCAATTGAGGATTTGGGAGAGGTGGGGGCGGTTGAGCGTTCGGGTTCAGGTTCGTAGAACGTACTCCGTATACCATGCATTCATTATGTGGAGAAAGGCCTCTCTGCCTCCTTCTGCTCTACTGACAGTCTCGGGTCTACTCTTGGACAACACCGCTCCTTCAGCTGGAGTAGGCGCGTTACTTTCTACATTATCCGCCACTGCTCTGTCTGGATCCATTTGCTATATTAAAACACATTTTAATATTGTTAGGAGTCGTCACACTATCATTATATATACGTCTGGCATACATAATTAGATTCACATACGCTAGGTTAACTCGAGAATCGACTAAACTATAGCTTTGATACCACTAAATGTAACACCCGTTACCCGTATCCGATGCTGGGACAGGGTACGAGGCATTACCAAACTTGTACTCATACATTCATGCAAAAAGTTAGGCTATAAAATTTTTGTTTAAAACAACTTCATTCATACATACACAAATTGTCCCTAATATAGGCCTATGAAGCCCAAAACAGCCATCGGAAAAGGAGCGAGACTAAATCGGGAACTTTTAGAAAAGTTTAGGAATTTTCCCTAATACAGAGCCACATGCCCGTGTGAGACAAGGGGCACGCTCGTTTGCTTTTTATACGCCTATGTCCTCCAGCAGTGTAACTTTCTGACTATGACATCAGCACCAATTTAGGGTCACACGGCAGCATCACATGCCCGTGAGCTAGACTGTGTGGTCAATTAAAATTAAATGAATTTTTCATAAAGAGGTGCAGACTTCACATGGCCAGAGTACATGCCCATGTGGGTAGGCCATGTCCCTGACACAGCCAAGACACATGCCCATGTCTTAGCCTGTGTGTTTACTACTGAGCATGCTGACTTGCAAAAATAGGGTGCAGGGGACACACGGCCATTCCACACACCCGTGGGACAGACTGTGCATCACACATGGCCTGGACACATGCCCGTGTGTCTACCCGTGTGGACAATTTGAAGGATATTTTCCAAGCCAATTGCCACCCTTAATCACTCATGTACTTAAGCATATTTCATAGCATGCAACATGGCATACTTAGACACTCAATATTCAACACCATAGCACTTTCACATCTTTATAATATCATCCTATTGCACATTCTATTAATCACACCATTTGGGAGCATTTTGTACAAACTTCTTGCAAATCAACTTAATTATCAAATTTCAAGTTGCACATTTATAACTATTGTCATCTTAGGTTATTAAACCATTCTTTATCTCCTAGTATTTAATCCATACATCTTCATACATCCACCAAGCAATCATATAGAACATCATCAAGGCATCAACACATGCATGCATGAACAATTAGATATTACAATCCAAGAATCAATCATAAGCCATATCACATGGCTATTACATAATGAATCATCAACATCATACGCTTTTACAATTTGGCCAAATAGCATGACACATACCACAAAATGACCAAGTCCCCTATACATGCCATACTCAAAATAACAAATTCACTATACCCAATGTTCTTTTGATAGTGTGATCAATGCTTCAACAACTTTCGATCCCCGAGCTAGCTTGGCGGAACTACAAAAGATGGAAAAGAGAGGGGAGTAAGCATTTAAGCTTAGTAAGTCCATATGCAAATAATATGCAATATTAGTAAACCATAATCATATAAGACATAATAGCATAACCACCAAGATTATTCATCATTCAAGCATTCTAGCTCATTTATCAAGTATTCATATATATATATATATGAATATACTTTCTCGTCACATAACATCCTTTAACAAGGCATCACTCATGAGTATAACATACGTACCTGTACATATCCGTAGTATATCAAATAACTTTACCTTCATTATCATGCCCATCTTAGGACTTTCATCGCATCATTCATTATAATACCCGTTGAACACTCGGAATACTATTGGATACACGGAAACTTGCACATAAGTGCCACATAAACATATGTAGTCAAAGCTACCCCATATCATGCAACGCTTACAATGGAGCTACTTACGGGCTTGCTTGTATAAACTATAGATCAAGGTGTAACTATATGGGCTGCTCACAAAAGCTGTCAGGTATCCGACCACTCAAGGATTACCTAGCCACTGGTAGGACACACAAGACCATTGCCCGGAACCCAATCACATGTATCGAATCCATTATGAACTTGGACCATTCAACGAGCTCGGATGCCACATATATCACGAACCCGAACCACTCAATGAGTTCAGACTTCTTAATTCCTAGTGACATGTCACTTGTATCCTAAACTATTCCTAAGGTTCAAACGGTGTTTTTCTCATTTGCACATTGGGTCTCTATTACACTTGCTCGTGACATTGTGGATAGCGACCATAATATCATTAATGCTTACAATAGTACCATCAGACATAGCATACATAATAAGCAATAAAATAATTATCACATATTGTTAACACCACACAACAGACCACATTGTCACATTATTTACACATGTACTTACCTCGATACAAAGATGATGGTAATCAAGCCTAATCATCGTATACTTTATTCTTCCCTCGATCAAGACCCGGTTCACGTTTTTCTTGATCTATAATGCCAAATTTAAATTTTTTATTAATCACATTACATAAATCGATCCATAATTCATGCTTTGGTAAAATTACCTTTTTACCCCTATCTTTCCATTTATTTACGATTTAGTTCCTAGGCTCGTAAAATGAAATACATGCATTTTCTTGGTTATCCAAGCCTATTCGAACCTTTACCATGCTCATATTAGCCCATATTTTCCTTTATTTCATATTATTACAACTCACTTTTACACTTTTACAAACAAGTCCCTTTTTTAGGTGTTTTCACTAAAAATCACCTAGTAAAAGATGTTTATCATGCATCAAACATTCATATTCCTCCATTAATCAATAAAATACATGCATGTTACACATTTTCAAATTTCATACATGAATTCCACCTCAAAATATAGCTAGAAATGGGTAGATCACACTTCAAAGACTTCAAAAATACAAAGAAGTTAAAAACGGGGCCAGGGAGCACTTACAATCAAGCTTGGAACCCTAGCTATAGATATTGAGAAATTCGGCTAGCACTTGGAGAAGATGGACACATTTTTGCTTTGATTTTCCCTTTTTACTCCTTTAGTTACCAAATTACCAAAATGCCCTTAGGGTTTTTCTTTCAAATTTTTCCTATGCATCTCCATTTTTGTCCAAAATTATAGAAATTGGTCAAATTGCTAATTAGTACCCTCTAATTCATAATCTAAAGCAATTTCATGCTTAAAGCTTCTAGAATGCAAGTTTTGCATCTTATTCAATTTGGTCCCTAAAGCTCAATTAGACATTTTATGCATAGAATTTCTTCATGAAACTTTCACATAAGCATGCATTCATATCATAGACCTCATAAGAATCATATAATAATTATTTCTATCTCGGATTTGTGGTCTCAAAACCACTGTTTCGACTAGGCCTTAATTGAGATGTTACACTTGTCTTTCGCTGCTGATGACGAATATTTGTTATTTTCCTTTTATTTTCCCCGAATTGTACAATCCTATTCATGGAACGAATTAATGATTTTTCCTTTAAAAAAGAAATATTAAAGGTGTTCAAGTATAGAATCAAGCTAACATAGGTTTGGGTCTGATCCATGAATAATATTAACACATTTTATACTTTCTTAAGCCACGACCCAAACTCACCTAGGCTTCCTTTAGATTGAATTTTACCCATGATGAGATGGAATATTGGGTGAATATTCCTTTTCACTGCACTGGTTTCTTGTTTGAAAGATTTGAGGTACGGTGCAATTGAGCACTCTCTCCACATTGCTGCTCTCAATTTTCACTAAAGCCAAAGGTGCCAATGGAGAAAAAGCTGAGTCCAGTTTCTTTATTACCCTTGTTCTTTGTTTTTTTTTAGTTTTATAGAAAGTAATATATTATTAGATATTATTATATAATTTTTATATAACAATTTAATAAATATATAAATTTATTGTCATAAATATATAAGTTTAATTATTATTTAATATAAAATAATTTGAATATATTTTATTATTTATTATTAATATAATTTAAAAATATTTAAATTTTATTGCATATGATTTTAATATTTTAATTATCATTTTATAAAAAATAAAATAAAATAAAATTTTATTTTATTTTATTTTATATTATTTAATATTAATACAAACTTAATTATTTATTTTATTATAAATATGTTGTAAACTAATGTCTATAATGGTCTTTTTTTATTCTCATCTCACCACTACAGCTGCGTTTGAATCTAAACACATATCCACCACTATTTCTAATCTCATCGCTACATTATCCAATCTCACCACTACAGTAACTAATCTCACCACCACCACTGTTTTTAACCTCATCGGAGATAAACACACCGCCCATCCAAACTGAGCCTCCTTAAATTATGTTTAATTTCTTTTATAAAATTTTTTGCTATTTTTATTTTAATATTTAATGTTTAATGTTTAACTTTTTATTTAAAATTTAAACATAACCATAATAGTTTCACAAAAGTATATAATGTTACATTATAATATTATATATATAAATAAAATAAAAAGGATTACATAATTAGAAAGCAGCTCAAACCAATTGAACGTTAAAGTTTAAGTTTAATTCATGTTTTAAATTATTTTAATTTTTTTGTCAAAACACATATTCTAAATTTAATATTTTTCTCCAAACCTTTTAAATTTTGAGTTTTAAGTGAGGTTTCAAACTTCAACAAATATTCTACTCTTCAATATGTTGACTCAACACCTATAAATCATGAGATTTACCTTATACTTTTGATTCCCCTTTTCCCAACCCTTAAAAAATCTCTAAACTCGATATTATAAAAACACTATACTTTTACCTTTCAATTAAACTATAAATCTTATAATTTCACTTAAATATTAAATATTTATTATATTTACATATTATTTGTAATATGTTTAATCTTCCAATATTATTAGTTCAAATACTTAAATAATACTAACGGATGGGTGAATTGATATTTAAAAATTTTGTCAATTTGAATAGAAGCAGAGGCAAATACAGGGGGTGGCAGTGACCTTGGCCCCCTAAAATGGAAAATTTATATTTAGGCATTCTGGAACTTTTTTAAAGTTTTAAATTAGTAAAGATAAAATTATCTTTGGCCCCCCCTAAAATTATAAAAATTTGATTTAATCCTTTAAAAATTAAAAATATATAAACTATAAAAAATTAAAATTTCATTCGGCCCCTAAAAATTTGTTCTGGCTTCGCCCCTGAATAAAAGAGAAGTGTTAAAAGGAAAATTATAAAGTTTGGACTTGATTTGCTTAAATCCTCACTCTTAGCTCCACTTGCCAACTAATTTCTCAATTGGCATAATAATACATTTTGCCCTTAACGATTGCATATCTTTACAATGTTGCCCATATTGTTTTTTTTTTTTAAATTTTTAACTACCACATCTACCCTTCTTTCACATTATCTTACATATCATCCGCCATGTGGATAAATTTGTTCCTATCAACACCAAGTTGACAAACAATCAAAGGTTTTAATGGAAATGTGCAATAAAGGGCTTAATTAATTGTAATTGATAATTAAAGTTATCATTTGGGTATAATCCTTTTTAGAGATTTAATTGGTCCTTTAATTATTTTTCAAGGGCTTAAACATTTATTTACTTATTTATCATCATCATCATCATCATGGGATGAAGTTCAACAAAAATTGAGCTTTAATTAGTAAAATGCCATAAGTCATTAACTATTCATAAACTCTATACTTTTATTTTTAAAATTTTAGTCCATTAAATACCATTGCATACTGCAAAATGATCACCTTCAGTCTATTAGAAACTTGAGATTATGGATACAATGCAAGGAGATGTAGCACATTTTCCTGCTAAAGATCGTAACACCAAAAAGGTGCGCTTCAAAGATAAAGGTGGTGACGGAGAGTCTGAATCTGACATGGTAGTGGATCGGGTTCCAGCTGTTCCTGCGTCTTGGAGGGACAAGGTCCTAGGGAAAGGCAGCGTTGATTGGGAAAAGGAGTCAGACTTGGTTGTATTGGAAGAAAATGAGGATCTGGATTTCTTAGAGGGTGATGTTTTGAAGTCAACCATCGATGGAATTTCGTCAGTTAATTTCTCTGATCGTATCCAACAGATGTTGGTTAAGGATATGGAACTCACGGTGGTGGTTAAATTGCTAGGATGGAATATAGGTTATGCGGCTCTATACAATCAAGTTATCAGTTTGTGGAAGCCATCCAGACAGTTTCGGCTCATGGACATTGAAAATGGGTACTTTTTGGTGAAATTCCAGCGTGTGGAAGATTTTGACAAAGTACTCTCTCGGGTCCATGGATTGTATATGGTCAGTACTTGACCGTTCAGCCATAGTGGTGTTGGCCTGGATCAGATTGTCTGGCCTTCCTGGACATCTGTACAACAGAAAGATCATTCTAGAAATAGGGGGATTGATTGGGAGAGTGGAAAAAGTAGATTTTAATACTGTTAGTAGATATAGGGGATGATTTTCCCGTTTAGCATTATATGTTAATGTGGAAACCATTTTTTTCGTTTTTTTATTTAAAAATGATGGATCGACTTTTTGGAAAGCGAAAATGGAGTCGTCACCAATTTTTTCTTGTTTAGGTGTGATCAGATCACCTAGAAAATTGAGTTATTTTAATAAAACATTTTGGTTTACTAAAACAATGATTTTGGTCTACGAAAATATGAGAAAATAGGCTCGGGAGTCGGTTACGTATGAGGAAGGATTAGCACCCTCATTACGCCCAAAATTGGTACCAAATCGATTAAATACTGTCCTTTTGTCTAAAATTAAAAATGTTTTTGAAATGTGGTTCTTGTTAATAACATTTGAATAACCCGAGTCCTTTGCCAAAAATCTTCTTGTTTCGACGTTCAAAAATTTATAATTCGAAAATAACAAAAGGATGCCCAACTATTTGGTCCAACGAAAAATCGATGCCCAACTATTTGGTCCAACGAAAAATCCTCAGTAGGGCACGATTCCTCGAATTTCCAAATATTGACCATTGCCTCACCTTGGAAGATATGAGTGAAATTCCGAAGAGACATTCGATTATTTTGAACAAACGGGAGATTGCAACCCAACACGATAAGGCACTATTCCCCGAATTGCCAAACATCGAATATTTCTTTCATTTTAAAGAGTTTTTAGAAAACGTGAGTGAAATTCCAAAGGGATCTTCGATTGTTTTGAACAAATGAAAAAGCGCAACCCAGCACTATAGGACACAACATTTTAAATCCTCGATACAAGATCATTTTATAATTTCCAAAACTCATGCTTTTGAAATTTCAAAAGGATATTTAGTTATTTAAGTTAAACAAGAAAAATTGAAACCTAGTAAGTTAGGGTACTATTTTCTTGAATTTCCTAAATTCGAAATATTGCCTTATTTTTAATTTGAAAAAAACATGGACGAAATCTCGAGAGAATATTTATTTGGTCAAACAGAAAATCGAAACCCAACACGTTAGGGCACAATTTCTCGAATTACCAAACACGAAATATTACCTCGCTTTGAAATTTATTTTTTTATTTTTTTTAAAAGGGAGTGATTATGGAAACAAACTTGCAACGTATTTATTCGATTCATTTGAAGCAAAGAAAATGAAATGAATAATTTCAGGCAAATAGGTTGATTTCAAGCAAATAGGTTGGCAATCTCAATCATAATATAATACATGGGGATGCAAAACAAAGTAACAAATATGGAAAACATATATCAATAATATATTATACAATTTTTTGAAAAGTACAAACACGAAAATTGAAACATGCCGAATGATAATAATCTTACCACATACACTGTTTAACGTTTCTAACTAATGGTCAAATAAAAATCTATTTTAAGAAAAATATTTTAAAAGGTAATAAAAAATGTTAAAACAAATAAACTTGGAATGAACAATTTAAAAGTAGCTAAATTATATATATATACATAAACAGATAATACATGCAAAAAATTTACAATAGATTGTAAAATAAATAAAAAATAAAAATAAATAATACATAAAGTATATAAAGTTTAACATATAAATGAGCTTCAAAATAAGTATTATAAGAGGAAATTTAATGTTAGTGTTATGCAAAATAATTTAAAAACCAAGATTCAAAAATGTATATATGTATATAATATATATTAGGTGTATAGCAATAGTAATGTGTACCTATATAAAATTTTAAAACGAATAATGTACTTATTAACAAGTTGTAACATAGATGAACTATATAAATGCAACCATGTAAGAATATACAAAAGAATATAAGAATGACATACTATATAATATAAATCAATAATTATACAAAATAATTTGAAACAAGACTTACTTACCAACAATTAACAAGATACATAAAGCATAAAACTTAATATAAACATTGTATATAAAAAAAATAGTAATATAGGCAAGTGTTTGAAATAAACAAAGTATAATTTAAAATTGAGGAATAAATGGTATACATAAATAGATTTAAAGGGAAAATTATAAACATGTTTGCAAGGGAATTCAAATAAGTAATTCAATTAAATTATGTATATATATATAAAATAAAGAAAATCCACCTCATATATGTTTGGCCCAACTGTGAGTAATAATGCGCAATAAGCAATTATATGAGGGCTTGATATCCATTACTAGGAAACCCAACTCATATATGTTTGGCCCAACCTGAAGAGGTACCTCGATTCTGCCCATCACCTTTCTCTCCGTGCCGTCAAATGCCTTCACTATGTTCTGGCACTCCTTCATGTGAGAGCTGTCTACGGGTAATCTGTTTAATGTGGTCAATGGCAGGACGTTCAAAGCCGATCCGTTGTCAATCAGTACGCCTGGCAGCGTATACCCTTTACAGCGCGTGGTAATGTGCAATGCTTTAGTCGACCTCATGCCACCGGGTGGTATCTCATCGTCATTAAAGAAGATATAGTTGTCGGCACTTATGTTACTAACCAATCGGTCTAGTTTGTTAACGGAGATATCATTGGAAACATACGTTTCATTCAAGACCTTCATTAGCGCGCTGCGATGAACTTCCGAGCTTAGAAGTAAGGCCAGCACTGAGATACGAGCTGGTTGTTTACGTAGCTGTTCCACCATGCTGTATTCACTATGCTTTAGGAATTTTAAAAACTCCTTAGCCTCTTCTTTGTTAACTAGCTCATTGACAGGAAGTTCAGATTTGGTCGCTTTTTCCTTCACCCCTTTGACCACTAGGGCTTTTCCTTTTACGGGTTGTGCCTTCTCACTCGCTGTATCGTAACGTCTCCCGCTACGTGTATAGGAGCCCCTATCTTGGTCCTCTTTTAAAGTGCCGACCAGGCTTTCCTTCCCCGAAATTGTCACATTACAATCATAATTCCATGGGACCCTTTTGCTATCTTTGTAAGGGAATACTGCAGGTCTTTGGATTTTGACCCTTGGTGGTAGTTGAACTCTAGCTTCATTATTTTTGGGTCTCGATATGATAACCACAAGGTAGTTAACTGTTTGATTTTGTACCGTTGACTCTCCCTCCGACGCACATATGTCTCCCTCTACGGGGTTTTTAGTCTCTTCATAGAATTCCATTTCCTTATTGTTCATCATGTTCTGCACTAGGGCCTTGAACTCCACACACTCTTGGATTTCATGCCCCCCCTCATTGTGGAACTCGCAGTAGTTCCTCTCTTCTTTGGATTCTCTTCCCAAATCCAACGCGATCAAACCTCTCATGACCATCTCCCTCCACACTTGTCTCAACGGAGTCCTGACTTTCGCAACCTCACACTTAATCTTCTTGTTTTTGCCTTCTCTTATCCCGTTCACTCCTTGGTCAGTGTGATTGGGGAGTGGGTTTCCTGCTACATTGGGCATGGCTGAGTCATCAAATCTCACGATTCCCACCTTAATGAGTCTTTCGACCACTTTCTTGAATGCAGTGCAATTTTCGATTGAATGCCTGATAATTCCCGCGTGGTATTCACATTGGGCGTTTGTGTCATACCATTTGGGATACGGAGGCTGCAGTGGCTCCAGGTAGAAAGGGGATACCACATGAGCGTTGAACAGGTTCTGGTACAACTCCCTATATGTCATAGGTATAGGGGTGAATTGTGGCCTTTCTGTGTTCTTCCTTGCATTGGATTCAGGGCTTTGTTGATTGGTGGTCACCATTTTGGGTTGATTTACGGTAAATGATTTGGACTTCCCCTTGTTGAATGTGCTCCTGTTGTTCACTTCATTATCCCTTTTCCTCGGGACCGACTTCTTAGCACTCTCTCCCAATTCTATCTTGCCGCTCCTTACAGCATTTTTGATCATTTCTCCCATCATCACTATGTCAGAGAAGCTCTTGGTAGTGCTTCCCAACATATGAGTGATAAAAGGGGCTTTCAAGGTGTTAATAAAGAGCATTGTTGTCTCTTTTTCTAGAAGTGGCGGCTGAACTTGTATGGCCACCTCTCTCCACCTTTGTGCATACTGTCTGAAACTTTCATTTGACTTTTTTTTCCATATTCTGGAGAGTGATCCTGTCGGGGGTCATGTCCGTCACATGATTGTATTGCTTCATAAAGGTCTGAGCCAGGTCCTTCCATGAGTTAATCTTGGCTCGACTCAGTTGGTTGTACCACTTAGACGCCGCTCCAACCAAACTATCTTGAAAGCAGTGGATTAGTAGCTGGTCATTGTTAACATATCCCGTCATTTGCCTTCAAAACATGGTGATGTGGGCTTCAGGGCAACTTGTTCCATTGTGTTTCTCGAATTCAGGCATTTTGAATTTAGGGGGGAGGACTAAATCTGGGACCAGGCTCAGATCCTTGGCATCAATCCCTTGATGATGATCCGCACTCTCCATGGCTTTGAATTTCTCTTCAAGCCATCTACACCGTTCTTCTAATTGTTTTTGCGAATCCATCCTTGCTTTTTCCTCTTCAGCCACTTCATCCAAGTCGGGAACAGGTGGATAGTTCGGGTTTTTGACAAAGTTAGAGCCTGAGCCGGTTTGAAAGTTCATCGAAATTAAAGCTCCGGCCTGAACTTGCTAGGGCATGATTGTGACCGATGGTTTTTGTAGGTTAATCTCGGGCTTCATCGGTATATGCATTGGAGTAAAGCCAGGGGGTATTGGAGATCTTCATTGATTTTCTCAACTTGGTCCATGGAGCCCCTTCTCTTATCTATTCCTCTCAACAGTAATTTGGATAACTGGGACATCATCTCTCTCTGAGACTCCATCATTTGCTCCTTCATCTCTCGTTGAATTTTGGCTAGCTACTCTTCCATCTGAGACTGCATTTGTTCTTTCATGTCCTTTTGCATTTGCTCCAATTTCTCGAGTTTCTTATCCATTGATTTTTTTCTTGTACCGTAGGGGTGCGTGGTTGGTTGGTTTTCGTTGGTTTCCAGGTTACTGAAATAATTTTTAATTAATTAGAAAACTCTTATGGCCTTTAATGCATGATGATATGATGTAATGCAAATGTATGAATGCAAAGGAGGCATCAATTTTGATTCAATTGCCCTTAGAAAATTTCGCTTTGAAAATAAAATCTTTTACATAAGGTCGATTTACAGATAACATCTCGCTCTAACACTCAAAGTCCTAATTTTTCTAAGCAACGAGGCCAGCTCTTGTCTGCGGTCTGATTCCAACTCATACTTCACGCTCAGTGTGTCCGTCTGAACCGCTAAAGTTTGCAAGTAGTCTGCTACTTCCTGAATCTAGGTTATGGCTTCCCCATTAAGGTAATCTCTGTTTCTGACTTGGTCTTGCGCATGGTGAAGCTGCTCTTTCCAACGATCCTCGTTTGCCTCGAAAAACTGGATCCGTATCTCGCAGTTCTACAGTGATGCTTCTAACTCTTCTATCCTTCCTTTCATTTCTTCTATCTTGCTCAAGCTTGCCCTCAACTCTATTGCGGTGTTGCGGTTTCGATACTGATGCAGAGACTTCTCGAGTTCTGCCACTCTAGCACTTAATTCCCCTCGCTCATTTCTGCTTACCGACAGACTTTTCTCCAAATCTTCATTTCGTGATTGAACTTCTCGAAATTTTCTTTCCCACCGATCGGTATTGGCTTTTTCTTCTCGAATTTTGTGGCGCCATTGTTTGGAAGTTTTACCTAAACCTGCAGTCCTCATAGATAGGCGCAGCTTCTTGTAGTCTGTCTTCAAGCTGTTTAGGTCTTCTTCGGCCTTAGTTTTTCCTTTTTTCCATTTCTCAGCCTCTGACCTTTGAGCATCAGTGTCTAACCTTAGATGCATCTTCTTTTCTTCTAACTGTTCGATCTTCTTCCCGAGCTCTGAATTCTTCTTTTCGAAATCTTGCCTTATAATTTCCAATTTTGATGGGGCGACGTGTAATTGTTCCCTGATAGGTCGAGCATTCTCTAAGCTAGGCCGAGGAATATTATCATTAATCCTCTTTTTAAACCACTCGCTATACTCGGGCGTTACCATGGAACCGACGGCTAACCTCTTCATCCAACAAGTTTGCTTCCAAGCATCCGATAGCTCCCGAACTCTCTTCTTATAATGAGCACCTTTAAATGAGAATTCACTCTGAGCAAGCCCATAGGTCGTGGGTACAAACTGCCTCGACTTATATTGCCTCAAGGCTAACAGTGGAGTATACCTGGTAGCTCCCCAAATTCCTAACAATGGCACCCAATCGAAGTTACCACATCGGTACATGATCTAGTCAGGAACCATCCAATAAGCTCTCCACTCGATATCCTCCTCCTTGAGGTTCTGAAGAATGTCCATCCACTTCTCCTCTAAGATATCCTCTCTCCTCTGTATAGCTGCTTCTCCTTTTAATGGGAAATAACCCTCGGAGAAGACTCAATAGGAAACTTTGTCTACCTTCTAAAAGTGCCCGTGGAACCATGCCATCAATAATTGTGCACATCCAATGAATCGCCCCTTGCCTGTCTTCCGACATGAGCTCAAAGATCTGAACGTTTCTGCCAATATTGCCGGTACCGGTGTGATTCCCTTTTCAAGGCGATCAAACAAGTCAAGGACTGCCTCATCCACGTGTCTCAAAGCCTTAGGAAAGATCACTAATCCGTAGATGCTTAAGGCAAATATATCAACCCTCTTTCTTTCATCTGGATGTGTCAAGATCAAATCTCGTAAATTCTCCCAAGGGATACATTTGCTATCTCCTTTTTACTGAATCCGAGTAGTGACCCAAGGCTCGCTCATCCCAGAAATGCTCATCAGTTTCTTCACGAAAGTCTGACTACTAAAATCCCGAGCATAAGTCTTCCGGACCTGAATTTTGGGACACCTGAGCAAAGTAGTGTATTCCTCCATGGTAGGTACCAAATCCGTTTCTCCAAAAGTGAAACACTTGTACGCAGAATTCCAAAACTGTACCAAGGCTCGGAACAAATTCTTATCCACTCTAATGTCTAGCAGGTAGGATACGTCACCATAATTTTGGTAAAACAATTGCTTGATTCCTTCATTCCAACTAGCCCAAATGTCTCTCAACTCTTGCAGCTCGTTCTGTACTACATTGACGCGAGTGAAATCTTGCAGCTCTAATACATACCCTTCTGCCAAGCTATCCCCTCTCTCCTATTGCAGCCTCTCCGACCATGCACGAACGGCCGCATTATCCTCGACTTTACTAAGAAATTCATTCTCTATGTCAAATTTTCTAACTTAGTAATTGAATAGGGCTTAACGCCTCCTTTAGTATGCAATGTTATGCAAAAAAGACAAAACAAAACAAAACACCGGTTAGTGTCAATAATAGCTATTATGACGCATATATAGGTAAGTACTAAGGCTCGGCGTGGCTTTACCCAAGGATGGTTCCTAAGGTTTACTATATGCGGTTTAGTTCTAGAGATAAGGTACCCGAACCAGCAGATTCCTCAATCTTCACCCATTATAGGCTCATATAGATCGAGTTCGGCTCGGGGGGATACATTTCCCTATGACCATGCAGAGATGAAAATCTCACGAAATCATAGGTACGGATATACCCCGGAAGCAATCCACTAGCCCATGTGGAGGTGAAAACCTCACGAAAGCATAGTTTTTTACTCCCAAATTAGAAGGTGTGACCACAGTGGTCATCCAATGCCATGCAATATTATTCTATGGGACTTGAACCGAAACGAATGAAGTAAAAGGATCGTCTATTAAAAACCAAATTTTAAATTTTCAACAAAAGGATAGAAAATAATCTATTTTGCGGCTTGACTCTCTTATTGTCCCCAGCGGAGTCACCAAGTTGTCGAAACCATTTTTTCATTTTTTTTTCGATTTAAAAATGATGGATCGACTTTTTGGAAAGCGAAAATGGAGTCGCCACTAATCTTTTCTTGTTTAGGTGTGATCGGATCACCTAGAAATTTGAGTTGTTTTAATAAAACATTTTGGTTTACTAAAACAATGATTTTGGTCTACGAAAATATAAGAAAATAGGCTCGGGAGTCGGTTACGTATGAGGAAGGATTAGCACCCTCATTACGCCCAAAATTGGTACCAAATCGATTAAATACTGTCCTTTTGTCTAAAATTAAAAATGTTTTTGAAATGTGGTTCTTGTTAATAACATTTGAATAACCCGAGTCCTTTGCCAAAAATCTTCTTGTTTCGACGTTCGAAAATTTATAATTCGAAAATAACAAAAGAATGCCCAACCATTTGGTCCAACGAAAAATCGATACCCAGCTCAGTAGGGCACGATTCCTCGAATTTCCAAATATTGACCATTGCCTCACCTTGGAAGATATGAGTGAAATTCCGAAGAGACATTCGATTATTTTGAACAAACGGGAGATTGCAACCCAACACGATAGGGCACTATTCTCCGAATTGCCAAACATTGAACATTTCTTTCATTTTAAAGAGTTTTTAGAAAACGTGAGTGAAATTCCAAAGGGATCTTCGATTGTTTTGAACAAATGAAATAGCGCAACCCAGCACTATAGGACACAACATTTTAAATCCTCGATACAAGATCATTTTATAATTTCCAAAACTCATGCTTTTGAAATTTCAAAAGGATATTTAGTTATTTAGGTTAAACAAGAAAAATTGAAACCTAGTAAGTTAGGGTACTATTTTCTTGAATTTCCTAAATTCGAAATATTGCCTTATTTTTAATTTGAAAAAAAACATGGACGAAATCTCGAGAGAATATTTATTTGGTCAAACAGAAAATCGAAACCCAACACGTTAGGACACAATTTCTCGAATTACCAAACACGAAATATTACCTCGCTTTGAAATTTATTTTTTTTTATTTTTTTAAAAGGGAGTGATTATGGAAATAAACTTACAACGTATTTATTCGATTCGTTTGAAGCAAAGAAAATGAAATGAATAATTTCAGGCAAATAGGTTGGTTTCAAGCAAATAGGGTGGCAATCTCAATCATAATATAATACATGGGGATGCAAAACAAAGTAACAAATATGGAAAACATATATCAATAATATATTATATAATTTTTTGAAAAGTACAAACACGAAAATTGAAACATTCCCAATGATAATAATCTTACCACATACACTATTTAACTTTCTAACTAATGGTTAAATAAAAATCTATTTTAAGAAAAATATTTTAAAAGGTAATAAAAAATGTTAAAACAAATAAACTTGGAATGAACAATTTAAAAGTAGCTAAATTATATATATATACATAAACAGATAATACATGCAAAAAATTTACAATAGATCGTAAAATAAATAAAAAATAAAAATAAATAATACATAAAGTATATAAAGTTTAACATATAAATGAGCTTCAAAATAAGTATTATAAGAGGAAATTTAAAGTTAGTGTTATGCAAAATAATTTAAAAACCAAGATTCAAAAATGTATATATGTATATAATATATATTAGGTGTATAGCAATAGTAATGTGTACCTATATAAAATTTTAAAACGAATAATGTACATATTAACAAGTTGTAACATAGATGAATTATATAAATGCAACCATGTAAGAATATACAAAAGAATATAAGAATGACATACTATATAATATAAATCAATAATTATACAAAATAATTTGAAACAAGACTTACTTACCAACAATTAACAAGATACATAAAGCATAAAACTTACTATAAACATTGTATATAAAAAAAATAGTAATATAGGCAAGTGTTTGAAATAAACAAAGTATAATTTAAAATTGGGGAATAAATGGTATACATAAATAGATTTAAAGGAAAAAATATAAACATGTTTGCAAGGGAATTCAAATAAGTAATTCAATTAAATTATGTATATATATAAAATAAAGAAAATAAAATAACAAAAATGAAAAATGAACAAAGGGAATACAAGAAATTAAAATCAACCTTTTTTTTTGCTTTGGATTTTTTATCTCTATGTGAAAATACAATGTTTTTTTTTATCCCTCCTTTCCCTTTACATTTGATTTTATGATGGCTTTTATAACCCTGTTACAACATTTTTTATTATTTACTATATTTTCTTTTTATAAGTGGTAGACAAAAGAGGATTAGGGCGGCGCTTAGGGCGGCACATAGGGTGAAGAGGTTAGGTTTTTTTCTTTTTCTTCATTTTGTATTTTTTATTTTTTATTTTGGATTGTATTTGGGCTTGGGGTATTTTGGGTTTTAGTTGAGTTTTGGTATTTGGGCTGTGATTTTATTAGGCCCCGGGCAAAATTTGGGTCTTACAGTTAACATTGACAAACCTCTGGTTTCCCAGGTTTGGGTCAATAGAGAAATCCAAAAGGTCGAATATGAAGCCTTTCCTTCAATCTGTTTTAACTGTGGCACATATGGACACACGAAGGATTTGTACACTCTATTGATCAGAAGTCGGGGTCAGTGAAAGGAGAAGGAGCCGACGACAGGTCCATCAGGTTCGAACGACGATCAGTCGAATGAACCAGCGGTCTTCGGTCCGTGGATGTAGGTTCAAAGGAAATCACGGCGAAATATTAGGGATTTTCAAAATCAAAGTTTGAAGAAAGAAGGGAAAGCGCGATGCTAGGGTCGAGATTTGCGACGCTAATTAGTCTGCAGTGGCTGGTTTGAAGGAGATTGATGGGGGATTAGAGATTGCGTTGGGGAAAAACCAAGAAAACCAAGTAAACAAGCCTGGGGTGAAGGGGATGGTTGCAGCCCAGCAGTTGAACTGCCCATATTTTGAAAACTGGGTCAGATGCTAATGACAAAGTGGGCCTTTACCTGTTAGCCGGAAGGGGCCTATGGATTCGGGCTCCAATATTATGGACAAGGCGTTGGGTAAAAAGCCAATCCAGGCTAATGGGCCGATTGTTCATGGGCTACATTTTAATCCAGAAACAAGGGTTAATATGATCAAGCTTCCTACGACTGGGCTTGCTATTAGAGGTGTTCATGGGTCAGGCTACCGGGCCCAACCCGAAAGCCTGACCGAAATGTGGGAGGGTCTGAGTAAAAATATAGGCCTGAAAAATGGGCTTGGATAAAAAATAAAGCCTGTTTAAAAAATGGGCCGGGCCTCGAATAAGGTATTTTTAGCTCGGGTCCGGCCCGAATTTACTAAAGGACAAAAAAATATGCATTTTTTTAATTTTTGAATGTTATTTATTGTTATTTTCTCCCTTTTTTGCTACAATTTTACTATTATGATGCTACTATTTTGTTGTTATTGTTTGGATATTGTATAAAACTTATTTTATTGTTAATTTTGTTATTATTTTAAGGCATTTGTTAATTTATTATTATTATTTTAGAGGCATTTGCTTGTTAAGTTTCATCTATCTTAGTGTTATTTAAGTCTACATATTTTTTAAAATTTATTTTCAGTTTGTTGGGAAATATTTATTTTGATGTTTTTAGTATTTTTGATGTATTATATATATTTAAAAATAATATACAAAATTAATACTGGCAGTCTGGGCCGAGCCTGGATTTTAGTATTTTTATCCGGGTCAGGCTTGGGCAAAATTTTAGGCCCTTTTTTGGGCCCGGGTAAATGGGCATGATTTTTTCTGTTGAGTCCGGCCTGGCCCGGCCCATGAACACCTCTACTTGCTATGAAATCCCCAAAAATTAATGCTCGTTTGGAAATTTTCATGCCTGTTGAAATTAGTCTTGGGGAACCCGCGCAAAAAATAAACGATAATAATTTCAATTCCCTTACTAATGATTCCCTGCAGGTTCAATCTCATGTTTCAATCCTATTTTTAAGGATCTGTCTGAAAAAGCAGTTATTTTAAATCCAGGTGTTTTGGACCCGAAGAAACATACTGCGATCACGTTCAATGAAAATGGTGACCATAATATTAATTCTATTTTTAAATCAGGATGTGATAATTTTGCAAAAGGTATTTAGGTTAAACAAGGGATAAAAGGACGTGGCTCTAGTGAAAAAAATGAGGTTGGTCGGAATGCAAAAAGGCTAAATAAGATCTTTAGAGAATGAGGAGATCTATTTAAGTTTGTGGGTGCTTCGAGAGTTCCCTTGGCAAATATGATGAAGTCCATGGTGGAATTAGTAAGCACTCGGATTGAAAATGACTTGTGCAAGGACTCTACGGGTTGAGAGGGTACATAGGTCAAGGATTCGAGTTTACCCAGTAAGTGAAAGGTTAGTCTTCTTCCCTTTGATTTAAATTATGAATTTGTCAATTTTCACTTGAAATTGTCAAGGTTGTGCAGTGTCAAGTTTCCTCGAATTTTTCAGGAGTACAACTTAGAGTTCAAGTTTGATATTGTCGGTTTATTTAAAACACGTGTTAGTGGAGTTAAAGAAGATAAAATCATGGCTAAGTTGGATTTTCAATATTCGCACCTGGTGGAAGCTATGGGTTTTTTTGGAGGGATTTGGATTGGTTGGAGAGAATCTATTTGAGTGGAGATAGTTCATAATCATTCTCAATTTGTTCTTACTCTGGTTTCCGGATGTGCGCCTACTCAGTTTCTTTACATTGCATTTGTTTATGGTAGTCCTATCGGCCAAAAGCGTAAGAAGCTTTGGGAGGGGTTAAAATTGACTATCCTAGTAGGTAATATTCCTTGGTTGCCATCGGGGACTTTAATGCTTTGTTATCCTCTACCAATAAAATTGGTGGAAGAGCTTGTAGGAAAATGTGCCCTCTTTTTGGTGACTTAATGGAATCTGGTGAACTTCAGAATTTGGGTTTTAAAAGACCCTATTTTACTTGGCATAGAGGAGGAGTCTTTGAACATCTTGATAAAGTAATTGGAAATAGTGATCAGATTAATGCTTTCTTAAATTACATGATTACTCACTTTTTGATGTTGAAATCGGACCACATGCCTTTCTTCCTCTCTTTAAATCCAGATAGTTTTATAACCAAAGTTCGACCTTTTAGATTTTTGGCTGGTTGGGTTAAACACCCAATTTTTTTAGATTTTGTTAAAAATAAATGGGATTCTAATGGAAGTATTTTGGAGTCTCTCGATCATTTTACTTTGAATGTCAAATCCTGGAACAAGTTTGTATATGGACACATTGGTGTTCATAAAAAAAACTTTTATGGAAGCTTTCAAGTATTCAAAAGGCGATGGAAAACGTGGCTTCTGATCGATTAGTGCATTTGAAGATGAAAGTGAGAGAGGAGTTGGAAGATGTTCTCCATCATGAGGAGTTCATTAAGGGTATCCTTTATCACCATATCTTTCCGTCCTTTGTATGGAGTAGCTCGAGCATAGTATTTGATCAGCAATCAATTCTAGCTTATGGAGACCCATTCATCCATCTCGATCTGTTCTAGAGTTATCCCATTTATTTTTCATTGATGATTTGCTTATTTTTGGTCATGCGGATATTAGGCAGGCTAAAAGGATTAAAACTATCTTAGAGGAGTTTTGTGATTTTTCTAGTCACAAAATTAATATGGGGAAGACAAATTTATTTTTCTCCAATAGGGTTGACAAGGATTTTAAGGAACGTGTCGGGGGTACACTTGGCTTTTAAACAGTGAAAAATCTTGGTACTTATTTGAGAGTGCCCATTTCTCATCAGAGAGTAGCTAGCAGCCCCCTAAGGTTTGTTATTGATAAGGTCCGAACCAAGTTGCATTGTTGAGATGTCAGGCAATTTTCCCTAGCTGGTAGAGTTACAGTGGCTTAGTTAGTGCTGCTTTTGATACTCAGCTATTTCATGTAATCCATGATGGTTCCAAAAGGGGTTTGTGAGGAGATCGAGTGCATGGTTAGAAAATCTATTTAGGGATCATCAAGTAATGGGACGAAGATGGCGTTGGTAAGCTAGAAGGCGGTGTGCCAACCTCGGTCTTGTGGATGTCTTGGGCTAAAGTAGTTAAGGGATCATAACATTTCATTTATACTTAAACTGGGGTTTAACATTGTGAGCAACTCCTCTGCCTTGTGGGTTAGGGTCCTTCAGTCAAAATATGGAATTGAAGCAGATTTGCTTGGAGACATTACTTAAAGCAAGTGTTTTTTCTTATGAAGTGCCCACTCTAACATCTAGCCTTTTTTTACAAGAGAATTTATTTTGGTTAGCTAGAAATGGGTCAAAGATCAAGTGTTGGAAAGATCTTTGGATTTCGAGTGTTTAGATTCCATCCCATGTTAACCTTTATTCAGAGTGCACCCTCAAGGATATGATCACAGAGAATAGGTCTTGGAATCTTGATTTATTCCGTTTATGGATACTTGAGGAAACTATTAGATGAATTGTTAGCATTCCACCTTCGCATCATTTGGCGGGACCTAATAAGATCTTATGGATGGGCACTTCTATAGGCACTTTCTCCCTTAAAAGTGCTTATTGGAAGCTGAAGGAAAGTTCTTGGGATCTTAAGGATTTTATTTGGAATATTCCATGGAAATTTCATGAACCTCAAAAAGTTAAACTTTTCATCTAGCTTGTGCTCAAACAAAGATTGCTCACTAATGTGGAACGAGTAAGACATAATATTGAAGTTGGTTGTTCTTATGTAGTGTGCAGAATTGATTTAAAGGACACTTTACATGCCATTAGAGATTGTACTGCGTCAAAGGAAATTTGGTTGCAAGTCATCCCTTCATGTCACAACTCAATTTTTAGTGATGACGGAACAATAGTTTCGGGACAACAAATTTATGTTGTACTGACTTGTAAATTTTATTTTTAGAATATTTATAGAGTCATTAAAATTGAATTAAATTTTGGTTAAGAAATTTTAGCGTTTAGATAGTTAATTAAGGAAAAAGGACTAAACTGAAAAATCTATAAATTTGAGTAAATCTTGAATTCCATGAATTTAATAGCTTAATTATGGAATACAAGGGGAATAAATAATTAGTCCATTAGGATATTAATGGACCATAATAGGCTTTTAAATTGTGATTTTATAAGGTTTTAATTAAGGATGATTATGTAATTTGATAAATAAATTAATGTTTAATAAAAGAAAACCAAAATCACCATCATTTTGGGATGTTCCACTGAAAATCAAAGGAAAAACCTCCATTTCTGAAGCTTCGCATTCAGCTAGCTTAAAAACTTTGCATATAAGTCCATTATGATCCAATTTCTTATAATTTTTATGTTTTTGAGATCGTTACAACTAGGTCCAATTAGCCTGTACCTTCGTTTTTTATTCTGTTAAAAACTTTGGAAGTTACCATTGATGAATATTGAATTTTTTGATGAATGCCATGTATTTGAAGCTTTGGTTGTGTTGTTTGATGAATTTGTGAAGTAATTTTTGTTAAATTTTGAATTAGGGATTAAATTATGAAAATGTCAAAATTTTAGGGTTTGATTCTAAAATTAATATTCATTATGGATTTTTTAAAGGCCTAGTATATTTGGATGGAATATTGACCTGAGAAAAATGGCTAATTTGATAAATTTCGGGTTAAGGGACTAAATTACAAGAATTGTAAAAGTTTGGGGTAATTGTGTAAATTTAAAAAATAAAAGGGTTTTAATTGTAAAATGGTTTGGAATGTGAAATGTAAGATATAATTGAAGAATTCTATATTTTAGATCAAGATCCCATAGATACTCGTGGAAAAGGAAAGATAGCAGAATAGTCCCTAAACTTCTGCAACTATTACAATTCTGTCCAGATAAGTTCGTAGGGTTTAGAATCTGAATTATTTGTATAAAATTATATGTTTTTTATTTTTATTTTTATTTTTAGACTTTTATTTTTATTTATTAAATTATTTGTAATGTTTATGATTGGGTTGGGTAATTGGGTTGGGTTGGGTACTTGGGTTAATATATTAGATTGGGTATTTGGGTTTATGTTGGATTGGGTTTGAGTGAATAGTGTGCTATTTATATATTATAATTTTTTTCGGTTAACTGACCGGTTTTGAACCGAATTAACCATTAACTGAAAACTCAAAAAAATTTTAACGGACCCCCAACCGAATTTTTTCAGTTTTACCCAAATTTTGCACACCCCTAAAAAGGGGTAACTTTAAGGAATAAACTGTACTTATTGGCTAGACTAAAAATTCTTAAAATTTTATGGTGAGAAGATATGTAAGTTTAGTTTCAGGGGAAATTAGTGGATCTTACTTTAAGGAATAAATTGTACTTATTGGCTAGACCAAAAATTCTTAAAATTTTATGGTGAGAAGATATGTAAGTCTAGTTTCAGGGGAAATTAGTGGATCTTACTTTAAGGAATAAATTGTACTTATTGGCTAGACCAAAAATTCTTAAAATTTTATGGTGAGAAGATATGTAAGTCTAGTTTCAGGGGAAATTAGTGGATCTTACTTTAAGGAATAAACTGTACTTAACAGCTTGGCTAGAACATAAGTAAAAATGCAAATATGGTTGTATTACCTTAAGAAGCATGTTGGCATATTGCTTATTATTTTCATATGAACTTTACTAAGCTTTAAGCTTACTTCCTCCTCTCCATTTCTTTAGTGTTGTCAGGTCGGCTTGGGGTTGGAGATCGTCGGAGGCAGCATCACATTATCAAGTCACTACCTTGGAATAATGAAGCATATGTTAAAAATTTTCAAGTGAGTGGCATGTATAGGGATCTAGTTTCATGGTATGTGTTATTATGATTTTGTCCAAATGTATTGGCTCATATTAACTTATATGTATATGGCCATGAGATGTTGCTCATATTGGTTTCGGTTTGTAAATCTAGCTATTCATGTTATGTCTAATGTTTATGATGTGATTATGTTTGGTTGCCATGCATGGTTGGTAATATGACATGTGTGTTGGATGTATGCTCTATGACCAATTAAGGTGGTCATGGCCATGTAGTAATTGCACGTTATAAAAACAATGTGATAATGGTTGAACATGAATGCTGGATAGATAAGTGGATAACCATAATATAATGGTAAAAGTGATCATCAAAATGATAAATCTTATGAATGTGAATTAAGGAATCTAGACTTGATATTGCATGAGTAGATGCATTGCTTGTAAGAGGACATGTTAATATTATGAATCTATCTTATTAAAGAGCGTTTAATCACTAAAATGATACCATGATTTGTGGTTTTAATATGTATAAGGTTGTAAGGGTTTATGAGTAACATGAAGGCTTGGAAAATAGGCTAAGTGTTGGCCACACGGGCTGAGACACGACCGTGTGTCTTAACCGTGTAAGGGACACGACCTGGAGACAAGGGCGTGTGGCCCGGCATTGTGGTTCGATTTGCATGTTGACGTCATAAATAGAGAGTTACACGGCCTAAGGACACGGGCATGTCAAAGACACACGGGCGTGTCCCTATGTCCACACAGACGTGTGACCCTATTTCTTGCGAAAATTTTCTAAGTTTTCTTGAAACTTCTCAGAGCTCTCGGTTTAGTCCCAAATCAATCCCGATGTATGTATTGGGATTCGTAGACCCAATTAACGGACGACATGCATGTGTTTGAAAAGTTTAAATTAAAATAAATTTTATGGCCCAGTTTTTGCATGTATGTATATGTTTAAGTCCGGTAATACCTCATACCTTGTCTCGGCATCAGACACGGGTAAGAGGTGTTACAATGACAGGAATCTTTCATGGTTGTTATTACTTTTTGAATTATTATACTTACTTTTGTAAGATTTATTCTTTTAATACGTTAAACTTACTAAGCTTCATTGAGCTTACTAGTTTTAATCTTTGATTTTGTAGATACTTGAAAGGTTAGATGATCACATTAGCAACTAAGTCACTATCCAGCTTAATTTGGTAGTTTTTGGAACGTTTATATCAGATTATATGGCATGTAATAGGTTTGAATGTTGGTATTCATGTTTCAGATATATAAAAAGTTAAGTATGAACTTGGTTGTGTAAGTTGTTTGGATGAAACCTTTTTGGTACTTTTGGTATGGTTGGAAATAAGTTAGTTTACGAATGGTTAAGAATGCACATGTTTAGGTATGTTTAATGCATATGTTTGAGGTGCCTATATGGCATATTGGTTATATGGATAATTAGCCTATTGTATGAGTCATTTTATGTAGGTCTTAAGCATGTTTTGAAGCCTTGGTCATGTGTGCAAGTGTACTCAGGCTTATGCTTAAGAAGGGTGAAAGGAATGACTTGATTTTGGCCATTTTCTTATTACATGGCCTGAGACATGGGCGTTCATCTCAACCATGTGACTTACATGGTCATGTGACCTCTGTAGTTCAAAATTTTCAACTTTTCCTAAACTTTTCAAATGTTTTCGATTTAGTCCCGGATTGTTTCTATTGTATTCTTAGGGCCTCAATGGCTCGATTAAGGGACGCTATGAATGTATTTAAATGAAATTAAATTATTTTGCATAAATGTATGAATTGAGTGATTTACTGTTTTGTTTGTTCGGTAATGCCTTATAACCATATTCTAGCGAAGGATACGGGTTAGGGGTGTTACATTTAGTGGTATTAGAGTTACGATTTAGTCAATTCTCAAGCTAAACTAGCGTGTGAAATGTCTAGAATTACATGCCATATAAATCTATGATATTGTGATGTATTTGATCCGATCTAACCTTTGTTTTTCTTATAGATTGTAAAGATGTCAGACGGATCTAATCGTGCTGACAATGATAAGGTTAATAGTAATGTACCAACCTCTGATCATGGGAAGAGTAGTAATGTTCCGATTCCTCCAACTCAAGAGCATGAACTCAAAAATATGTTCTTTGGGTGTATGAACTAGTGGTTCAACGAGTTTATACAAATAAATAATCCAACTCAACAACCTCCACCCCTGTTATACCACTTGTTATACCTCCGGTTGCACCTCTACCTCCTCCTATGATTGTGCCTAATCGACATATTCTGATTGAGAAGCTCAGAAAGTGTGGTGCTGAAATATTTCAGGGTAGATCAGAGGATGATCTGATTAAAGCTGAGTATTGGCTTCAGAATATCTTGTGAGTTTTTGAAGAGATGGCTTGCCCTCTTGATGTTTTTCTTAGATGTGTCCTTTCATTATTAAAAGAGGAAGTGTATAGTTAGTGGACTACGACAGTGGCTGTGGTATCGAGGAAAAAATTTCCTAGGATTTGTTTCAGACTAAGTTTAAAAAGAAATATGTCGGGAAAAGGTATATGGACAAGAAAAATAGAGAATTTTTGGAGTTAGGTCAGGGAAATAGATCGGTGGTTGAGTACGAGAGAGAATTTGTGCATTTTAGTAAATATGCCCAAGAAATTGTGCCTACTAAAGAAGAGATGTGTATCCGATTTGAAGATGGCCTGAATGATGAAACCCGAATAATGATCGAAGGTAATGAAATCCGAGAATTTGTTGTCTTATCTGATCGTGCACAAAATATGGAAGAAGTGTACAACCTCAAGATACAACGGGATAGACGGATTTGAGAATTTCACAAGAGAGGTTCTTCCAAGTCATTTTCTACATCATCGGCAAAGAAGACTAAAGAAGATTTTTGCCCAACTACCTTAGTGTCTAAGCATCTGAACAAAAACAAGTTGATTCAACATGATTTCAAAGTTCCTACTAAACCAGTTGATAGTGTGGGAAGTGTACGAAATGCTCTAAAGCCCAGTTGTAGACATTGTGGAAAATATCATCCTGGAGAGTGTAGAGCTAAGTCGAGAACCTGTTTTAGATGTGGGTTGACTGATCACTTTCTTCAGAATTGTCTTAAACAGTCAAAAGAAGATGAAGATCAGAACGAAAAGCAAATGTCTACATATCAGAAAGGTAGACGTCCGGGTCAGAATAGTGCTGCTGGGATAGCTTGTACCAGGGAAAAAGACACTGGTGTTCGATCAGAGGCTAGAGCACCTACTCACACATATGTTATTCGAGCTAAAGAGGAAGCTACTGCTCCTGATGTGATGGCTAGTATATTCTATCTCTTTGATGTTACTTTGCATGTATTGATTGACCTTGAGTCAACTCATTCTTATATTTTCACTGCATTAGTAACGGAAAAGAAATTTCCTATTGAATCCATTGATTATGATATTCAAGTTACTAATACACTAGGTTAGAGTGTGATAGTTAACTTAGTTTTTCATAAATGTCCACTAAAAGTTAGAGGTTGTGAATTCCCTGCCAGTTTGATGTTACCACCCTTTCAGGAATTTGATGTTATTCTAGGTAAGGATTGGCTATCGTTGCATGATGCTATAGTAAACTGTAGACAGAAACTGATTGATTTGAAATGCCAGATAGAAGAGATGATTTCATTTAAGTATGAGAGTCCGAAAGATACTATTAGAATTATTTTAGCTATTTCTGCACAGAGATTGATACAGAAAGGTAATGAAGCATTTCTAGCACATTTTGATACCTGAGATTCAAAACCTAAGCTAGATTAGTTACCAGTTGTTAGTGAGTTTATTGACGTATTTCCCGAAGAGCTGCCGAGTTTGCCTCCTGATCGTGAAGTTGAGTTTGTGATTGATCTGGTTCCTGGAACTGCACCGATATCAAGATCACTGTACCATATGGCACCAGCTGAATTAAAAGAGTTGAAAGCACAGTTGGAAGAGTTATTAGACATAGAATTTATTCGACCAAGCGTATCTCCCTATGGTGCACTTGTGTTATTTTGACAAAGAAAGACGACTTTGGGATTATGTGTAGACTACAGGCAGTTGAATTAAGTCACTATAAAAAATAAGTACCCCTTGCCACGTATCGACAATTTGTTTAATCAATTAAAAGGCGCCACAGTGTTTTCGAAGATAGATCTCAGGTCTGAGTATTATCAATTGAAGGTTAGAGACTGTGATGTGTGAAAGACTGCTTTCAGAACTCGTTACGATTATTATGAGTTTCTGGTAATGCCATTTGGTTTGACTAATGCCCCTGTTCCTTTCATAGATTTAATGAAACGTGTTTTTAACCTTATTTGGATAGATTTGTTGTTGTGTTTATTGACCATATATTGATCTAGTCCAAGACAGAATCTGAGCATGCTCAACATCTGAGAATCGTATTACAAACTTTAAGAGAAAAACATTTGTATGCAAAGTTTAGTAAGTGTGAATTTTGGCTTTGAGAGGTTGGATTTTTGGGTCACATAGTATCATCAGATGGGATTCATATAGGTCCAAGTAAAGTTTCCACTGGGATAAATTGGAAAACTCCAACGAATGTTTTCGAGGTACGAAGTTTTTCGGGTTTAGTAGGTTACTATCAATGCTTTGTTAAAAACTTTTCGATCATTGCATCACCGATGACGAGATTATTACAAAAAAATGTCAATTTTTTTGGTTCGATAAGTGCCAACAGTGTTTCAATCAGTTGAAAACATGTTGTAACACCCCTATCCCGTAACCGTCGCCGGAATAGGTAAGGGGCATTACCGGACTTGTAACTCATGTCAGAACAGTAAAATTTTGAACTTTTTTTTTTTGGAATAAAGATCATTCATTTAAATAAGTACTAAGTACAGCCAGGGATAAAAATTTAAACTTCTCTAAGTAAACATTCAAAAGATGCCATTTTCGCATGGCTTATATACATTAACCAAAAATATTCTTCCGCCACTAGTCTATTCCATACATGCCATAAAATAATTCTAAACAAAACAGTAACAAGCAGTGGATAGTGATAGTGTGACTAGTTGCTGACGATCCCCGAGCCTGTAGCTTCGCAATGAGATCTATAAAACAGAGAAAACAAAGTAAACGGAGTAAGCATTACAATGCTTAGTAAGTTTTAAGCAGTGCCAACAGATAACAATCAAATCATAACATAGTTGTTCGTATTTTTATTTCACTCTTCCTTCGGGCATACCATCCTTTTACCGAATATGCACATCTCATCATATACAATAGGCAGATAAGCTTTCACATAAAAGTGAGCTCATGTGACATAGATATATTGTATGATTTCACATAACCTCTCACACTGATCCGATATCACATAATCATAGGAATAGTCTCCTAGATTGCTCTCGTATGATCACATAACTACCTTATGATTTAGTTCAAATCAAGCTCACATATAAACTTGGAGTACATACCTGTTTAACCTTTCACATTGAATATATTTATAAGCAATTCTTATTACGAAGTCTTATAGCTTTAACCTCTACTCGGATTATCGGCGAGACCTTTAGCTCAGACGAAATCTCCACACGAAGTTATCGGGTCTTACCCGGACAAAATCTCCACACGTAGTCATTGGGTCTTACCCGGACATACTCTCCACACATAGTCATCGGGTCTTACCCAGACATAATCTCCACACGTAGTCATCGGGTCTTACCCGAACATACTCTCCACACATAGTCATCAGGTCTTACCCGGACATATTCTCCAAGTTTCATGTACATTTAATCACATGTTACAGCATTCACATCGACTGTCATATTTGTAATTCATTTGCCTCATCAAATATCTAATAATACACACCTTTCACATTTGGTCGTTCGGCCACAATATACGCACATCGCCTACATATTTCGCACTAGCCATTCAGCTTTACCACATATATGCATGTTCATATTCACCACATTGGCCATTCGGCCTTATCACACATATGCATGCTCACGTTCATCACATTGGCCATTCGGCCTTATCACATATATGCATGTTCACGTTCATCACATAGGCCATTCGGCCTTATCACATATATGCATGTTCACATTCATCACATTGGCCATTTGGCCTTATCACATATATGCATGTTCACATTCATCACATTGGCCATTCGGCCTTATCACATATATACACATTCACATTCATCACATAAAATCCTAAATCAAAATATAAATTTTCATGTATTCCCATCACAATTATCCAAATATACTTCACATACCACATATACTATCATGTATACACTTTGTCTTGGCCGAATCTACATCAATCATTTTCCAATGAATAATTCAATTTCACGCCATACTATCATTTCATATTCGAATACTCATAAACTTACAATTTCACAAATTTTAATATCGAAGATCCATCTAACACTCATATATCGTTTTACAATATCACGATTTAGAATTCACGTATGGGTTTAATCAATAG
Organism: Gossypium hirsutum; assembly: GCF_007990345.1. Taxonomy (NCBI): domain Eukaryota; kingdom Viridiplantae; phylum Streptophyta; class Magnoliopsida; order Malvales; family Malvaceae; genus Gossypium; species Gossypium hirsutum. The sequence goes on along the minus strand of NC_053424.1, from coordinate 102,350,719 downwards.
CTTATGAGCAACTAAAACAAGTCTTATCCATGTTTACAACAAAATCACATATTCACTACGAGCTGTTTTCCTGAGCAATAGTCACTAAATTATTTATAACTGGAGCTACAAAACTCCAAATCACTTGCCGTTAATTTTCCCTGAATATAGACTCGTGTATCTTCCATCTATAAAATTTCCATAATTTTAGGTTTGGCCAATCAGTACCATATTTTTCTTAAAGTTTCCCCTATTTCACTGTTTGACTAATCTGACCACTCTTCACTGCGAATCAAATTTTTCATTGGACAGAATTCATAATGTGTTCTATTTGAATTCATTTGAAACTAGACTCATTAAGGAGTCTAAGCATATAAATATTATCTTATAACCATTTTTTTACAAATTATAATGATTTTCCAAAAACAGAACAGGGGATTTCGGAGTCATTCTGACACTGTCGCACACAACTTTAAATATCTCTTTATAGGAAATTTCTTTGCTTCCACGGTCTCTTTTATAAGAAACTAGACCAACTAAGCTTTGATTACATATTTTATTCAGCCTATAATTCCACACCAACAATTTATAGTGATTTTCTAAAATCACATTACTGCTGCTGTCCAAGCAAATTATTACAATTTGCTCTTAAATTTCCAAGTCCAAACACTTATGAACTTACCATTTGAGTTTAAGACATATCATGGCCACATCATATCTTATTAAATCAACTCATTATGTCCTATTATGATTGAATTTACTCAACGTTTAATCACTTAAAACTTACAAAGGAATCAAACTCAAATACTTAAGAACTTACCTCGGAAATTGCCGAACGATTACAGATCGACTATTCGGTTAGGTAGCTTTTTCTCTTTTCCGAATTAGACTCCCTAAGCTCTTGAGCTTGAATAAACAAATTTAATCTATTACAAACCAATTATACAAACTCATGGCCGAATATAACAAGAAGACTACTAGATTCTACTAGCCACTCATTGCTCTATTATTAACCTTACTTAATTATAACCGCATTCGGCAATTTGATAATTAAGTTCATATCATGGTATCATAACTCAACATTCATCAATATATCATTAACAAAATATGCTCATGTCAATTTTACTCCCAATCACATCTCAAAATTCAGCAAGCTTAGAACTCATTTAATAATTAAATTCGGTAGCTTAATCACTTTGCTAACTACTTATGCATATAATTCAATGATTTTTACATCATCTTACAATCACCATTATTCAAGACTTTGAGATTTCCAAAAATGTTCATCTAATGCCTCTAGGCCGAATGTAATATTGCATCCAAATTCACATAGTTTTTTTTGTTATATCTAATTCTAATGTACATAATCATAATTTAATTCAACATTATAAACCATTATCACCCATTTAGCCGAATATACCACATTAATTTTTAACATTACCCATGTAATTACCTATAGGTTCTTATACCTTAAATTCACACATTTAACCTTTTAATGCCTATTGATCATTCCTTTGGTCTTAACCTAAATGACAGCTCTCATTCTCCATATTTCAACCGAATTTTTCATAGCATGAAGACTTTCATACATTCATAAAAACTTTCATAACTCATTTGGCCTTATCAAGAACCATTTAACATGCAAGGAAATAATCATAGAGGAAGAAATTAACATTCTAAATAGACTCAATCTTTGACCGAATGTACAAGGTGCCTCTAAGCCACTCATCAAAAAATCTTTACCCCATTCTAGTCATTCCCCCATTGTTCCATGCAACATGAAAATAACCCCTAATTCCAACAATTAATCATCGGCATATTGCTCAAATCACCATAAGAAATCTCAACTTTCTTGACATTACCAAGAGTGCATCCACAATTTAACTTAGCATATTATAAAGCCAAATCAACAAATTCAAAGCTTGCCTCCTAATAGCTAAAGGTGAATGCCGAATTGCTCTAGGTAAGTTTTCCCTTCTTTTTCATCTTTGTTTCGGATTGAGAGTGGTATGAGAAGAAGATGAACACCATCCTCCTTCTTCTCTTTTATTTAATTCCTTTTATTACAATTATTAAATCATTGGTTAATACAAAATTATTTTAATTTTGAATTAGTGGAGCATTATCTTTCCTTGGCCGGCCACTATGTTTATCATGGGTAAATTGACATGCAAAACCACTCTTTTCAATGCATGTACTATTAGACCATTATAAGATTAACCTTTCACTTTCCAACAATGTTTCATATAAGTCCATTTTAATAAATTCACATAAAAATAATCAAATTAATGCATGAAACTTTCACACATGCATTTGCTCACATCATAAACACAGAATATAACTTTTAATTTCTTATAGGACTCGGTTTCTTGGTCCCGAAACCACTTTCTGACTAGGGTCAATTTAGGGCTGTCACACATGTTGACGGAAGCCCCAGTGTTGACTCAGCCTGAATCTAGGATAACGTATGTTGTTTATAGTGATGCGTCTTTCAATGGTTTGGGTTGTGTTCTTATAAAAAGTAGTAGCTTATGCTTTTCGACAACTGAAACCACATGAAAAGAATTATCCTACTAATGATCTAGAGCTGGCCGCGATTGTATTCACTTTGAAGATTTGGAGATGTTATTTATACAGTGAGAAATGTCACGTGTTTATAGATCACAAAAGTTTAAAATATCTGATGACTAAAAAAAAACTGAATTTGAGATAGAGACGTTAGTTAGAGCTACTGAAAGATTATGATCTGGTTATTGATTATCATCCAGGAAAAGCGAATGTAGTTGCGGATGCACTCAGTCGAAAGTCGTCATTTTTTGGGTGTCGAGAGTTGAATGCTGATTTAGATCTAAATGAAGATGGTTCTATACTTGCAGAGTTGAGAACTAAACCCCTATTTCTACAACAAATTTGAAAATTGCAAAACGAAGATTCGAGGGTGATGCTGAAATGACAGATGGTTCAGAATAATATAAGTACAAAGTACAGTGTTGATGATAATGGTACATTACGTTATCATGATCGAATTTGCATTCCGAATGATTTAGATTTAAAATGTGATATTCTGTCTGAAGCTCACAGTAGTACGTACTCGGTTCATCCTAGTAGCACGAAGATGTATTGTGACTTGAAACAGATGTACTGGTGGCTGGGTATGAAACAAAAAATTTATGAATTTGTAGCTAAATGTTTGATTTTTATGTAGTTGATTGTCGGGTTTACTACAAACTGTTATGATTCCTAAGTGAAAGTGGGAACGAGTCATGATGGATTTCATATCTAGTTTACCTGTAACTTTGAAAAAGAAAGATTCGGTCTGGGTGATTGTTGATAGATTGACTAAATCGACACATTTTATTCCATTCAGAATAGATTTCTCACTTGAGAGATTAGCAGAATTATATGTATCAGAGATTGTGACATTACACGGAGTTCTGACATCTATTATTTCTAATCGTGATCCGAGATTTACATTGAGATTTTGGAGAAAACTTTACGAGGCTTTAGGTAATAAACTTAACTTCAGCACAACATTTCATCCTCAAACTAATGCGAAATCAGAACGAGTGATTCAGATTTTGGAAGATATGCTAAGATGTTGTATACTCGAGTTTGAAGGTAACTGGGAAAAGCACCAACTGTTGGCTGAATTCACTTATAATAAAAATTATCAATCTAGTATAAAAATGACACTATTTGAAGCTATTTACAGGAGAAAGTGTAAAACACTGTTGTATTGGTCTGAGTTGAGTGAATCCAAAATGGAGGGAATTGATTTGATTCAAGAAATTGAAGACAAAGTTCAGATTATTCGAGATTGCATGAAAGTTCAGATTATTCGAGATTGCATGAAAGCTGCATTTGATCATCAGAAATCGTAAGCAAATCTAAAAAGAAAATATATAGAATTTGTGGTTGGCAATCGAGTATTTCTGAAAGTTTCTCCGTGGAAGAAAGTGCTACATTTTAGGAAGAAAGGAAAGCTGAGTCCGAGATTTATAGGACTGTATGAAATTGTTGAAAGAATTGACCCTTAGCCTTGCCCTCTGAACTCGAGAAAATCCATAATGTATTCCATGTTTTGATGCTGAGATGGTACATATCTGACCCTACGCGTGTGATTCCTATAAGGAGATTGAGCTACAACTAGATTTAACATATTTAGAGGAACTAGTGAAAATTTTAGCTCGGAATGTCAAAGAATTATTGAACAAACGAGTCCCTTTAATAAAATTCTTGCAGTATCGTCATGGTTCAGAAGAAGCTCCTTGGGAAACCGAGGAATCAATGAAACTCTAGTATCTGAATCTATTCTTAGGTGATAATTTCGGGGATGAAATTTCCTAAGTAGGGAGAGTTGTAACAACCCGATTTTTAGTGGTAATGGAGCAGTCATTTTAAGACCACAAATTTCTATTGTATCGACTTGTAAATATTATTTTTAGAACATTTATAGAGTCATTAGAATCGTATTAAAATTTGGTTAAGAAATTTTAATGTTTAGGTAGTTAATTGAGGAAAAATGACTAAACTACAAAAAGAGCAAAGTTGAGTAAATCTTGAATTCCACGGATTTAATAGCTTAATTATGGAATAAAAAGGGACTTAATAAATAATTTGTCCATTAGGATATTAATGGACCATAATAGATTTTTAAATTTTGATTTTATAAGGTTTTAATTAAGGGTGATTATGTAATTTGATAAATAAATTAATGTTTAATAAAAAAAACCAAAACCATCATTTTTTGGGATGGTCCAATTAAAATCAAAGGAAAAACCTCCATTTTTGAAGGTTCACATCCAACTAGCTTAAAAACCTTACATGTAAGTCTATTTTGATCACATTTCTTGTAATTTTTTTTTAATTTTTGAGATCGTTGCAACTAGGTCCAATTAGCTCGTACATTCATTTTTTATTCTGTTAAAAAATTTGGAAGTTACCATTGATGAATATTGAATTTTTTTATAAATACTGTAACACCCCTAACCCACATCCGTCACCGAAACAGGGTTACAAGATGTTACCGAAGTTTACAGAATAATTACACATAAATTCCATTGTTTACTTATATTCACAGCAAAGCTGTCTACTCGAGTCATAGCCACTAAATTATTTATATCATAACTGTAGAATTCTAAATTAAGATTTGTAAAAGAATTTGAAACTAGACTCATATCTTTCTACCATAAAATTTTCATAATTTATGGATTAGCCAAAAAGTATAGTTTATTCTTCAAAGTTACCCCTGTTCTGCTGTTTGACAGTTTCGACCTTTCTTTAATAAAAATTAATTATCTCATAGTACAGAATTCAGGTGATGTTCTGTTTCTTTTGAAACTAAACTCATTAAGGATATTAATTATATAAATTATAACCCATAATTATTTTTTTACAATTTTTAATGATTTTCCAAAGTCAAAACAGGGGAGCCCGAAATCACTCTGACCTTGTCTTACAAAAATTCAAGTATCTCATAATATGAAAGTCTTTTGCTTACACCGTTTCTTCTATGTGAAACTAGATTCAATAGGATTTAATATCATATCTTGTCCAACCTATAATTCGATTTCCATAATTTATGGTGAATTTTAAAAGTCGAACTACTGCTACTAACCAAAAACTGTTTTAGTGCAAAATATTGTTAACTAGTTTATAACATCTTTACTTCATTTCATTTAAATAACATCTTTAATTCATTTCATTTAAACTTTATACATGCCATATAAATCTTTAAACATAAAATAAAAGCTACCAAAATTGATCTGCATAGTGTGCCTTGTTGTGATGATCCGATTTACCAACTTCACTTCAATTCAATCTACATAAAGACATCAAACACACACAAGTAAGCTTATTGAAGCTTAGTAAGTTCATAGAGTTGAAAGTAATGCTTAACAAACATAATATTTCCAAACAATAACAAAACATTTACTAAAACTCCCTGCCATCCACAACCATTGTTATAATACTTCACATAGTTGAGCTCAACATTAGCAACCGGTCCCTTTTCATTTTAATTCACACCTCATATATTACTTATTATCAAATTAGGAAACGTCTTACGAAATTGAGTACATCGCTGCTCAGTGCCACGATTCACAACTCAGTATGATTTTCCTCATTGAAATACCATACCTACATTTCACAACTCCGAATAGATTATACCATACCTACATTTCACAACTCAGTATGGTTAATACCATACCTACATTTCACAACTCAATATGGATGATACCATACCTACGTTTCACAACTCAGTATGGTTAATACTATAACTACGTTTCACATTTTTCCATGGATCAACCATGGTCTTATCCGTCAATTCATCACATGTCAAGATACGAACGCACTCAATCCTACATTTTTTTCCTTATTTGAATTTCTACCTTTATTATTTCATTTTATAAAACTTTTCACAATCCTACAGCAAATTCATATTTAATAACACATTATATCATTCAATTATTCAAGAATAAACATGTAAATTCAACCATATGAACTTACCCGGCTGATTTCTAGAAGATATTTAAATTTAGGGACTATTCTGCAACTTTTTCTTTTCCTCGTTCTTCTTTGGATTCTTGATCTATAATGTAAAATATTTTCACTCATTAGAATTTATTTCATTTCTATTTTACTTCATAATTTATGCTCTTCAATTTTCAAAATTACACTTTTACCCTAAAATTTACAATTTTTACAATTTAGTCCCTACTCAATTCACCCATCAATTGAACTAATTTTTCTCAATTAACACTTTATTTTATCATTATAAACTATTTCAAAACCTTTGATATTCTGAATTTCAACACCAACCTCTAATGCACAACTTTTTCACAATTAGGTCCTAAATACCTTTTTATTTATTTATCAAAATCACTTAATAAAACCACCTTAATATGAAATTAGAACTTCAATTTCATAAAAATTCATCATAAAATTCCCTTACTCAGCTAGGGTAACTTGCAATTTCATCCACCAAATCAAAAACTAATAAATTCTATAAGTGGACCTAATTGTAAAATTCATAAAAACACAAAAATTATCAAGAAAAAGGAAAGAATTAAACTCACATGATGTAAAAATATGAAAAACTAGCTTTCTCCAGACCTCCTATGGCGTTTTGGCTGAGAAAATATGAAGAGATCTCTAGTTTTTTCAATTTTGTCCTTATTTTATTTGTTAAAATTGTAAAATTTCCAATTCTGCCCTTATGTCCCTTATTTTTCTGCTGATTTTCTTGTCCGCGCCATCCAGCCTATTCACTTTTAGGCTTAATTGCCCTTTAAATCTTATTTCTTTTAACACTTGAGCTATTTAACCCTTCTAACAAATTTTTCATTTGTTACAATTTTGTCCTTTTTATTTAATTGACTCCCCAAACGTTAAAATTTCTCGACCAAACTTTAATACTAACTTAATGACACTCCATAAATATTTTTAAAAATATTTATGACTCGATTTTCAAATTTGAGGTCTCGATACCTCTTTTTTGACTCGTTTGACCTAATAAATTCTTTTAATTCACCAAATTCACAAATTTTTCTAAATTCTTATTTGACTCATAAATATTAAATTACTATCTTGTTCAATCTTTCTTGTCGGATTTAGTGATCTCAAATCGCCGTTTTTGACACCACTGAAAATTAGGCCGTTACAACTCTCCCCTATAAAAAATTCGTCCTCAAAATTTGTTACCTGAAAATAGATTTGGATACTGTGATCTCATTGACTCTTCTGTTTCCCAAGTTTCCTCCTCCATACCATGTCGATTCCATAATACTTTAACCAGTGGTACTCGTTTGTTCCGTAATTCTTTAACTTCATGAGCCAAAATCTTCACTGGTTCTTCTGAATAAGTCATATCTGGTTGAAGCTCAATTTCAGTATGAGGAATTACGTGTGAAGGATATGACCTATACTGTCTCAGCATAGACACATGAAACACATTGTGAATCGTCTCAAGTTCTGGAGGTAAAGCCAACCAATAAGCTACAGGACCAACCCTTTCCACAATTTCATATGGCCTTACAAATCTCGGACTTAATTTTCCTTTTCTGCCAAATCGTAACACCTTCATCCATAGTGAAACTTTTAAAAATACACGATCACCCACTGCATATTCTATGTCTCTTTGTTTCAAATCTGTTTATGACTTCTGACGGTCTGAAGTAGCTTTTAGACTGTCTCGAATAATCTGGACTTTCTCTTCGGTTTCCTGAATCAAATCAACCCCAACTATTTTTTATTTACTCCATTCAGACCAACACAATAGAGTCTTGCATTTCCTACCATAAAGAGCCTCCAATGGTGCCATTTTTATACTAGACTAATAGCTACTGTTGTAAGAAAACTCAGCCAAAGGTAAATACCTTTCCCAATCGTCACCAAACTTGAGTATACAATATCATAACTTATCTTCTAGAATTTGAATCACTCGCTCTGACTGTCCATCTGTTTGAGGATGAAATGTTGTACTATAATTCAATCTGGTACCTAAAGCTTCTTGCAGTTTATTCCAAAATCTCGAAGTAAACCTCGAATCCCGGTCTGAAATGATAGATACTAGAATTCTATGTAGTCTCACAATCTCTGACACATACAATTCTGCTAACTTTTTAAGTGAAAAATCTGTTCTGACTGGAATAAGGTATGCTGACTTTGTCAATCTATCAACAATCACCCATATCGAATCTTTCTTTCTTGGAGTCATAGGCAATCCTGACACAAAATCCATTGTAACATACTCTGACTTCCATTTAGGAATCATAATGGGTTGTAATAAACCCGTTGGCACTTGATGCTTTGCTTTAACTTGCTGACAAATGAGACATTTTGCAATAAATTCTGAAATTTCTCTTTTCATACTAGGCCACCAATATATATTTTTTTCAGATCACCATACATTTTTGTACTGTCCGAATGAAAGAATACATACTATTATGTGCTTCAGAAAGAATATTATTCTTCAAATCAAAATTATTTGGAACATAGATCCTGTTATGATAACGTAACATACATTCATCATCAATACTGAACTCTGAATCTAAATTATCTTGAACCATCTGTCATTTAAATACCAATTTCAGATCTTCATCCTGCAGTTTCTGAATTTGTTGAAGAAATATGGGTTTCACTTTCAAATCTACTAATATAACACCTTCTTTATTAAGAGCCAAATGAGCATTCATTGCTCGAAGTGCAAACAAGGATGACTTTCGACTAAGTGCATCAGCAACTACATTAGCTTTCCCTGGATGATAGTTAATAACCAAATCATAATCTTTCAGCAACTCTAACCATCGTCTCTGTCTTAAGTTCAGTTCCTTCTGTGTCATCAAGTATTTCAAACTTTTGTTATCTATATAAATATAATACTTCTCATTATATAAATAGTGTCTTCAAAATTTTTAAAGCAAAAACAATTGCAGCTAACTCAAGATCATGTGTAGGGTAATTCTTTTCATGTGGTTTTAACTGCCGTGAAAGATAATCCACCACCTTTCTCGACTGCATTAACACACAACCCAAACCATTTAAAGATGCATCATTGTACACAATATACAGTATACCTGATTCTGGTTAAGTCAAGACTGGAGCTTCTGTTAACATTTTCTTTAATTGATCAAAGCTCTGCTGACATTAATCAGACCACACAAACCCAACATTCTTCTGTAATAAACGAGTCATTTGTGAAGCAATCATGGAAAACTTCTTTACAAAACAGTGATAGTATCCAGATAATCCCAGAAAACTTCGCACTTCAGTTACATTCTTCGGTGTTTTCCAATTCACCACTCTAAAACTTTACTTGGATCCACGCGAATTATTTCAGCTGATACAATATGACCTAGAAATCCAACCTCATGAAGCCAAAACTCACATTTACTAAAATTTTCATATAATTGTTTTTCTCTCAAAGTCAACAATACAATTCTCAAGTGCTGTGCATGTTTCGATTCTGTCTTTGAATAGACCAATATGTCATCAATAAATACCGCCAAAAATCTATCCAAATAAGGCTAAAAAATCTGGTTTATTAAATTCATAAATGCAGCAGGGGCATTTGTTAAACCAAAAGGTATTACCAGAAATTCGTAGTGACCATACTGAGTTCGAAAATTAGTCTTTGGCACATCACACTCTTTAACCTTCAATTGATAATACCCAGATCTAAGGTCCATCTTTGAGAACACTGCAGCACATTTCAGTTGATCAAACAAATCATCGATACGAGGTAATGGATATTTATTTTTAATTGTTACTTTGTTCAACTGTCTGTAATCAATACACAATCGCAATGAGCCATCTTTCTTTTTCACAAATAAGACAGGTGCACCCCAAGGTGATGTACTCGGTCTGATGAACCTTTTATCCAATAACTCTTGCAATTGTGTCTTCAACTCTTTTAGCTTAGCTTGTGCCATTCTATACGGTGTTATTGATATCGGAGTTGTACCCGGAATCACATCAATTACGAATTCATCCTCACGATCTGGGGGTAAATCAGGTAATTCCTCAGGAAACACATCAGTAAACTCATTAACAACTAGAAATTGTTCCATCTTCAATTCAGAACCCCGAGTATCAAGAATGTAAGCTAAAAATGCTTCATTACCCTTCCAATTTATGAGCTGTAAAGGCCAAAATAATTCTGACATCATTCTTTTTATCTCCAAACTCAGCTGAAACTATTTTCCCTGTCTGACATTTTAAATCAATTCATTTTTCTCTACAATTCACTATGGCATCGTGTTTAGTCAAACAATCCATTCCAAGAATAACATCAAATTCTTAGAAAGGTAACAACATTAAATCAGCAAAGAATTCACAGCCTTGTATTTTCAGTGGACAATTCTGACGTATTAAATTAACTAACACAAGTTGCCCCAGCGGATTAGTGACTTGCACATCAAGGTCAGTGGATTCAACAGTCATTTTCTTTTCTGACACTAATGCAGTGCAAATACATGAATGCATATATCCAGGATCAATTAAAGCATGCACAGAATCATCAAAAAGATAGAAAATACCAGCTATCACATCTGGAGCAGAAGCTTCTTCCCTTGCCCAGATAGCATATGTACGTGCAGGTGCCCTTGTTTCTGATAAGGCTGCAGTATCTCTCATTGTCGAACGAGTAGTCCCAGCAGCACTCCTGAACATTTACTTTTCTGAGTATTTGCTTGCTTCTCACCTTGTTCTTTATCTTCTTTTAAAATTTAGGACAGTCCCGAATAAAATGATCAGTTCCATCACATCTATAACAAGCTTTGGTTCTTCCCTAATATTCACCAATATGAAATCTACCACAATTTTTAAATCTAGATCTCGGAATATTTTGCACACTACTAGCACTAGCTGCTGGTTTATTAGTTACTCCGACATCTCGTTGAGTTGTCTCACTTTTACTCGATCGTTCTGGATTTATAACAGGTCGACTAGAATCATCTCTAAACTTTTTAGCCGGAAAAGTCAAAATTGGTCTAGAGAAACTTCTTTTGTATACTTCTTTACCCCTTATTTCTCTTTGCATCTTTCTATTATACGCTTCTTCCATCTTTTGAGCTTGATCAAACAGAACCATAAATTCTTGAATCTCTGTGCCTCCAATCATCATTCTGATTTCATCATTAAGTCCCTCTTTGAATCTAATACATATTTCTCCTTTTGTCGTACAACATCCCGAGCATATATACTGAGATACACAAATTCCCTTTCATATTCGGCCACTGTCTTATTCCCTTATCGAAGAGCAAAAAATTCTCTCTTTTTCTTATCTAAATATTTGTTTCCCGTATACTTCTTTTTAAACTCATTTTGAAAGAATTCCCAGGTAAGTTTATTTGCAGGTACCACTGCCTCAATGGTTTCTCACCAATTATACACTTCTTTCAATAGTGAAACTGCACACCTCAGATAGTCTTCTAGAGAACACATCATCTGTTTAAAAACTCTCTCCAAACTCTTTAACCAATACTCTGATTTATCTAGATCATCGTCCGGTCTCCCTCGAAATTCTTCAGCTCTAAACTTTCTGAGTTTCTCAATCGGTGTTCTTTTGCTAGATTCATCCATTGATGGAGGAGCAACCGGGGTTGTAATTGGTGGTACAGTAGGGGGAGGAGGAGGTTGTTGTGCCTGACTTCTTCCTTGTATTGTTTCACTATATCACTGATTCATTAACCCGTAAATCATATTTTTAAGTTCTTCCTCTCTCATCAAAGAAATCGGAACATTACTACTTGTTCCCTACTCAGAAGTTTGTATTCTACTATTAACTTCCTCTTCTTGACCAGCACCCTCGGGTCTATCAGACATCTTTACAATCTATAACAAAAATTAGTAGTTAGATTGGACCATTCATATCACACTATCACAAATTTATATGGCATGTATCTCTAAACAATGTACACATCACATTCATTCCGAGAATCGACTAAACCAAAGCTCTGGTACCAATAAATGTAACACCCCTAATCCACATCTGTCACCAGAATAGGGTTACAAGATGTTACCGAAGTTTACGAAATAATTACATATAAACCATTATTTACTTATATTCACATCAAAGCTATCCACCCAAGTCATAGTCACTAAATTATTTATATCTTAAGCTACAGAATTCTAAATTAAGATCTGTAAAAAGAATTTGAAACTAGTCTCATATATCTTTCTACCATAAAATGTTTAGAATTTATGGATTAGCAAAAAAGTATAGTTTATTCTTCAAAGTTACCCCTATTCTGCTGTTTGATAGTTTCAACCTTTCTTTACTAAAAATTAATTATCTCATAGTAAAAAATTCGAGTTAAGTTTCTGTTTGTTTCTTTTGAAACTACACTCATTAAGGATTTTAAATATATAAATTATAACCCATAATTATTTTTTTACAATTTTTAATGATTTTCCAAATTCAGAATAGGGGAGCTTGAAATCACTCTAACCTTGTCTCACAAAAATTCAAGTATCTCATAATATGAAAGTCTTTTGCTTACATCGTTTCTTCTATGTGAAACTCGATTCAATAGGATTTAATGTCATATCTTATTTAGCCTTTAATTCAATTTCCATAACTTATGGTGAATTTTCAAAGTCAAACTACTACTACTAACCAAAAACTGTTTTAGTGCAAAATATTGTTAGCAGTTTATAACATCTTTACTTCATTTCATTTAAACTCTATACATGCCATATAAATTTTTAAACATAAAAAAAGCCACCGGAACTAATCTGGATAGTGTGCCTTGTTGTAATGATTCAATCTACCAACTCACTTTAATTCAATCTACATAAAGACATCAAACACACACAAGTAAGCTTATTGAAGCTTAGTAAGTTCATAGAGTTGAAAGTAATGCTTACCAAATATAATATTTCCAAAAAATAACAAAAAATTTACTAAAATTCTCTGCCATCCACAACCATTGTTATAATACTTCACATAGTTGAGCTCAACATTAGCAACTACACAGTCCCTTTTCATTTTAGTTCACACCTCATATATTACCAAATTAGGAAACGCCTTACAAAATTGAGTACGTTGCTGCTCAATGCCATGATTCACAACTCAGTATGGTTTTCCTATGACAGCACTAATTTGGCCCTAGTCGGAAAGTGGTTTCGAGACCACAAAACCGAGTCATAAAAATAATTAACCGTTATAATCTATGCTTACTGTATGTGTACATGCACGTGTGAAAGTTTTATGTTTTAATTTTATCATTTGTATGTGAAATAGATTAAATAGGATTCATGTGAAATAAATGTGAAAGATGATAGGTTAATCTCAAAGTGGTGTAATAATGCATGTTAGAAAAAAAGATGGGTTTGCATGTCAAATATCCATTTTTGACAAGTAGTGGCCGGCCATGATGAAGTGATAGATAAAAATATGTATTAATTATTAGTTAATGGCTTAATATTTTATAGTATAGATGAATAAAATGAAAATAATAATAGAAAGAATGGGAAGAAAACAGAGTCTTAACTTTGTTCTTCTTAGCCGAACCAAAAGGGAGAAAAAGGGGAGCAAACATTCAGCCATTTGAAACCTAAGGAAGGTTAGTAAATCAAGTTAGATTTTTGAAATTCTAGTTTGTTTTAGGTTACTCATCATGCTACTTACTTAGCCCATGCCAAAACTTTGAATTTGGATGGTTGAATTGAACATTCGGTTATGGTAGATAAGGAAGGAATTTGATTTTTATCTTTAAGTTTTGATGAAGAAATTGTTGATGAAAGAAGTTGATCTTGTTAAAAACTATAATTTCTAATACTCATATGTGTAATAGCCGAACCTAGACTTTGCTTAATGTCTTGAACAAATGCCGATTAGGTGTTTTGAAATGGATAAATTAGGTGCTTGATTTCCTAAAGGTTCGGCATAGTACATGATATTTTTGTTAATATGATTTCGAAGAATTTGAGTAATGTTATGTATAAGTAAAATTATTAGGTACGGTCTTGGCGGTATATATGTACAATTGATCTATTTAGCTAATAATATCTAGGGTGATAAATAATTAAATAATATGTATACAAAGAATGTGTGAAAGAGTGAATTGGCAATAATCTCTTTAGGACAGCAGCAGTAAAGTGATTTTGGAAAAATCACTATAAATTGTGGGAGTTGAGTTAGAAGCTGAATAAATTATGTAATTAAATCTTGATGAGTCTAGTTTCTTATAAAAGAAACTATAAAAGCAAAAGAATTTTCGATAATGAGATAATTGAAGTAATGTGGGACAGAGTCAAAATGACTTCTAGATCCCTTGTTCTGTTTTTATAAAATCACTATAAAACGTATAAAAATATTCAAATGATGAAATTTATATTCTTAGACTCCTTAATGAGTCTAGTTTCAAATGAAATAAACAAGGACATGTTTTGAATTCTGTACAATGAGAAATTTATTTCATAGTGAAGAGTGGTCAGATTAGTCAAACAGTGAAACAAGGGAAACTTTAAGAAAAATCTGGTATTTATTGGCCAAACTAAAAATTCTGACAATTTTATGGATAAAATATATATGAGTCTATTTTCAGGGAAATTTTATGGCAATTGATTTGGAATTTTGTAGCTCCAGTTATAAACAATTTAGTGACTGTTGCTCAAGAAGACAGCTTATTGTGAATTTGTGATTATGAGGTAATCATTGATAAAAATTTGTTAAGGAGTTGCTTAATGTTTTCTTATAAGCTTACTATAATCTGTATGTGTGAAAGTCGAATATATATGTATTATATTCTGAAAATAATATTTGAATAGTCGATTAATGTTTAGTTTAAAATTTGTTGAATTAAAGCTCAAGAGCATAGGGGGCAATTTCGAATAAGGGAAAAGAGAAAGCAATCGAGTAGCCTATCCGCAGTTGTTCAAATAAATCCGAGGTAAGTCTTTGAGTAATGGAACTTAGCTTATGATTTGATTAAACAATGCTATATATTTATATATATAGCACAATAAATAAATTGTGACCTGATGGTTTCTCTTGATTTACATATTGAAATAAATGGGTAGTGCATCGGCTTGTAATCAAATGGTTATAGAAACTCATGTAGAGTAGCGAAATGGAATCGTGTCATTTGTATGAGCTGTTGAGCCGAAAATGAATGATGGATAATCATGTTGTGTTTGTGATCTAATAATGTAAATGAATTGTTAATGATTTATAATATAAATATATTTTGTGCATGACAATTGAGGATTATATCCGGGTTAAGTCCCGAAGGCATTCGTGCTGGTTGCTATTTCCGGGTTAAGTCCCAAAGGCATTCGTGCTGGTTGTTATTTCTGGGTTAAGTCCCGAAGGCATTCGTGCTGGTTGTTATTTCCGGGTTAAGCCCTGAAGGCATTCGTGCTGGTCGCTATTTCCGGGTTAAGTCCCGAAGGCATTTGTGCTGGTTGTTACATCCGGGCTAAATCCCGAAGGCAATTGGGTTGGAAATGTGCGATCTTGTCGTAATAATTTCTATTGATGGGCTTACAACCCTAAGATGATCAGGTATGCACCGTATATACATTGAAATTAAGTTAAGATTGACTATGAGCATGTAAGTATATGGGTTGAAGTGTGAAGTAACATAAGTATGTGATTTTTGCGTATTTGCATTTATTTAGCCTTGTAATCGAATTAGATGTATTCGGCATAATTATGAGGTTAGTTGGGTAAAAAGAGATTATCTACATGATACGAATTCGTGTTTAAGGAAAAATTTAAGATGACATGTATGAACGATAGGGGTATATTTAATCATGACTACATTTAGTCAGAAAGATGATGAGCCTTATGAATGCTATGCTTTAGTTATAAATGATTTCATTACTTAAGACTTACTAAGCATCGAAATGCTTACTCTTTTTGCTTTCATTCCCTGTTTTATAGATTTTGTTCGTGAACTATCAGACTCGGGAGATCCAAAGTCGAAGTCGTCCACACTATCTAAACATTTCGGTACTCTTGTAAATGAACCTTGATAATGGCATGTATAGGATTGACTTTTGATGTTAATTACGTATCTTTTTGGTGATGTATATATGTATAGCCATGCGAAAATGGCTTGTTAAGTTATTATATGCGCTCCACATAATTAATGTGTATGTGTGGATGATAATCGATTAATGTTTTAAATGTTTTGATGTGAATTAAACTTAGGAATGAATTAAGGTACTATTTAAATTGAGAAGATTGCTTTGCATAGTGTATAAACGAAATTCGAATTCGAAGGTATGCTATCGGAAATTACCTGAGTATTGTCAACTGAATTTTCGTACTTATTGGTAATATTCCTTACCCCCTCCGGTGACGGATACGGGTTAGGGGTGTTACATTTCCTCATTGAAATACCATACCTACATTTCACAACTCCGTATGGATGATACCTTACCTACGTTTCACAACCCAGTATGGTTAATACCATACCTACGTTTCACAACTCAATATGGATGATACGATACCTACGTTTCACACTTTCCCATGGATCAACCATGGTCTTAGCCGTTAATTCATCACATGTCACGATACGTATTCAATTTTGCGTTTTTTTTCTTAATTTGAATTTCCACTTTTATTCTTTCATTTTATAAAAATTTTCACAATCCCACAGCAAATTCATATTTAATAACACATTATATCATTCAATCATTCACAAATAAACATGTAAATTCAACCATATGAACTTACCCGGCTGATTTGTAGAAGATATTGAAATTCAGGGACTATTCCGCAACGTTTTCTTTTCCTCATTCTTTGGATTCTTGATCTATAATGTAAAATATTTTTTAAGTCATCAGAATTTATTTCATTTCTATTTTACTTCATAATTTATTCTCTTCAATTTTTGAAATTGCACTTTTACCCCAAAATTTACAGTTTTACAATTTAGTCCCTACTCAATTCACCCATCAATTGAACTAATTTTTCTCAATTAACACTTTATTTTATCATTATAAACTATTTCAAAACCTTTGATATTCTGAATTTCAACACCAACCTCTAATTCACAACTTTTTCATAATTAAGTCCTAAATACCTTTTTTTTAATCAAAATCACTTAATAAAACCACCTTAATATGAAATTAAAACTTTAATTTCATAATAATTCATCATAAAATTCCCTTACTCAGCTAGGTTAACTTCCAATTTCACCCACCAAATCAAAAACTAATGAATTCTATAAGTGGACCTAATTGTAAAAGTCATAAAAACATAAAAATTATCAAGAAGGCAAGAATTAAACTCATATGATATAAAAATATGAAAAAGCAGCTTTCTCCAGACCTCCTATGGCGTTTTGGCTGAGAAAATATGAAGAGATCTCTAGATTTTTCAATTTTGTCCTTATTTTATATGTTAAAATTGTAAAATTTCCAATTTTGCCCTTATTTCCCTTATTTTTCTGCTGATTTTCTTGCCCTTACAGTCCAGCCTATTCACTTTTAGGCTTAATTGCCCTTTAAATCCTATTTCTTTTAACACTTGAGCTATTTAATCCTTTTAACTAATTTTACATTTGTTACAATTTAGTCTTTTTGATTTAATTGACTACCCAAACGTTAAAATTTCTCAACCAAACTTTAATACTAACTTAATGACACTCTATAAATATTTCTAAAAATATTTATGGATCGATTTTCAAATTCGTGGTCTCGATACCTCTTTTTTGACCTGTTTGACCTAATAAATTTTTTTAATTCACCAAATTCACCAATTCACAAATTCTTTTAAATTCTTACTTGACTCATAAATATTAAATTACTATCTTGTTCAATCTTACTTGTTGGATTTAGTGATCTCAAATCACTGTTTCTGGCACCACTGAAAATTATGCCGCTACAAATACCATGTATTTGAAGCTTTGGTTGTGTTGTTTGATGAATATGTGAAGTAATTTTTGTTAAAGTTTGAATTAGGGATTAAATTGTGAAAATGTCAAAATTTTAGGGTTTGATAGTGAAATTAATATTCATTAGGGACTGTTTAAGGCCTAGCATATTTGGATGGAATATTGACTTGAGAAAAATGGCTAATTTGATGAATTTCGGGCTAAAGGACTAAATTACAAGAATTGTTAAAGTTTGGGGTAATTGTGTAAATTTAAAAAATATAAGGGTATTAATTATAAAATGGATTGGAATGTGAAATGTAACATGATAATTGAAGAATTCTATATTTTATATTAAGATCTAGTAGATACTCGTGGAAAAGAAAAGATAGCAGAATAGTCCCTGAACTCTTACAACTATTACAATTTAGTCCAGGTAAGTTCATAGGGTTTAGAATTTAATATCTATGAGAAATTTTGAGTAGATTAACCTGGTACAAGAATTATATATATATTAATTGTTGATAATGAATGATTATTTGAAATATACTTTTGAACTTTTAATGCTTGGTTTAGATTAAACGCGTGATAGAGTACAATCGTGATTTGGTGTGTTAAGGGGGATTGGAGTGGAGATGGTATTGGAGGGATATATATACATATTACTTAAGTAAATCGAGGTTCAACATTTTTTGCAAACTCTCGTGTTATACTTTTTGTTTGGTGTGTTTCGGTTGGACTATCTCTTATGAGCATCGGTGTGTTTTGGAGGGATTGGCTCATATGAGCTTTTTGTGTGTTTGGAGGGATTACTCGTGTGAGCATCTGGTGTGTTTTGGTTGAACTGACGATGTACTTATCTGTAAGTCATTCGTCATATTTGAAAACATCGGTAAGGTAACTTGTTGAGTAATTTTGATGATATCTATATATATTTGAGCTTTGAATTGATCGTTTATGAATTACCGATTGGGATTGTTGATGATAGGAAACTTTTATGGTTTTTATTACTTTTTGAATCATTATGCTTACTTCAGTAAGATTTATTGTTTTAATACGTTGAACTTACTAAGCTTCATTGAGCTTACTAGTTTTAATCTTTAATTTTGTAGATACTTGGAAGGTTGGACGATTGGATCAACACCCAAGTCACACTATCCAGCTTAATTTGGTAGTTTTTGGAACATTTATTTCAGATTATATGGCATGTAATAGGTTTGAATGTTCGTATTCATGTTTTGGATATGTAAAAAGTTAAGTATGAACTTGGTAGTTTAAGTTGATTGGATGAAACCTTTTTGGTACTTTTGATATCTTAAAAATATGTATTAAGTGGCTATGTGATGCATGTTAAGATGACCAAATTAGTATGCTATGAATTGATTATAGTTATTGAATCTAGAATGGTATGATTGGAAATAAGTAGTTGATGAATGGTTAAGAATGCACATGTTTAGGTATGTTTAATGTATATGGTTGAGGTGCCTATATGGCATGTTGGTTGTATGGATTATTAGCCTATTGCATGGGTCATTTTATGCAGGTTTTAAGCATGTTTTGAAGCCTTGTTCATGTGTGCAATTGTACTTAGGCTTATGCTTGAGAAGGGTGAAAGGAATGGCTTGATTTTGGCCATTTTCTTGTCCAAACGGCCTAAAACACGGACGTGTGTCTCAGCCGTGTGTCCCCTATAGGTTTTGAAGGGTTGTAAGTCTGGCAGTTACATGGCCTATTAGACGACTTGGCACACAGGCGTGTGAGGCCATCTCGAGGTTTGGCACACGGGCGTGTGGCTTGGCTATATGACCCAAGTTAGAGAGTTACACGGGCTTGGACACAGTCATGTGTCCCTATTTCTATTGTTTCACGGCTTGAGACATGAGCGTGTGTCTTAGCCATGTGAGTCACATGACCTGGCCACATGGCTATGTGACCTCTACAGTCCAAATTTTTTAACTTTTTCCCAAACTTTCCAAATGTTTCCAATTTAGTCTCAAATTGTTTCTATTGTATTCTTAGGGCCTCGAGAGCTCAGTTAAGGGACACTGCGAATGTATTTAAATAAAATTAAGTTATGTTTGCATAGATATATGAATTGAATGATTTACTATTCCATTTGTTCGGTAATATTTTGTAACTCTATTCTAGCGACGAATACGGGTTAGGGGTGTTACACTTCAGATAAAAGAAGATGGTTTATCTCAGGAAATCTACTTGAGTGGTTTGTGGATAATTTTCTCAATAAATAGAGATTTGTGATGGGAGAAGTGGAATGGGAAACCTTCTTTGGTATATTAGCGTGGCACATTTGGAATAATAGAAACCTTTTTATTTTCCAAGGCATGACATGGAGTGCTAGTGAAGCTCTTAAGATCTCTTATAGTTGGGCTAAGCAATATGCTTCTTAGAACAAGAAAAATTTGTCCAAGTGGAGACAAGTAAGGGACACAATTCCTTGGAAGTATGGATGGGTTCAATTAAATACCAACAGTGCTGTCAAGAAGGGCACCAAAATCATTACGTCTGGAGGAGTCTTGCGGGATCATGCAGGAAAGTGGATCATTGGATTCAACAGATACTTGGGAGAATGTTTAGTTTTAGAGGTTGAACTTTGGGGATTATGACGATTTGAACATTTGACACAATCGAAATTACAATAGAGTGTTGATCTAGACTGATAGTTTGGAGGTTATGAATGCTATTTAGGAATCATAATTGTCATCAATGAAATCTACTTTAATTTTACGGATTCATTTCCTCCTATTGAAGGTTGGTCATTGGCTGATACAACATATCCCTAGAGAAGAGAACAAGGTTACGGACCAAGTCACTAAAATGGCTTTTGATAGGAAAGAGGGTTTGTTACTATTGGTGGGTCCACCTAGAGAAATTTCTTATGTATTAAGTTAGTGTAATTTTTATTTTCTTTCACCAAAAGGGAATTTAGCCCATTTATTTTTTAGATTTCAGATTTTAGGTCCAATTATTAACATAGTTAAATTTATTAGTGTGGAATTTTAAATAAAAAAAACTACTCATTTGATAGTCTTGTAACTAAAAAATGAAGTTGCAATAAACCAAAAAGTTTTAATATTATTTACGATTAGACCTGACTTCTAAAGTATAAAAAAGTAGAATAACTAAATTCTTAAAATAAAAGTTAAACTTTCGAATTTTCAAACATGAATGTAGTGACAGCACAATAGTATAAGTGATGAAAGCCTTCTGAACTAATAAACCTAAGCCTAAAAATGGTAAAGAGAATTTTCAGTCTCTCTCAATTTACATATCGAGAAATTACATTTTAAAATAGTAGTTTAGTTTCATCAATTTCGAAAATGAGCAAAGAAGGAAAATTATCACAACGTTCAATTTTTTTGTCGACGTATCTTACTTTTGATTGGTATAATAAATAATTTAGCCCTCCAACATTTACATATGCTATCATTTTAATCTTAATTCAAAAACATTATATGAAAATAAAAGATGGGTAAAAATTTTAAGAAATCTAAAAAAATCAAAATGAATATATACAAATCCGAACTTAAAAATATATGATTTTTTCAAAAACTCTCAAAATTCAAAAACATATGAAAATTAAAAAAATTGTAAAAATGCACTGCAATGATTATATAAGTTAAAAGCAAAATTGGATACTATTATTTTTGGTATGCAAGATTCCAACCTGTGACTAAGAAAAAAGTGAAGAAGCTTTTGATGATGGTTCTTGAAAAAATCATATACATTATCTCCAACTAAGTATTAAATGCAATTTTATTTTATACTAAAATGTTTTTAAAATGGCAACATGCCCAGAACTCATTGCATTGTAGGTAAAACCATTTGAGCTTTTCAGCACAATAAAGCTTTTAATTTATTATTTCCTCCCGAAGGTACCCCCATGTTACAGCTCCTCTTCTTACCTTCTCTTCATCGCTTGATCCTTGTGTCACGGGATTAGATTTTTAGTCTCAAAAATTGTGTCACCTTAAATGATTTCTTGGGTTCAAATCATGTCGAAGTCAGCTACTCTAAAAAATTGAGAATTCTAACAGAAACTTTCTAAGGCACCAAAGCAATGTGGAAGCAAACTCGAAAGATAAAAGAAGCTACGAATGAACAAAAAGCCACAAAAAAATAGCGCATGCCAAATGTTTGAGTAAATGCTCTCAATAGCATTCAATAACTATGAAGAATTACAATTAAGAGAATACAAATGAGGGGGAAGACCTCTATTTATAGTTGAGCTTATCCAAAACCAATGATATAGATTGAGATACATCAACAGTCGTGTGACAGCCCTAAAGTGACCCTAGTCGGAAAGCGATATCGGGACCGTTAAACCGAGTCACCAAATTATTTGAATGTGATAATTATTGTCTAAAATATGTGAATATGAATAAGTGAAAGTTTTAAGCTTCGATTTAGTTAATTGCATGTGAATTTAGTTAATAGGACTTATGTGAGAAAATTTAGAAATGTGCTAGGCAAATGTAAGTGGCCTATTAGTGCATGTAATCAAAGGGGTGGACTTGCATGTCAATTTCCCCCATTTAATTAGTAGTGGCCGGCCATGACAATAAGGGTGGACAAAGTGTGATTGGTAAAACATGTCATAAACATGTTGTGTTAATGGTTTATGTTAGAAATGATAAAATAAGGAGCATGGTAATAAAATAATGAAAAGGAAAATGATGAAGAAAAAAGAAAAGAAAAAAAAAGTTCTCATGTTGTGAACTTGGCCGAATAGAAGAAAGAAAGAGAGGGAAAAGAGCTTGGAGAAAATCGGCTATGGTGGTTCACTAGGCTAAGGTATGCTGATGTTGTTCCATGAGATTCATGCATATTTTTAGTTGTTAGCTTGAGTTCTACCTACCCCATGGTCTAAATCTTTGCTATGAGATGGAGATGATATTCGGCCATGGGTGTTGCCTTCTTGGTTGGTGGTTGATGTTGTGGTGATGAGACATGAAGATGAGCTAAGTTTCGGCTAAGGTGGACTTGTGTTGATGTCATTTGCATGCTAAGAGTGAAGCTTTGTAATGATACATGTGATGGAGATTGATGACTCTTGGATTTTCTTTTTAGCATTTTTGAGTTAGACATTAAGTTCTTTGTTTAACCCATGACCAAAATTGAAATGGTATGGTGTCTTGATGCATTCGGCCATGGTAGGAAGTAGATGAGAATAGATAGTAAGGTGAAGTGCAAATATTAGTATTTGATTATTAGTACAACCCGTTTAGTTGCACAATCCAAGCATACCTGATGTTTAACTAACCAATCCATGCCCAGTATTAGGTTTAATTCTCTGAAAGGCAGCTCCATAAGATCGGCCAGAAAGATAACTCCTTGTATCTCCAAGGGAACATCTCTAAACATCTTATTAATCCGAACAGACTGCCTCAGCGGACTCAGAACAGTAACCTCACTCATAGTGTTTTCAGCCATAAAACCCAATATCTTAGACACAGAGCATGCTCTGTATGAATGAGTAGACCCCACATCAATCAATGCAGTATAAGGTATATTTTGGATGAAGAATGTACCCGTAATGACATTTGGAGCATCCTCATCCTTTCAATGATGTGCAGCATAAACCAATACCGACTGCCTTGCCTCTGTATGACCAGTACCTCTGCTCGGTGCTCCACAACCACGGCCAATACCATTTTCACCCTTGGCCTGACCACGGCCTCTTAGTGGTTGCTGACCACCCCGCTAAACATTACCAAAACCAGTAGCTTGCACCTGCTCGGGCCTTCGTGCACAATCCTTGACGCGGTGCTCTAATGATCCACGTCTCAGACATGCACTCATCTTTTTCCAACATTCGCCCTGATGGTGTTTTGTGCAATCAGCACAAAATTGCGGTCCAGTAGTAGTAGCGGCAGGGGTCCTAACTCTGGTTGGTCCCTCAGCTCTGGCTTTTTCTTAAACCTCTTAAAAGGATTTGAGGGCTCAACATCCCTCTTACCTCTACCTTTCTCTCTGTTCTGGCGCTCAGCGCGCGTCACATCCTTGGCGATTTTTGCCTTGCCAACTAGTGCTACAAAATCCTGCTCCCTCTGTGGAGCTATCAGAACCCTTAGACCATCCTTTAGGCCATCCTCAAATCGGACACACCGCTCGTATTCTGTTGCCACCATCCGACATGCATAGCAGCTCAGTCGTGGAAATTTGGCCTCATATTCAACCATTATTCTATCTCCCTAAGTTAAATTTAGAAATTCTCTCCTACGGGCATCCATATAACTAGCACCCACATATTTAGCCTGGAAAATAGTCTTGAAAAACTCTCAGGTCAAACAATCGGCTTGAGTGCCCTCTTTAACAGTAAGAAACCATTTGTAAGCCTCGCCTCTTAGTAGAGATACTGCACCTTTTAGCTTCTAATCAGGGGTGCAGTCAAGGTCATCCATGATCCTTTCTGTGGCCTTAATCCAATATTCAGCCACATCAGGGGCAACTCCAGCAATACCCCTGAATATCTCCGCCCCATTAGACCTGAGTCGTTCTGTAACCGACCCACGGCCTCCAACACCAACACCAACACCAGGCCCAACGACCCTTTCCAGAATCCTCAATATTGCTTAGGACAGTGTGTCGTCCCCAGCCACTCGATTTTGAGACCCTGTCTCAGCCATAGGTGAAGCTGGTGCCTCTCTAACTTTCTCGTTAGACAGGTGTCCAGAAGACGAAGACCCAGCCCGAGTACCTCCATGGCTTCTGCCGCGACCTCTACCACGAGGTCCTTTGGTGCTCATTATCCAATCGTGCTTTTATCTGTATTAAAATTTTTATGCCAATCAATTTATTGTTCCATTGTTTATTACTGATATCTTATGAACATTATTATCTCAGAGTTTTATTTTCGCAGTTTATATTCTTACTACGGTTTGTAGTTTACTCTAACTAAAGAGTTTTAGTACAGTTTTACTACCTAAAGTAGTCTCAGTAATAACATTTCAATATTATCCTTTCAGAAAAAACAATCAGAAAACTTACAGGATTGGCGCAGAGACTCGGTGTACCACTCCTTCAGTAGAACATTCTCAAATAATCATTAATTAACTATTTTAAAACAATATTGTTGAAATTTCCACATTTATTTTAAAAAACCCAAATCCACAATCAAATTTTGAAACCTGGCTCTGATATCACTAAATGTAACACCCCAAACCCGGCCCAAACATTATGGCCAAATCTGTGATGTCCCATTGGGATGTTAAAACATAAATTTCGTGAAAACCTATTCTACATAGCAACTTCTTTAGGTTATTAACAAAAGTTTAGGATGCCTAGTTTATTGTGAAAACTCAAGTTGTTTTAGAAAAATATTAATTACAATAGTTTGTTATTAAAACTTTAAATCAGTATTTGTTGCGGAAGATTCCAAAATATCTTGCATAATCGTGGTGTTTTAAGAAAAACATTTTATATTTTCTTGAAAATCCAACTACCAGATTAAAATTTAAGTAACTAAATCCCCAAATTTAAAATAAAAATTAAAGAGGCCTTATTACATAATGAAAACCCAAAATAAAGTCTTAACTATAATATTAAAAGAAACTACGCCGAGTGGCCACCTCTGAGTCCTTCGTCACCTCGATCTGTCTAAGCCTGGGGATTTCCTACACAGATAACAGATGGGTGAGTTTACGAAAACTCAGTATGTAAAATCTGATAATAGCATACAGACCGAGTAAACACTATCTGGGCCTAAGCTCTTTCAGTATCAGTTAGACCTTAGCCTATTTCTTTAACAGTAGCAGTTTGGGCCTGAGCCCATTTCAGTAATAGTAACAGCCTGGGCCTAAGCCCGTTAACATATCAATACAGTATGCAAACAAGAGTCCTACCCAATCCATCCTCTACACACCATCTCTGTACCAACCCTACACACCAAGTCATGCCTGTTGTGGCACTAAAACAGTATTTGCAGCAGAACTACCAGTATTAGGCTTATAGCCTTTCAGTACACTTCCTCCAAAATCATATATCCCAACCCATGCAATGCAACATAATATAAATGTACATATAGTAAAAATGGCATGCTCAAATAGTCATACATCACACAGGGGTAAAACAGTCATCTTACCAAAATAAGGGCCCAGGTATACTTACCGGCCCAATAGAACGTCCACAGTCGTCTTGGTCAACCCGTGCAACCTTAACAGTCAATCAATGATAATGGGCCTACAACCCATATTCCAAGCCTATGTGGGCCCATACGCTCCTATGGCACATATAGCCAAGAAATGGCCTTAGCCGTGTGGTTTACACAGCCTAGCCCAATATTTACCACACTTTTGTGCGTTTTTCCTATGTGGGGCCCAAGACCCATTGGGCCCACACGACCCAATTCGGCCCAAAATGGCCCATGAGTACACCCACGGCCATCTCATCAACCATACAGTCGTGTTCTACAATATGGCCTAGCACACAGGAGGCCGCACGCCCGTGTGGTGTCGACAGCCCTCTTTTCAGCTTTTTGTCAATCTATGTTACTAGCAGTGCGGTTACACACCTGTTCACGAAAACGTGCGAAAAGTCCCCAAGAACTCCCACCTACATTCATTCACAAGATCCAGTTAATCGCATACTAATCATTCTATCCAAAACCCCTACCAAAATAACTTGCCCAAATACTTACCCCTTACTAGCACAAATCATCCGTTAATGGCTTACTCGATGAATTAGTTGTAAAAGACCAATCAAAAGGCCTTTAGGGTTTATCTGCAATCCAAACCACACTTATCAACCACCAATAGTAAAACAATTTGTACTAGTTGAACCATTACTTACTGAAATTTAATACCCAAACTAGGAGGAGGAATATTCGGCCTATACCCACAAAAGCCGAAAGTGTACAGAGTGACAGGGATAAAGTAGTACAATTGTACTTCTAGCAGCAAATGGCAGAGAAGAGGAGATATTAACAAAAGATCATAATGGTAGTAAGAACAAAAGAAAAGTTACGAATACTTGCCGCTTGTCAGTGATTCCTCACAAACCTGACAACAAAACGAAGGTACAACAACAGAGGGTGGAGTATTCAGCCAAGCTACTAGATTGAAAGGTGTGATAGAAAAATAGAGCCAAAAGAGAAAAGAGAATGCCCAACCATTGTGGAAACAAAAGAAAGATGATGGGAAAGTAGAAGGTATTCAGTTTTACTAAAGCAAGAAGGAATGCTTGAAGAAAACTGAAGGAATAGAGATGAGAAGGGAAGAAGTATTCGGCTAGGGTTCAGAGAAGCCAAAGATAAATACCAAAAATACACAAAGAGGAAAATGCCCGAATGGTCACTCTCAAAATTAGGCTACCAAAACAAAACCTCTACCTAACGAAAGAAAAAAAAGAAGAAAGGAGAGCAAAAATTACACAGTTTCGGCACTAAAAGTCTATGACCGATTTTCCTAATGGAAACCACCACAAGCCCAATCCTTAGAGTCTTCATACGACTCCACCACTCTCACACCAACCCATCTCCTTGATTTTCTCCTAAAACCTCTCACAACATCCTCAAACCGATCACTATTCAAATCCCCATTTTTCCTCCTAACTTTCGGCTACATGATCCCTCAACCACTCAAACACTCCAACCATCCAAGTAATAGAATCCCACTGCCATACAACCATCCACCCAGTAGTTTGAAAATAAAACAACCTTGCATGCAACAAGACTCGAACTCAAGACCTTTGAGCATCCTAATACACCACTTACCACTAGACTAGACGACGTTTTATGCCATGTAACCCTCACATTAATTTAAAAGCCTACTAGCTGTAGACAAGGGTTTACTCTATTAAGAGCAAAACTTTGCTCAGGCTAAGGCTTGAACCCAAGACTTCCCAGACACTCCTAGAGCACTAAACCACAATGGCAGACATACATCCATGTCACAAACTCACATAAATAATTTTAACCGGGATTTTGGGATTTGAAAAATTGGGGTGTTACACATTTTTACACTTTGAAGGTTCGGTCAAGTTTTCTTATTGCATGTAAGTGATTCCGAGGCCTTTTTTTAATGATTTTTATGCTTTTGAGTCCATTTTAGCTTAATCTGGCTAGACCGGGGATCAATTTGTAAAAATGTTAAAGGTTGAGGGTTATGCCAAGAATGATCTTGAATGGTTTTTGATGTTAAATGGTAGATTATGAATCATTGTTGAAAAATAAGAAAATTTTGTTATGTGATTTTTGTTTAATTTTGGGATTAGGGACTAATTTGTTAAAGGTATAAATTTTAGGGTTTTATTTGAAATTGTAACACCACTAACCCGTAATCAATTCTGGAATAGGTTTACGGAGTATTATTAGACTTATAGATCGAACAATTACACATTTTGTAAACATTTAACATTCATATAAAAAACCATTCAAATATATTTATACGTCCCTAATACGAGCCTTCGAGGCCCCAAATAGACTTTAGAAGTGGTTTGGGACTAAACCGAGTTCCCTACAAATTTTTAAGAAAACATGAAAAATTTTCAAAGTACAGGGGTCACATGCCCATGCGAACAAGGGACACGCCCGTGTGGCTATGGGACATGCCCGTGCTTTAGCCCCTGTCCGACCCGGTGTAACTCTCTAACTTGGGTCACATGGCGAGACCACACGCTTGTGTGCCAGGTCGTGTCCCCTTCACAATGGCCTCACACACTCGTGTACCAGGCCGTATGTTGGGCCGTGTAAAAACTAGAGGGTATACTGACTTGTGCCACACGGCCAAGCCACACGCCCGTGTGCTAGGTCGTTTGAAGCTATTGACTTGGTTTTAAAAAAAACATCAGGGGACACACGGCCGTGCCAATTGACGCACGGCTGAGACACACGCCCGTGTCTCTACCCGTGTGGACAAAAATGGGCTACTTTTCAAGCCATATTCCTCACCTATATTAGTTCTAACCTATACACATCAATTGGCATACAACCATGGCACTAAACTAACCAAACATCATAATATTCAAAGGCACATTTATTTGACTACTTACATACATATTAACATATCTCCAAAGCCTACCTAAATGGTCAATCTCAAGCATGAAACAAAGTGCCTGATTTCAACATGCATATCACATATCAATTCCCATTACTTGATAACCAAAATACTAATTTAACACAAGGAATCCATATAGCAACAAAATGCCTCATAACATAAAGTCATATATACATATTCACACATCCAGATATACAAGAAAAAAAAAGCCAAATTATGTGGCTATATACATGACCAAAACACAATAAGATAAATAGGTCACATTAGCCAAAACACTTATACATGCTATTTAACCCAAATTGTAAAGTCTAAGTACCAAAATAGAGCTTGATAGTGTAACACGATCTCTGACAACTTCTAAAATCGAGCGAGCTTTTGAACCACTAAAACATAGGAAAAATAAACAAAGTAAGCAATTAAACCTAGTAAATTCGTATAATGTGAATTAAACTTACTATTTGAACAACATTTAGGTAAGTAAACCCAAAGCATGATACAATTCAATTTGGCCAAAGCCTATAATACAATCCATAATCCAATTAGTTATATATTCACATAAAACAAGAATCATATAAGAGCTCATTAATTGATTGAATTCCATATAAACATGTATCAAATATCAACCATTTCCATATAATTACTTGTACTTATTCATATCAATCTCATATAATCTCATAATATAACTATGCCTATTGAACCATTTAGAATCTCGTTAGATACGCGGGTGGTACACCCAAGGTATACTGAACGGTAATTTGTCAATTCTTATACATGTATGCTCCTAAGAGCGATAATCAGTAAGCTCCTCCGAGCTGAGTATCAATAATCTCTAACGAGTTGCAAATCGATAAGCTGATACGAGCTATAGTGAGTTCGCAACAAATACAGGATCTCAACCAAAACGGTAACCCTAATGACGATGTAATTTGTATCTTAAAAATTTCTGAAGTGCAAACGGGACTTGGTATTTCTTGTATGTCGATAGTTATGCATTTGATAATTATACATAATAATTAAATCATTCACATAGGTATAATTCAATTAAAGCATATAAATACTCAATTTAATTACACGAACTTACCTCGAACTCATATGACGGAAAACGATCATTTAATCGATAACTTTGTCCTTTCCCCGATATAATTCAGTACGTTGCTTTTCTTGATCTATATAATCAAATTTAGCCAATTAATAATTATTCTATTCAATTTAGTCCAATTTCATAATATGAAAAAATTATCATTTTGCCCCTAACATTTGACTTCTTTACAAATTAGTCCCTAGGCTCGTAAAAATGAAATTCATGAAATTTCATACACCCAAGCCTAGCCGAAACTCATATGTGCTTATAACAGCCCATAAATCCCATAATTTCACACATTTATCACCAAATTTTCATTTTTCACAACCTAACCCTTAATTGACAATTTCATTAAAATCCTTTAACAAAAGTTGTTTATTTAACAACCAAGATTCATTTTCTTCCATTAAACTTCAAAAAAAACCAAAATGCTCTCATGAAAAAACCTTAGACTTTCCATTATCTTGCAAATTAGCCTCCTAATTAGCTAGCTTAAGCTACAAGGGTTCCAAAAATATAAAAATCAACAAAAACAACCACCAAAATAACTTACATGCAAGAGAATAGCTTGCCTAAAATTTTCAAGCTTCCATGGCTATTTCTTGTTGATAGAAACTGTTGGTGAAGAAGAAGATGAAAAAGATGATAGCTAGCCTTTGCTTTATTTTTATTTTATCAATTAAATCACCTAATATCACTTAACCTTACAATATTTTTTTTTTATAATTTCTCTCCATTTACATCCACTAACTCAACTTGTGGTCTAAGTACCAATAAGGACCTCTACTTTAAAGTTCTATAGCTATTTGACACCTTTAGCTAATAGAACACAACTTTTGCACTCTATGCGATTTAGTCCTATTTCACAAATTGAGTATACAAACAGTAAAATTTCTTAACAAAACTTTTATTCCATGATTCTAACATGCTATGGATATTAAAAATATATTAAAATAAATTTTACGACATCGGATTTGTGGTCCCAAAACTGATTTCACTAAAAATGGTTGTCACAGAAATGATGGTAAATATGAGTTGTTTTAAGGTCCCTTGTATATTTTATTAACATGGATTTTGAATTAAAATGGTTAGGTATTAAGTTATAAGCTTAAGGACTAAATTGTGAAAAGTAAAAATGTTAGCGGCAAAATGGTAATTTTACATAAATATGAAATGTGGATTAAATTGAATATTATAAGTATTAAATGGATTGAAATTAACTATTTAGATCAAGATAAACCATGTACGGATCTAGATCGAGGCAGAGCAAAAGCTTTACATTAGCTCAATTTAACCTTCACTCCCCTAGTTGTCGAGGGAAGTTTGTATGAATGTTATCATATTCATGTTATTTAATTGAATGATACTATACTATTTATAATGTACTTGATCGATACATAAACCTGTCAATACTATGAAGAAATGATGGAAATCTAGTCTCGGTTGAACCTTAGGAATTCTTAGTATACGAATGACATGTCATATAAACCTTGCATGCTATTGTAAAATATTGAGTGGGAAAAGGTCCTTGAACAAGACCTACGACCTCCATTAATGGTCCCTAAGTGATAGCATAATAAAGTTTCAAGCCGATTCCTACCCTGACCATGCCTAAGGTAAACTTTACCATTTGGGTTGACTAGATGAGATTTCCTTTTAAGGACAACTAGTCATGCATGACTCTCAGTGAGATTGTCCCAAGATGACTCACAAATGAACGTGTGTTCATGATGGGTGTTGAGTCAATGGTTACACACTTAATATTTTAAAATAGCATGCAAGGTTTTTTTATCCCATATTTCAAGAATGATCATACAACAGTCTTAGTGGCATTCTTACCTAATTTATATGACATGCTTCAATATATGCATGACATGCTATGACAATTTTATAATATTCACATTCATTTATTTACAAGAATCAATCAATCATAAAACAAACAATTTTGATTCTTCATAATTTTTCTTTTGAGAGAAAAATCAAAGGAATGAATGTGAATCGTGCACCAAGTAGGGTTCTAGGAAAGGGAGGTGAGCCAAATTTGACTGCTTATAAACCAAGCCTTTCCTAGCTAGAGCCAATCCTAGACATGCACCTTCTCATTACCAGACTTCTCACAGTAATCGAATAACCTAAAAAAGTGAATAGAACAATACAACACATGTATTTTCTCATTACTACACTTCTTATTTTTTAATAGATAAACTATGGATCATCTCATATATATATATCACAATTATAACATTATATAATATAAATATTATAAAAAATTATAAAACAAATATATAAGGAGATAGGCAATTAAAATAAAATTTCCAGCTAAGGTTTTCATGATTCTATTTCTAGAAAATAAATGAAAAAATTAAATTACATAATTTTTCACCATAAGGCATTCTTTGGGTCTTCAATTGCCATTGCTCCATCTTCTCCTCGTCATGGACTTCTTTTGGAAAAATTAAGCCCTATATTCGTTTCCATCTTACAAAAATTCTATGAATTAAAAAAAAAAGTCATGCGTGGAGATGATAACCCATGGTCTATTTCCTAAGAACCACAATCTTGGAAAAAAAATTATATAAAAAATATATAAATATAGCATCCATTCTCATATAAAACTCAAAATATGCATAAGATCTAAAAAAAAGTCACTTTCTATGTAATCAAATCATTTAAGAAGAAGAGAAATAATATATTTTGATTGTTTATACTTATAGATAGAACACAACCTGTCACCGATACCAATAATTAGAAAATTGGGTTTGGAAACTGTAACGAAAAAATAAATTTAGGGAAAAACCAGAGTTTTATTTTTTTTCCCCAAACAATAACTTGGTTTTGATATCTATAGTAATAAACACTTAATCAAAATTGTGCATTTTCGATTCATCTAGGACGAATGCTTCGACTGACTAGTCTTCTCATTTATCCTCAAGCTCACGTCTCTGAATTAGAAAATTTTTCACAAAAATTACCAGTAGAGTAATTTCACAATTTCTCTAAACTTTGGGTCAAGTTGTAAATAAGAAAAATATCTCTAAAAATTTTCTAAAAATACAATTTATTCAGAGAATTTTCTCTCTATAACTTTCTCTTGAATTCAAGTGTATAAAAAATAATAACCCAATGCTCTCTTTATATAGGGAGAGTTTAGAGAATTCAATTATGACTAAACTTAATCACTTTAATATTAAATTAATATAAATAAAAATTAGATTAAATTTAATATTAAATCTTCTTTAATTAATAGAATATTTATCTTCAAGATAAACATTAAATTAAATTTAATATTAAGACAATCACTTTAATATTAAATTAATAAAATACTATTAAGATAAATATTATATTAAATTTAATATTAAATCTATTAAAATAATATTGTTTTTAGAATAATTAATCTGAAATCAAATTCTTTGGTAGAGTCCCAGTAGGAGTGTAATTCGTCCACTGCTTAGCCATTAAAGAACCACTGTCGCCGACCACTTCCCGGCCATTGGAATGTTGCCATTGCAATCGTCAACACCCTGAGCTAGTTCAGTTTCTACTGGTTCAGTCCGAGCAAATGATAGCCCGGCTGGTCCGGTCCAGCTACCGATTGGACCGTCTGTCATGTTTCAAATACCAAGCCCGGTTCGACCAATTTTTGGGTCTTGGTCTCGATTTTGGGCTCTTGGGCCCAATTTACGATCTCAAGTTCAATTTTTAAGTTCAATTATCAATTAGGTCAATTATCTAACTTGGAAATTTACTTCCAAAAAAATCTTTAAATTAATTAATTTCATTAATTTAATTTTACTTGATCAAAGTAAGTTTTCCCAATAATCACTTAGATTTTCCAAATTAAATTTTCAAGAAAATTCTTTAATCAAATTTTCTAATTGAATAATTCTTACGGCCACCCATTTAATACCACATCGAATAAATCGATTTAATTAAATTATTTCCAAAGTCGTAGAATTTACTTATAATTCAAAAGCACCCCGATTAAGTTTTTGTTGAGCTAAAGGAGGGACTAACCAGAAATATACAATAGGCTGTAGTAATTGCAATTATGTCCATAAGCATCGTTCCAATAGTTCACAATTTAATCATGGAGTCACTTCACAAGAAGTACCATGATTGAAAACTCCTTATTGTATACTCTTTACGAAAGCAATTCATCCAACTGCTTTGTCCACTGACCTTACCATGTGTGTGTTACACTCATATGATATCCTTGATTCTTTTGAGTTAAATTTATTCACTCAATACAATCCTATTTTATATCATTGTTATCATTGTGTCTTATTAATGATTAATATGATAACTATTAACAAATGACTGTGATAAATTGCTCGTTTGAGAACAAGCAACTTGTGGTCACGTTTCATATTTATCAATCTACACAATACAAATGAGAGGATATCGTTAACTCTTTAATTGAGTTATAAATTCCATTGTTGCTAGTAAAGCCATACCACACACAAATCATGTACCCAACATACTGGCTATCAGTTTGATCATCTTTAGAGCATAAGCCTCCACTTATGTCAAAGCACACGAATTACATACGAATGGTCAATGACTAACTCAGGATTTAGGTAAATTACACCATGAATGTCACAAGTGAATTAATTCACAAATGGACTCAGAATTAATTCATATTGGGTCTAGTCCATTATATCATTCTACCAATAAATACATCTATGTGTCTACTCGTGGAGTCTACTGCTATGATAACCAAGACTAGTCATTTCCTCAATTGGAATATTAGATGACATAATAATCCTTCTCAATATTTAAATCAAATGCTCATTTTGATTCTTTTATGGGATTACGGACTCGTTTAGGTTATCTACTGAAGTAAGTTGTCTTTCTTGCAATGTAAATGTTCTTACAATGCCACTTATCATCAGTTTGAACTTAGACAACCAATGAGTTAATATTTGTTTCTCTCAATTTCGCTATGCATGCAAAATATGAAAGACAGAAATACAAAAGACATAACAGTGAAATGTGAAATTTATTTATTCATCATTCAAAAACATAGAAAAAAAATTACATGTTTACTAAAATATGAGCACATTTTCCAGTACCCCTTCATGTTATATGAGGGATTTTGGGCCTCTCTTACATCGGTTCCAATTACAAGTACTTCCTGGGCCTTTCTGACCCAGTACTCTGTAATATGATTCAACCAGATTCAATTTTTTCTATTTTTCCATAATAAAATTTAATAGTTACATATTAAATAATTTTCTCATCCCAATTTTACCCCAGGTAAAATTTGACAAATTTTCCCCCAGTAAAATTTTGAGAAAATCCGTTCAATATGTCACAACTTAACATGTTCACTATGACCAAATGATTTATTTTCATTTTTAGGCTTCAAAATAGTCCAAAAACATAAACTCATTTTTCCATTTTTTAGGTAATCCTATATAGGATTGCAAATTTCCATTTTTTATTTCCATTTCCATTTTTTGAAGCCTATATTGATTCCTAAATGATTCCATTTCTCTATTTCAAAGAAAATTGTAATCATTCCTAAATGTTTCCTATTTACCTTTTTCTATTCATTCTGTTCATTTTTATTCAAACACGCAATTCATTTCTAGTTTCAATGAGCTAGCGGAGGGACCAATTAGACATATGTAGTTGAGGTTCAAATTATTTATAATTAAGCTTTGGTTTTTCTCCTATTAATTATGTTTAGTCTCGAAGTTATTCCACTATAGTATCGTGACTGAGCTCTCCCCAACGACATACCATTATGAAAGTAACTACTCAGTGCTCGTTCAATGACCTTGTCATAAGTATGTTACCCTCATAGGATATCATTGATCTCTTTAGGATAATATTCTCTCTCCCAATTTGATTCTATTTTATCTCATGGTATCCATTACATCTTCTTTCATGAAAAGTCGATCACTATCAAATAGTGATCAAGTCATCCACCATAAAGACGAACGAACCATAGCACATTTACTTTTCATCAAACATGTAATGCCAATGAGAGGATATCATTTACCCATGTTTTGGGATATTGATTCCACTATTGTGAATGACGCTACATACTACAAAAGTCACACACCCAACACACCAACTTTCAGTTCCTTATATATTTGAACTCAGGCTTTTAATTACATCAAAGTGTACCAGTGACACATACATAGTCTGCCATCAACTCATGATTTAGGTATGCCACATTATGAACATTACAACTAAATAAATCCATAAATGGATTCAAGATCTATTCTACTTGGGTCCTATTAGATGTACTATCAGTCCAGTCAGTCACATCCGTGTCTCTATATTTTGGGAGTCATCCGCTCCGATGCCCAAGATAAGACATCTCCCGAATTAGACTTGATAGATGACATATTAGTCTTCTAATCTGTTTGATCATTTCCAATTAGACTAAGGACATGTTTAGGTTCATTTACCATATAAGTTGTCTTTTCGTATTATGATTTGACCATGTAATACCACTTAGTATTAGTTAAACATTTAGACAACTAATGAGCAATATTTGCTTCCATTTTGCTTTGTGTACAAAAACCATGTAAGGACAATTATACAAAGTATATTAATGTAATCAATGAATTTTTTTTATTAACCAATCTATTTGAAAAAATTACAAGTGTATATTGACGAAAATACTACACTTAGGGCACCAAATCCAACATTTTTAACCTGTCTTTGAACCAATAGAAAGCTTCTTTCTCACTTAAGTCAAATATTTGAAGCATCAATTTACTAAAGTCTCTGACATACTTCTGAATAGCACCTTGTTGCGTAAGTTAATGCAACTTAGCCCGAGCCTCCTCTTTGGCATATTACAGGTAAAATTGCTTCTTCAATTCTTTCTGGAACTATTCCCAAGTCCCAACTGCGGTACCACCTCGTCTCTCATTCGTGGACCTAAAATGCCACCATAAAAGAGTGACATTAATTAAAAAAATTGCAATAATGTTTACCTTAGTGGTATCATCTTCGATGCCTATCACACGAAAGTACTGTTCCATCCCCTAGAGAAAATTGTCCACATATCTCGTGGACCACATCCCCCAAAACTTTTTCGAGTTAGGGGCATCCATCTTATGCTATTTAAAAACTGAAGCTAGTATCCTTTTTCCTACAACAACTCCGCACCTCTCTCTCGATCTCCTCAATCTTTGCCACCATGGCCTTAATTTCCTCCTTCAAAGCACAACTATTGCTTCAAGAGCATCATTGTAACAACCTGATTTTGGGCCTACTCAGAATAGTGATTTCGGGACCACAAATCTGAAGTTAGAGAAATTATTTTAATATTATTTTGGTGTTATAGCATAATTATATAAGTGCATGAAAAATTTGGTGAATTAATTTTAGTTTTTGGGAACTTAATTGCGAAAAAGGACTAAATCGCATTAAGGGCAAAAGTTTTGTTTTATTAGCCAAAGGTGTTAAATTGCTAGAGAACCATAATTGGGGGTGTTAAAGTGAAAATAGACCCTAAAAAGGTGCTTGGCTAGCCATAGGGGACAAGAAATAGAGAATAGTCAATGTTTGGTGGCATTAGGTGACTTATTTGGTCATAAAATAAAATAAGAAAAACAAAGTTGTCATTTTTATATCCTTCTTCTTCTTCCACTGAAAATGGCAGCAAACAAGGGGTTTTTAAGAGCCTAAACTTTCAGCCGCTTAGTTCTCTTTCAAGTATGTGATTTTGATGACTTTTCTTGATGATTTTTACACTTTTGGAACCCTTGTAGCATGAGCTAGCTAATGGGGGGACTATTTTAAAAAATGGTTGAAAGTCTAGGATTTTGCCATGAGAGAATTTATGTTGTTTTCTAAATTTTTATGGAAGAAAATGAGTCTTGGTTGTGTAATAAACAACTTTTGTGAAAGAAGTTTGCATGAAAACACCTAAAAAGGGGTATTTTGTAAAGTTGTAAAATAAGTTGTAAATATGTGAAAAAATTGAAATTGTGAGTTGCTATAGTTATAAAAATAATTTGGCTAGGCTTGGTAAAGGATAAAATTCAATAAAAATAGATTTACGAGCCTAGGGGTAAAATCGTAATTTTTGTGAAAGTCTAGGGGCAAAATTGTCATTTTTCCAAAGTATAAATTATGAAATATATTGGTTAATGTGATGATTAAAGTAGTAAATTTTATCATTCTAGATCAAGAAACTGATATTCGGGCTTAAATTGAAAAGTACAAGGTTATGGACTAAAATGGTGTAATTAGCTGAAATTGCATTCGAGGTAAGTCCGTGTGACTAAATAAACATGTTATCCATGTTATTGATAATATGCTTGAAGTCTATTTTGTTATGATTGTATTTAATTATATGTTGATGGGGTTATGTATTAGAAAGTGATGCCAAACGTTAATAACATTTTTGTGATGATTGAATACATTAGAAATTTGATGGAATATGACATTTCATTGAAACAAGTAAGTTGTGCGTAAATATTACAACTTTATCGTTATTATGCATTGAATGTTTGATTTCACATATAAGGCTTGAATGCATCTATGAGTAATGGTATGATGAGACTTATCATGATAAACTCCCGATTGAACCTTAGGAATAGATTGGAAAATCATGCCATAACATTTGGGTGATATGTGTGCCAGTGTAAGACATGTCTGGGACATGCATCGGCCTCGAGATATGCAAGCCAGTGTAAGACCTGTCTGGAACATGGCATCGGCTTGACATGTGTCAGTGTAAGACCTGTATGGGACATGGCGTCGACATCGATAGATGAGAGCCAGTGTAAGACTTGTCTGGGATATGGCATCGGCCTCGATATATGGAAGTCAGTGTAAGACCTCTCTGGGACATGACATCACTTAGATGTGTGAGCTAGTGTAAGACCATGTTTGGAACATGGCATCGGCATCATACATATGTTTGAGGCTTAGTGATTATCATGTGGTATTCCAAATGGTTTAATGAGAAATTTAAGGTTTAAGTGGAAATGATAGAGCTTATGGCTATGTTGTGAGTGATACAGGTACTTACATGAAATTGATGAGGTGTGAATTCAATTCATGTTGTATAATTAGTAAGGAATGAATACGAGCATGTTGAGTAACACAGGTGTGTATGCCAAGCTCATAAGAAATGATTTCGGTTTATGATGTACATTTGGTGAAGATGTAAATAGGTAATTCATGCCTATGAGAATGATTTCTGATGACCTTGTGATTATAGGTCTATACTTATGATGTATAAGTATGTATCTTTACCAATGTGGTGAAAATGAATTAATAAGGTGTGATAAACTTAGTATCATCAATTTACACTAAAACAGTTTTGGACAGTAGTCGTAGTCCAACTTTGAAAATCCACCAAAAATTGTGGAAATTGATTTAGAGGCTGAATAAAATATGAAATTAAAGCTTAATGAGTCTAGTTTCACATGGAAGAAACAGTGTAAGCAAAAGAGTTTCATATTATGAAATATTTAAATTTTTGTGAGACAGAGTCTGGATGATTTTGAAATCCCCTGTCCTGATTTGGAAAAATCATTAAAAATTGTACAAAAATAATTATGGGTTACAAATTATATGATTAGAATCTATAATGAGTCTAATTTCGAAAGAAACAAATGGAAACATCATTTGAATCTTGTGTGGGAGATAATTAATTTTTAGTAAAGAAAGGTTGAAGCTATCAAACAACAGAACAGGGATAACTTTGAAGAATAGACTATATTAATTGGCTAAACCAAAAATTCTGAAAATTTTATGGTAAGAATATATGTGAGTCTAGTTTCTAGGAAAATTAGGTTCCATAACTCCAGATATAAATAATTTAGTGACCGTGAGTCGAGAAAATAGCTTGACTTGAACATAGGTAAAAAGGCAATCATGATAGTATTACTTTGAGATCATGTTGTAAGAATTGGTGGAACCATATTGATAAGTTTCTTATTATTTTCATATGGACTTACTAAGCTTGAAGCTTACTCCCTCCTTTACATTTCTTTTAGCTTGTCAGTTTAGCTTGGGGTTGGAGATCGTTGGAGGTAGCATCACACTATCAAGTCACTACCCTTGGAATAATGAAGCATATGTTAGAAATTTCAAGTGAGTGGCATGTATAGAGATCTAGTTTTATGACATGTGTTATTATGCTTTGGCCAAATGTATTGGCTTATATTGAGTTATATGTATATGGTCATGAGATGTGGCTCATATTGATTATGGTTCGTAAACTTAGCTATTCGTTATCATGTCTAATGTTTATGATGTGATTATGTTTGTTTGTCATGCATGGTTGGTAATATGACATGTGTGTTGGATGTATGCTCTATGACCAATTGAGTCTAACTCATTGATGTGTTCCTTAACTACCTCTAATGTTTCCTTCACACCATCCATGGTTTCCTCAAGATTGGTCATTTGACATTCTAGAGCTGACAACATATCCCTCTATTTGCTATTTTTCCTAGACCTCCCATGAATCTCCATCAAGACATTCTGTTCGTCTTTTCTTTTTGTCATCTCAATCGACACCTTCGAGCACTGAATTTGATACCAATTGTCACAGGGCTAGATCTTTAGTTTGGCAAACCGCACAACCTTAGGCGATTTCTTGGGTTGAAATCCTGCCTAAGTCAGCCTACTCACAAAAACTGAGAATTCTAATAGAAATTCTCCAAGGCACCGAAGCAAAGCAGAAGCAACTCTGAAAAGGAAAAAGCTATGAACAATTAGAGAAAGCCACAAAAAGATAGCGCACGCCAAGTTTTTGGGTAAATGCTCTCAATAGTATTTAATTACTATGAAGGATTATAACTAAGTGGATATAAATGAGGAGGGAAGCCTCTATTTATAGTTGAGCTCCTCCAAAGCCATCTATACAAATTGAGTTATATCGACGGTTGAGATTTGTGCTTATCTATAATTGAGAGTCCTAAGAGATTTAAAATCTATACAATCTTAGCCCTTTAGGATTTACACTATTTATGTAATAGCTCAAAATTGGGTCTAGTTGGAACAGAGGTTTCGGGACCACAAAATATGAGATATAAATAATTATTTTATGATTATTTTGAGGTCTATGATATGATTTCATGATTGTGTGAAAATTTCGTGAAGAAATTCTATGCATAAAGTGCTTAATTCGAAGTTAGGGACTAAATTGAATAAGTTGCAAAACTTGCATTCTAGAAGTTTCTAGTATGAAATTGATTTGAAATATTAATTAGGAGGTATTAAATAGCAATTTGACCAATTTCTAAGTTATGGACAAAAATTGGACATGGATGGAATTTTTGGAAAGTTTAGTAGTAAGGGTATTTTGGTCATTTAGGGGTAAAATGAATTAAAATACAAAATTAAAAGCCAATTTTGCTCATCTTCTTCACCATGGACGTGTATACCAAGGGAGACTCCATGGCTAGGGTTTTCAAGCTTCCCAAGCTCAATTGTAAGTCCCTTCTAACCCCGTTTTTCAAGTTCTTTACGTTTTTGGAGTCTCGGTAACTTGATTTAGCTTATGCTAGCAATAATTCAACCTAGGGTTCATATTTGGAAAAATACCCATAGGTAAAATTTGTGTATTCTGGTGTTTTATGATACAATATGAGGTTTTAAATTATATTAGACAACTTGTGCTACTCGGTTTTAAGTGAAAACGAGCAAAAGGGCTTAATTGGTAAAAATACCTAATAGTCATAAGTATATGTTAAAGTGAGAATTTGATGTTGCCATAGAAGGGAAAAGTGATCATCATGTCATAAAACATAAGAATAAGGGATGAAGTTTAATTCCTGAGCCTAGGGGCAAAAGTGTAAATATGCAAAAGTTTAGGGGCAAAATTTTAATTTTTCCAAAGTTTGAGTTAAGGACTGTTTTGAATAGTACATTAATTAAATAAGTAAAATATGATGTTTTAGATCCCGAAAAACGAGATTTGAACCTAGAATGAGAGAAAAGTCAAAAATTGGGAAAGTTGGTAAAATGGCCGTTTTAATATCAAGGTAAGTTCATATGTATAATAAGTATTAATTTATGCATGTTTCAATGTAAAATTGATATATTTACTATGATCTCCGAGGTGTTGAAAGTATGTAAGTTGGTATGATAATAATACAACAATAATGCTGTAATTTATATTTGAAAGTTAAATTTAGTGAATTAATTGAATTATGTTAAATTAAATGATTATGGTGCCAAGTTTATGAATTGATTTAAAAATATGTCTATGGTACATGAAGTGCATTGAATTATCATACATAAATGTGATTTCTATGATTATGGATATTATGGAAAATTGTAAGTTCATATGATTTTTAATAAGACAATGTGTAATTTAATGTTATTGCGTTGATATTAAATGAGATGTAAGTTTATATGTAAGTAATACATCACTATTAGTATTATGATATTTTATAAAAATATTGGAAATATGTTTGTGGATAATTACTTGATTGGTGAAATTGTTGGAAAAGAGAGAGAAATCCCGGTTGAACCTTCGGAAAGATTGGATGATACAGATGGTATGTAGCTAGGTCACATGTATAGTGCTGAGTGCACATCATGTGTACAAGAGAGCTACAAGACATTATGATGTAGCTAGGTCGCATGGGTGATACTATGTGTACACCATGTAGACAAGAGAGTTACGAGATATATGTAGCTAGGTCGCATGCGTGGTTCCAAGTGAAAGACACCATGTAGACAAGAGAGCTACGAGATAAACTGGCTAGGTCACATGGGTGGTACTAAGTGTTCACCATGTGTACAAGAGAGCCGAACTATATGATGGGTGGAGCTATGTGCTAAAACCACCAAGTATCGAGGATTGATCCGAAGTGTTCAACGGGAGACTCTATATGTATTGCTTTGTGAGTTTTGTGATGAATAAGTGCAGGAACTTGGTTATATGAATGATGTGTTCATTAAGTAACCAGGATGTGGTAAGGTTATAAACAAGTAAGTTATACATGAGGATGATTTTATGGTGACCTTGTGATCATGGGCCTATACTTGTGATGTATGAAATGTGGTGAAAATGATTTGTGATATGTATGTTAAAATGAGGTTAATACAAAGAAAGTGTGAAAGAGTGAATTAGCAATAAAACTGTTTTGGACAGTAGCAGTGACGTGATTTTGAAAAATCACCAAAAATAGTATAAATTGAATCAGAGACTGAATGAGATATCATATTAAAGCTTAATGAGTCTATTTTCATATAAAAGAAACATACAAAGCAAAGGAGCTCTATATTTTGAGATATTTATGTTTTTGTGAGACTGATGCAGAATGATTACGTGATCCCCTGTTCTGACTTTGGAAAATCACAAAAATTTGGAAAAAAATAATTAGAGGCTTAAAATTATATTTTTAAAATAAATAATGAGCCTATTTTCAATATAAATCAACAAGAACATTATCCGAGTTCTGTACTATGAGATAATTATTTTTTAGTGAAGAGAGGTCAGAACTGTCAGAAAGTGAAACAGGGGAAATTTTAATGAATAAACTGTACTAATTGGCTAAACCAAAAATTATGAAAATTTTATGGTGGAAAGATATGTGAGTCTAGTTTCAGGGAAAATTTACGGATCTTAATTTGAAGCTCTGTAGCTCGAATTATAAATAATTAAGTGACTATGACTCGTATGGACAGTTTGATGTGAACATTTATTAGTAAATTGTGAAATCGTACTTACAAGAATGCTATATACATTAAGGATGTGGAATGGAGACGAGGA
Source organism: Gossypium hirsutum (assembly GCF_007990345.1). Classification (NCBI taxonomy): domain Eukaryota; kingdom Viridiplantae; phylum Streptophyta; class Magnoliopsida; order Malvales; family Malvaceae; genus Gossypium; species Gossypium hirsutum. The sequence continues at coordinate 102,306,607 of NC_053424.1, read as the reverse complement.
GGAGGAAAATAAATATATGTGGAATACATGGAAACTATGGTATATGAAATATTGATATAATGAAATAAATGATATGTGTTTATAAGAAAACAAAAAGAGAATGTTATGTATCATGACATGTACATATATATATATATATATGACTAGTCTCAATGTAATGCTTGTTGGGTATGGAATTGAATTGAAATGTTTCAGGCAAACAAGTTATTCTGCGCATCTGAATCGTGGTATTTTATAAAGATATGATCTAGCTTTAAATATGAATGCTTGATGATTAAGCTGAAGATATTTGGTAAGATGATAATCTTGGTATAAATGTATAAGTGGTACTATAATAAACAAGGTAAAATGAGTATGAGAGACACATGTATGATGACATACAAATGCTATGTTTATGGTTTAATTGAGGATGTTTAATCATTAAATGAATACCATGTTATATGCTTTTGATTTTGTATAAGTGTGTAAAAGATCAAGGTTGACCAAAGCTTGGAAAATAGCCTAGGTATATTCCACACAGGCAGAGACACGACCATGTGTCTCAGCCGTGTATGGAACACGACTTTGGGACACGGGCGTGTGGAGCCTTAAAGCATGAAATTTCCAAGATTTTCGTAAGTTCTCGGTTTAGTCCCAAACTCTTTCTAAAGTATGTTTTGGGCTTCGTAGACTCAAATAAGGGACTATGTGTAAGAGAATGAACGCTTTGAAATATTAATAAAATTTTATGGCTCGTATTTTAGTTTAATGTTTGTATGTTTGTCTGGTAACGCCTCGTACCTTAGCCCGGCCTCGGATACGGGTAAGGGGTGTTACAATTTACCTTGGTAACTCTAGTTTTATTGGAGTGTTTCACTAGGCCACCAATGCTTTAAGTAGATAGGTTTTCCATGAGTTCCACAAATTGGGCCAGTTCAAGCGAATCAAATGAGCCTCATTTCATAAGTTGACCTCTATGGGACGTTTTGCGCATAATGATCATGGGCTTTGATCTGTGACCCGTGACACTTGTTCCTACTTGGTTCTATAACATCGATGGTTGAAAAAAATACTTCCAACCACCCTTTGAGTCATTTTCTTTCCTCCTGATTTGTTGTCGTAACATCAAGAGCTTTAATTGTTTTCTTTGTAAGAGAAGATAAAAGCTCGTTCCATTGATTTGTGTTTAATCAATTGATAAAACTAAAAGTTTCTCAAGCAAAGTTTAAAGTTATATATGTAATTTTTTAATTTTGAGAATTTGTTTCAATATATATATTGAAGTTTATAATTTTTTAAGAATAAAGACTAAATTGATAAAATGTGTAAATGTTAAAGTTTAATTTTTATTAAATTTTAAAATTAGGATCAAATTGATAAAATATGAGAACATTAAAAATTAAATTTATTATTATACTAACCAAAAGTAAAATTTATTAATAGAAAAAGTAAATGTCATGAATTATTTAAAATTGACATAGATTAAATCATTTATGTTTTTAAAAAGTGATCAATTTAGTTAATATAAAAAATGAAGATTATTTTTACTAGAGAAAATCTCACTTTCATGAAGTTCAATGGGCTGGGTAAAGTGGGCTGCCACAGAGATATAATTGTAATAATGGACGTAAGAAGAAGTGTTAGTTATTCCCTGGCTGTAGCAGACATTAATGGAAGCACGGAATCCACGGAAAAATCATTCTTTCTCTCTCCTTCTTCCTTTCTTTCCTCTGCTCCTACAGCTTTCTGTTACTCCCATGTCTAAACTGTTCTTCATTCCAACTCCTCTGCAAGAAAACAAAACTCACCTGCTTTTTACCTTCTTTTTCAATATTTTAATGTTATAAAACTTTGATTCCTCCATCTTGATTTATCATCTCTACAATACAAGAAAAGAAATGGGATACTGTTAGATCAAGCTTCGGATTTTTCTTTTCTTTAAAAAAAAAAGATAATTATGGTGTTAAGGTTCGACGCCAGGGATGTTTCCGGATTCAAATTGTTGTTTTCCTTGGCGATCATGTATGGTCTGATGTCGTTTGTGGTTCACTCCGTTATCTACACAAAGTTCATTAAGCCTTTGGGGATCGACGCGCCTCTTGATCGATTCTCCGAAGCCAGAGCTGTCGAGCATGTTCGAGTCTTATCACATGATATTGGAAATCGACAAGTGCGTCTAAATATCCTTTAACTTCACCACTTCCGCTTGTTCTTTATGCCGATTAAATGAAGCTTTCCATAATTCCTTCTTATCCGGACTCAAATAAGTGTAGGATGAATGCTCATTATTCAAAAGTATGCTCAAATTTTGTCCAAGTTTTCTCATCTATTTGCTATATCATAAGCAGATTCGAATCCAGGGGCCGGCCGCTGCTAAGATGAAAAATTAGTGTTTTGACTCTTTAAAAATTTTTAAAATTTTAAATTAGTAAAGAAAAAATTTTACTTTTAACCCCTTAAAATTATGAAAATTTAATTTAATTTATTACAAATTTAAATTTCATTTTGGCTCGGTTTTCTGACTTCGCCACTTCCTATACTTATATATATAATAGATATATTCAAAAGTAGGATTCCTTGTACGTATGTGCTTTAAAGAAACTGAACAGTTGGAGTAATTAAAATGTTTTGATTGTATGAAGGTTATTAAAGTGAAGTTGAACTCTGTGGAGAGTAAAATTTATTCTAATCTAGTTGAAATGGAAAAAAAAATGTAATAAGAATTGTTAACTATATTTTGTTTCTGTCATGGAGCTTGAGTTTGTTTTTGTAATTATTTGTGTTTTTTCTTTATTCAATAGGAAGGGCGTCCGGGCTTGAGAGAAGCAGCTGAGTATATTAAGGCACAACTGGAAAGGATGAAGGAGAGAGCTGGATCTAATATTAGGTTGGTATGCAATACATTTGTTTCTAAGCTGAATTAGTTGTTTGATTAGCAAATGGATTTTGTATTCTCGTTACTCTTCTGAAGATGCTCGCTTAACTTGATTTGGTTCGTGACATAATTTGCAGAATCGAAATTGAAGAGAATGTTGTTAGTGGGTCATTCGCTATGTTGTTTTTAGGCCACGGCATATCATTTGATTACAGAAATCTTACCAATATTCTAATGAGGTAAGTTTCTGAAATTGAGTAGAACTTTTTGGGTTGGATTTGTATATATTGTGTTAAATCCCAAATCCAATGAAAGTAGTTGGGGAAATCCATTTTCTTGATTGGTGTTATATACTGGTTCTTTTATAATGCATGACCAGAGAAAGAAATTGTTCAACTTGCACCTGCCATATCATTTACGGTGTCAAATATCAAAATTGTGAGTGAAACTTTGTTTTTCAAGCTTGATCATGGATAAGAAAATTGAGCACAATATCAGAAAGTTCTAGTTAAGGTGTTAGACTCATTAAAAATGAAAGGAAAGAGTTATTGATATCATTGTTTACGACATTTAAAAGTAGTGATTGGTGAGTAATTTTTGGCTTAACCATGGAATCAATGTCAAAGGATTTATTAGATTATAGATTCCCCAAAACTTTATAACCTTTGGAGTTGTAGACAATGAGGCAATTTGTTTGTCTTGAAGCTTTTAGCAAATGGTATTATCTTCTTTCTTTTATATAATGACAGGATATCCTCAATAGACTCAAAACACAGCGATCCATCAGTTCTAGTTAATGCTCATTTTGATACTACACTTGGTTCTCCGGGTGCTGCTGATTGTGGTTCATGTGTTGGTATCTACATTGAATATTTTAGCTTGATTGCAGGAATTATTTTGGCTATATTTTGAACACATCTATCTGACGCTTTGTCCTTTGCAGCATCACTATTGGAAATCGCAAGAATAATCATAGACTCTGGATGGGTCCCACCTCGGCCTATAATTTTATTATTTAATGGTGCAGAAGAATCTTTTTTACTGGTAAGGATATGCTAATGCTTTGTTTTTAAGTAGACTTATTAGTTTGGTTCAAATGCTGCAGTTTTACAAAGAAAAAGAAGTTTAATTTATCATGAGTGATATATTATAAAACTTGAAAGAAGTTTAATTTATCATGAGTGATATATTATAAAACTTGAAATGCCTAAATTTGCTTTAGTAGACATATATTTTGGGACATATGTTGACAAAACTTCAGACCCTCTCAATAGGAATGATAGCAAGGAGTAGTGCCAGTGCTAAGGAGAACAGCAAGACGTAAATCAAACTGGCAAAACCAAACCTTAAGCTGACACTATTTTCTTAACTTTATCTGAAGATTCAAATCTTCCTGAACATTCTATTCATATAGACATTGTATTGTTTTTCTTCTGATATGTTAGGGAGCTAATGGCTTCATGAGGACCCATAAATGGCGTGATTCCATAGGAGCTTTTATCAATGTAGAAGCGACTGGGACAGGAGGTCTAGGTAGGATATAAATCAGTGCTAATTTTTTCTTTTCCCAAGTGCTGAAATCATTGTTCATACCAGTGGTTATGTCATTACTTGAGCAAACTTTGTTTTAATGATGTAATAAAGAGCTGTCTGTGATAAATTAAGCTATAATTTATTTCATACCACCTTAAACAAGAAAAATATCGAAAATTACTCTCAGTAGACATGTATGAACTTCCTTTTTTTTTCTTTTTTTTTGTTATTTGTCATGCCTAAGCTACATATTTGTTGAAACTACAGATGTAGTCTGCCAATCTGGACCTGGTTCTTGGCCTTCGTATGTCTATGCTCAATCAGCCATATATCCCATGGCAAATAGTGCAGCTCAGGTTTTACTTTATCCTTTTCTAGTATATATTCTTGTTCTAGTGCACATTATTTTTTTTGGAGCTTCTACTAGTTACTTTAATTTATTGTTTAAACACGTTTCCTTGTGAAGGTAATCACACCGTTCTTTATTTCTGCTGACCATGAAAATATTTGTACTTAGTTCCTATTCTGTTAAACCCAACTTTTTTTTCTGCACCTGCTTATATCGATAGTATAACTGAGTCAAACATGAATGGTTCAATATCCTTGCAGGATATTTTCCCTGTTATTCCTGGAGATACAGATTACAGGATGTTTTCCCAAGATTATGGCAGTATTCCTGGCCTGGATATTATTTTTCTTTTTGGTGGTTATCATTATCATGCCTCCTCTGATACAGTGGACCGACTATTGTATGCATTATGTCTTCTCCTGTGGTATAGAATCAATTTAGTGGAAATTTTTACTTTTTGTTATTATGCACTTCCACTCACACATACATGTGCCCATCTGTTTTCAATGCAGACCTGGTAGCATGCAAGCACGTGGAGACAATTTATATAGCATGGTTAAGGCCTTTGCAGAGTCTTCTAAGCTTAAAAATGACCATGAAAGGGAATCCCTTGGTGATGCTCATGACTACAATGATGAACAAGCTGTTTTCTTCGACTACTTAACTTGGTTCATGGTAGGTTCTGTTCATGTATATATGCACTTGGCACTAGTGTTTCTTTGGTGTGTATATTAAACGTTTTCATTCTGATTGTGCATGTTTCAGATTTTCTACTCCAGAAGGATAGCTTTGATGCTTCATAGCATTCCCATTGCCATCTTCCTGATTATGCCTTTTTTGTTACGTATGATGAATTATGGGTTATATTGTTGTTTTGTGACCCTCTATGATTTTGTAAAAGGTAAAATGGCTGCAGATCATTATTTTATTTGACAATTCTTATCTGTTAGCATTCCAATCTATACTTAATAATCAATGTACTACTGTTTTTAATTAATAATTTCCATTAATAAGTTCTGCTTCTGTGTTCTTAATAGCAAATGGTTAGGTCTCTTTAAGCTGCTTTGTAGTGTGGACTACTATAATGTATTCAAATTTGTTGGATATTTTGCAGGAATGATCCTCCATGCTACTGGAATTATGCTGGCTATTATTTTCCCAGTTATATTTTCCATCCTGAGACTGCTATTTTCTAGTTATGGAATGAACTGGTTGGTTGTATATCTTAAGCTGGAAGATGCATATGGGATATTTTTTTTCTATAGTATTGTTTGAATGTCAAATATCTGAAATATTTCTTGACGTGCTGAAACTGATATGCAGGTTTGCTAATCCCTACTTAGCTTTCTTGATGTTCACTCCCATTTCACTTATTGGTCTGTTGATCCCAAGAACCGTTTTTCGTGTTCTCCCCCTTTCTCAAGATGTTTCAATTCTCAAGACATCAAAAGAGGTAAACATTTTAGATTCAATTTTTATTAACGAATTTGACTGAGAACTAGCTTATTTTGCTATGTCCAGCACGAATTGCACCTGTGCGGTTCTTTTATGTATGAGCTTATACTTGTATACCCTGTATGTTTCCCAAGTTTCATTCAAGTTACTGCAAACATGAATCTCACTTAACCATGACTAAAGGATAAAAGTTGAAATACTGAAAATGTACTTTTTAAGTGTTCTGCAAGATAATAACTGAATCTTGCCCACCTATGCATATATTTATGATCACCAGGTCAGTTAGGATGCATGCAACAGTTTTAGCAGTATTTCAGTTTGTGTGCTTAATATGTATGGTATGTGGCTAAATGAATCTTACAGGCACTATCTGATGAGGCAAGATTCTGGGGAGCATTTGGATTTTATGCTTTATTAACTTTGGTATGTGGTCTGATCAGTGTCGTTTGCTAGTTAAAAATCATGCATTGATTTTCTTAATTTATATAATATAAAGAACTTTGGCTATAATATAAACAACTTTGGAATGGCAGGCTTATCTTTTAGCTGGGTTCACAGGAGGTTTTTTGACCTTTTTCGCATCTGCTTCTATGCTTCTAGCCTGGATCTCCTTTTACCTGTCAATCAATTTTTGCGGTCATCAATCTGTCAGGTATTATTTCCCGTAAATGTTCAATTGCATATCCTCTTCATGAACTATGAGTATATTGTTGTTTTCAGTTTTTACTCGTTACCAAGCAGTTATTTTTTTGATGGAGCCGGTTGTTAGTTATTTTTATCATACTTTCCATTTTTATTGTCCAACATTGGTATCTGATGTATAACGGGACATAGTTATAGGGATATTTATTAGAATATACCCATACCCCATACCTTGCCCATACCTTTCCCATACCTACCCATACTTTGGAAAGGTCAAAGTTATGGGCACCAAATATTTATTTAGTGTTGGGCATGGGAAAATAGCAATTTTTGGTCCCTAAGTGAATAGTGACTTTGCAAGGTGGTCCTTGAATCTCAACTATAAATAGGCCAACCATTGCTCATTCTCATCATCCCACATTTGCCATTCTCTACTTAAGGCATTGTTCTCTCTCCCTATTTGTAAAGTTTCACTTGTATTTTTGGAGTGAAATATATTTGGTAGTGCCCGAGGACGTAGGCAAGATTTGCCGAACCTCGTTAAAATTCTGGTGTTCTTTACTATTTATTGTTCATATTTTGTGAATTTGATTGTAGTGATTTATTGTGCTATTAAATTACGATAGAGGGATATTCTGGCTAGGAAAGACTTGGTACTTAAGTGATCCTCGTGATCCACCTCTCTTTCCTGGGAATTGAACTTAGTGTGATTTTTCAGTACAATAATTTTACTCTTTCACACGCTTCCGCGCAACAATTGGTATCAGAGCCAGATTCGTACTTGGGGAATACGACCGTTTATGGTACTATTCACGTATACGGCACTATTCACGTATACAGTACTATTCACGTATATGGTACTATTCACGTATACGGTACGGTTCACGTATACAGTAGTTGGGATTGAGGAGAAAAATGGCAGCAGCATCGTCATCAGCAAGGACTACTGTGACAAATGCAAAATTTGAAGTAGAGAAATTTGACGGTACCAATAATTTTGGTATGTGGCAGTGTGAGATCCTGGATGTCTTATGTCAGCAAGAGCTGGATATAGCCCTTGAAGAAAAACCTGACAAGATGGATGACAAGGAGTGGGCCAAGATCAATAGACAGGCGTGTGGTACAATCCGCCTATGTTTGGCCAAAGAGCAGAAGTACTCCGTCATGAGGGAGACATCAGCGAAGAAGCTGTGGGATACATTGGAAGAAAAGTTTCTAACGAAAAGTCTTGAAAATAGGCTTTATATGAAAAAGAAACTTTATCGATTCACGTATGCACCCGGTATGTCGATGAATGACCATGTGAACTCATTCAATAAAATTTTAGCAGACTTGCTAAATTTGGATGAGAAATTTGAAGATGAAGACAAGGCATTATTGTTGTTGAATTCCCTTCCTGATGAATATGATCATCTTACCACCACATTGCTTCATGGGAAGGACACGATCACATTTGATGCAGTCTGTAGTGCGTTGTATAGATCTGAGACTCGAAAGAAAGATAAAAGAGATCACAGAGATACAACAGCAGAAGTCTTAACAATAAGAGGTCGTTCACACAGCAGCAAATCTGGTAGAAGGGGAAAGTCCAAAGGGAGACCCGCCAAAGATGAATGTGCCTTTTGCCGTGAAAAAGGGCATTGGAAAAAGAATTGTCCTAAGCTACAAAAGGGCAAGGCTATTTCTAATGCATGTGTAGCGGAGCATGATGAGGAGTCAGACTTTAGCTTGGTTGGCATGGCAATGGCATGTCAAACGGATGAGTGGATTTTGGATTCAGGATGTACTTACCATATGTGTCCTAATAAGGACTGGTTTTCTAGTCTTGAAGAACTAGAAGGTGGAGTTGTTTTTATGGGCAATGATAGTGCCTGTAAGACAATGGGTGTAGGTACAATCAAATTGAAGAACCATGACGGCTCAATCCAAGTTCTGACAGATGTTCGCTATGTACCCAGCTTGAAGAAAAATCTCATCTCATTAGGGGCCCTAGAATCTAAAGGGTTCACAATCACTTTGAGAGATGGATTACTAAAGGTAGTAGCTGGGGTATTGACGGTGATGAAAGGCACTAGAAGAAATAACTTGTACTATTTAAATGGAAGTACAGTTATTGGATCAACATCAACAGCTTCTGCGAAAGATGCAGATTCAGAGGCTACCAGGTTATGGCATAGGCGATTGGGACATGCTGGTGAAAAAGCTTTGCAGACTTTGGCGAAGCAAGGCTTGTTGAAAGGTGCAAATTCTTGCAAATTGGAATTTTGTGAACATTGTGTTCTGGGCAAGCAGACGAGGGTAAAATTTGGTTCAGCAATTCACAATACGAAAGGAATTCTGGACTATGTTCACAGTGATGTGTGGGGACCTACCAAAGTGGCTTCTTTGGGAGGTATGCACTATTTTGTCACTTTTCTTGATGATTATTCAAGAAAAGTATGGGTGTATCTAATGAAAAGAAAAAGTAAAGTTTTGGATGCATTTCTGAAGTGGAAGAAGATGGTGGAGACTCAGACTGGTCGAAAGGTCAAACGACTTCGATCAGATAATGGTACTGAGTACAAAAACGATCCATTTCTACAAGTATGCCAAGATGAGGGCATTGTGCGACACTTCACTGTTCGAGATACACCACAGCAGAATGGGGTGGCAGAACGCATGAATCGGACTATACTGGAGAAAGTTCGATGTATGTTGTCCAATGCTGGATTGGGCAAGGAATTTTGGGCTGAGGCAGTTACATATGCGTGCCATCTAATTAACCGATTGCCATCAGCTGCAATAAATGGAAAAACTTCGATGGAGATGTGGACTGGTAAACCTGCTACTGATTATGATTCTTTACATGTTTTTGGTTCCACTGCATATTATCATGTAAAAGAATCTAAGTTAGACCCAAGAGCAAAGAAAGCATTATTCATGGGTATAACTGGTGGTGTAAAAGGATACCGTCTCTGGTGTCCTGATACAAGGAAGATTGTTTTCAGTAGAGATGTAACTTTTGATGAATCAACCATGATGAAGAACGAGGATTCACAAAAGGATGACAAAACCAGTAGTACTTTGCAGCAGGTGGAGTTTGAAAAGGTTAATGATGATCCAGCTAATATTGAAAGAACAAATGATGAAGAAGTTTCGACCCAAGAACTTCTACAGCAACAAGATTCAATTGCATATAGGAGGCCAAGAAGAGAGATTCGTAAGCCTGCTCGCTTTGACGATATGGTGGCCTATGCACTTCCAATTGCAGATGATGATGTTCCTTCTACTTACACAGAAGCAATAAGTAACCCTGATGGTGTAAAGTGGAAGTAAGCAATGAATGAAGAAATGCAGTCTCTTCATAAAAATAAGACCTGGGAGTTGGTGACACTACCCAAGGGAAAGAAGGCAATTGGATGCAAATGGGTATATGCAAAGAAGGAAGGATTTCCTGGTAAAAATGAAATTCGATACAAGGCTAGATTGGTAGCAAAGGGTTACGCTCAGAAAGAAGGAATAGACTACAATGAAGTGTTTTCTCTAGTTGTGAAGCATTCGTCTATTCGGATTTTGCTAGCCTTGGTTGCGCAATATGATCTTGAACTAGTTCAGCTTGATGTGAAGACCGCGTTTTTACACGGTGATTTGGAAGAGGAAATCTATATGACTCAGCCAGATGGATTCAAGGTTGCTGGAAAAGAAAATTGGGTTTGCAAATTGACAAAGTCGCTTTATGGATTGGAGCAATCTCCGAGGCAGTGGCACAAGCGATTTGATCAGTTCATGAAAGGGCAAAGGTACACAAGAAGTAAATTTGATCATTGCGTGTATTTTCAGAAGCTACAAGAAGGAACTTTCATATACTTGCTCTTATATGTTGATGATATGCTAATAGCATCTAAGAGCAAAGTTGAGATTGAAAGATTGAAGACTCAACTCAATCTCGAGTTTGAGATGAAAGATCTAGGAGAAGCTAAAAAGATTCTCGGCATGGAAATATGTAGAGATAGAGCTCATGGCAGAGTTAGCTTGTCTAAGAAGCAGTATTTGAAGAAAGTACTACAGCAGTTTGGTATGAACGAGCAGACCAAACCTGTAAGTACCCCGTTGGCTTCTCATTTCAAGCTTTCTGCACAACTATCTCCTTCGACGAATACGGAACAAGAATACATGTTGCAAGTTCCGTATTCTAATGCAGTGGGTAGCTTGATGTATGCAATGGTGTGTACAAGACCCGACATTTCACAGGCAGTTAGTATAGTGAGCAGGTATATGCATAATCCTGGAAAAGGACATTGGCAAGCTGTGAAATGGATTCTACGGTATATTCAGAAGACCGTAGATGTTGGATTACTGTTCAAGCAGGATAATACACTTGGTAAAGGTGTTATTGGGTACGTTGATTCTGACTATGCCGGTGATTTGGACAAGCGAAGATCAACCACCGGTTATGTGTTTACACTTGCTGGAGGACCAATAAGTTGGAAGTCTACACTACAGTCTACAGTTGCGTTGTCAACCACAGAAGCCGAGTACATGGCTGTAACAGAGGCTGTAAAGGAGGCTATTTGGTTACAAGGTATGGCTAAAACCTTGGGGTTGGTTCAGGAGCATATTAACGTGTATTGTGATAGTCAAAGTGCTATTCATTTAGCAAAGAATCAAGTCTATCATGCACGTACAAAACATATCGACGTACGATTCCATTTTGTGCGGGAAATTATTGAAGAGGGGAAAATTTGTCTTCAGAAGATCAAGACTGCAGATAATCCCGCAGATATGATGACCAAGGTGGTAACATCAACCAAGTTCGAACATTGTTTGAACTTGATTAATATCCTGCAAGTTTAACAGTTGAAGAAGGCACTATCAAGTATTGTTGTCAAAAGCAGAAAGAATTGTGTGAAGATAAGATTATCCTAATCAAATCTTCAAGGTGGAGATTATTAGAATATACCCATACCCCATACCTTGCCCATACCTTTCCCATACCTACCCATACTTTGGAAAGGTCAAAGTTATGGGCACCAAATATTTATTTAGTGTTGGGCATGGGAAAATAGCAATTTTTGGTCCCTAAGTGAATAGTGACTTTGCAAGGTGGCCCTTGAATCTCAACTATAAATAGGCCAACCATTGCTCATTCTCATCATCCCACATTTGCCATTCTCTACTTAAGGCATTGTTCTCTCTCCTTATTTGTAAAGTTTCACTTGTATTTTTGGAGTGAAATATATTTGGTAGTGCCCGAGGACGTAGGCAAGATTTGCCGAACCTCGTTAAAATTCTGGTGTTCTTTACTATTTATTGTTCATATTTTGTGAATTTGATTGTAGTGATTTATTGTGCTATTAAATTACGATAGAGGGATATTCTGGCTAGGAAAGACTTGGTACTTAAGTGATCCTCGTGATCCACCTCTCTTTCCTGGGAATTGAACTTAGTGTGATTTTTCAGTACAATAATTTTACTCTTTCACACGCTTCCGCGCAACAATATTACCTTCCAAATACTTGAGCAAGCTTAAGAAAAATTGAAAATAACCGTATGGTACGTATATCTCTGAGATTAGCACCTAATTCAAGCAAGATAGTAGTTCTGTTGGTTTTTCTTTGCAAGGAAGAATGGAAAGACAGATTAAGGTTTAGCAATCAAATGTGACTTGTTATGTTTTTCTGTTTTAATTACAATAGTTTACATACAAAGGATAGCCCTAAATAAGAAAAAAATTACTAACAACTTGACAAGCTGGTAAGGATAGGTACATGGGATTCCTCATTGGTTGATTTCTGTCTAATCAGCACTGCTCAAATTATCCTATCAAAATAAAGATAAATAAAATAATCTGACAACTTTTCTAAACAAGTTGACAACTTGTTAGCTTATATCAAAAGTTTTGGGATAGTCCGCAGCTTCAAGGTCCGCATACCAGTCCGCAAAACAATTTACGTCTTGTTTATCCGCGAGTCTTATTCACATTTGGACAGCGTGCCAATGGCTGTCCGCCAAATAGCTTGTTTGCCAGATAACTTGCACCAATGATGTCCGCTAAATGTGCGAGTTGTTGCATGAATGACCATCTCACAATACTCCTCCTTGGCCTTCATGCAGCAAACACCAATTTCATTCCTTAGTTTCTCATACTTCGCTTTTCCAAGAGGCTTGGTCAGAATGTCTGCCATCTGACTCTGTGCTACAATGAACTAGAGTCGCTTCCTTGCTCTGCTCGACTTCCCTCACAAAATCGTACTTGATCTTGAAGTGTTTTGTCTTCCCATGAAAGATAGGATTCTTCGCACTTGTAACGGCGGATTGATTGTCACACAAAATTTGCGTGGCTTCATCCTGCACAAGATTCAAGTCTCTTAGACTTTTTCTCAACCAAATTGCTTAGCTGATCGCTACTGCTGCTACAGCCATGTACTCCACCCCAATCGTGGATTAAGCAACAGTTTGCTACTTCTTGGGACTCCAGGAGAACATGCTAGAGCCAAGTGAGAAGAAATATCCAAAAGTGCTTCGTATATCATCCATTGATCCTGCCCAACCACTGTCAGTGCAGCCAACAAGCTTCAATATATCCACCTTCATGAACCACACGCTAAGGTTGGCGGTTCCTTTAATATATCTCAACACCCTCTTAGCAACCTTAAAATGTGAGATATTGCAGCAGTGCATGTACCTTGATAACAATCCTACTACATACATAATATTTGGTATTATTGTTAGATGCAGTAAGCAACCAATGAGACTTCTGTAATTCTTCTTGTCGACCTTCTCAAAATCTCTATTGCTGCTAAGCTTTTCTCCAAGTGCCCCAGACATGCTTGCTGATTTGCACCTTTCTATGCAAAACCTTTCCAAGATCTCTAAGGCAAAACTTTGCTGACTGATAAATATTCCTTTCTAAAATTGTTGTACTTCCATGCCAAAGAAGTATCTCATTTCGCCAAGGTCTAACATCTCAAACATCTTCTCCCTTCGCAGCTTGAATTCCTCCACCAAATCATCACAGCTCCTAATTACAAGCAAGTCATCAGCATACTAAGATATTATTAAACTTGTGCCCTTTTCAACTTTCTTCACATAAAGAGTTGGCTCACTGAGGTTTTTCATAAATCCCAAATTTTGCAAGCAATCATCAATTCTTGCTTACTAGGCTCTTGGTTCTTCATTTCTTTTGAAACCCTAAAGATTAGCTATTCAGTATGAATCTTCAATATGGATTTTGCAAGTAATCATCAATATGGATCTTCTATCTCATTTAAGTCGCCAAGGTTAACAACAATTTGATCGTATCAAGCCTTGCTAGTAGAGAAAATGTCTCCAAGTAATCACACAGAATTGCTGACTGAAACCCTTCACACTCAACCTTACCTACAACCTGTTGAGTGAACCATCAGCATTGAGCTTGGTTCTGAACACCCATTTAACACCAATAACTTTTTTATGTGATGACCTATCAACAAGCTCCTATGTCTGGTTCTTATAAATCATGTTCAACTTAGCTCTCATTGCATCCCTCCTGCCTTCTATTATTTCAGCCTTTTCGAAGTTTGTACGTTCAAGAACTACAACATCAACCCTCTAATAGATTTCAGCAATTAGACGCGTGTTCCTTACTGGAATGTCATCAAAGTCTTTTTCTTTAGTTTGATTATCCGCAAGCTGTAACACTTGCTTAAGCTCTCCTTGTTTGAGCATCTTAGCTATAGGAGCATTCCATCTTTATGTTTTCTCTTCATCAAACACATCCCTGCTTACTACAATTTTCTTGGAAGAAGGGTCATAGATCATGTACCCTTTATTACTACTATATCCAAGGATATCCTAGGCTGTGATCTTCTTTCGAGTTTGCTTTTTTTCATCTGTGGAACATGAACAAAACAGATACAACTGATGAAATTAGAGATGAATAATCTAATATATTGAGGAAAAACTCACTTAGAAACTATATATTTATCAAAAATAAGTATAGATATATATACATGAAATAGTGAATCATGTAAGGAAAAAAATATCTCTAATTAGAATCTCTAAAAATAAGATATAATCCTTAAAGATTAACTATTCAATGTTGTCAAATAAATCAAAGATTCTCAACACTCCCCCTCAAGTTAGAGTAGAGATGTCTTGCATGCCCAACTTGCAAAGAAGATTATGACAAGTCTTATAGCTAAGCCCTTTAGTAAAAACATCAACCAACTATTTTTTGGATGCTAGATAAGATAGATTTAAGACATCACTAGCTAATTTTTCCTTGATAAAAAGGCGATCCATTTCGATGTGATTGGTCCTATCATGCTGCACTAGATTTTGAGCTATGTTGATGGTCGCTTTGTTGTCACAGTAAAGAGTTAATCTATTTTCATTCAATAACTTTAGCTCTTCCAATATCTTTTGCAGCTGTAAAATCTCACAAACACCTTGAGCCATGACCTTATATTCAGCCTCTGCACTTGATTGAGTAGCAACACTTTGCTTCTTGCTCCTCCAAGTGATTAAGTTTCCTCCCACAAGAGTACAATAACCGGTTGTAGATTTTCTATAACACCCCAAACCCGACCTGAACATTACGGTTGGATTATGGAGGTTGCATTACTCGTGAAAACAAAATTTCCTCATTTTGACAGAAGTCTTTACCTCAAAAGAAAACATGTTTAATTAACCTGTTGATGACGTTCTATTTTCGAAAATTCGTGAGTACATTGAAGAAAACCATCTTTGTTAATTTTACTAAAACATATTTATTTTACTTAATTCGTTTGTAAAATAAAACACTTAAAGCAAATTACGATTAAACTAGCAACGAAAAACATTATTGTAAACTGATTTTATAACCGTGGTTCATTTTTAATTGTCTTGAGTTAAGCGTCAATAAAAGTTAAGAACTTTTGTAAAAAAAAATACTAAAATAATTTTTAATGTTCCAAACAAAATTTAAAATGTCTGAAAATCCAAAACAGTCCATATAAACAAATAGGAGTCCAATGTATACTTAAATCGAAAGAGTGAAATCCGAGCTCCAGAGTCACCGCCCAACTTAAGTCTGAGAATCACCTAAAACAAAACAAACAAACGTGTGATCTTAACGCCCAGTGTGTGATTTGGCTCATGTATCGTGATAGTTATATACATATATCAGACTGTAACAAAGCTTACCAGATTTCATTACGGAGCATATCTTATATCATATTTTTATCATATCATATTTCATATCATGTCATAGCACATTTAATATCTTATCTTATCATAACTCATATCGTATCATATCATATCATATACTACCCCCATTTGTTATACATCATCTTCGTCCAACCAACCACACAAAATAAGACTACAAAAGTCCATCCATCTAATCACACTTATATGTTGCGGTATGCCACTGATAAATACGCAGCTAAGCTGCCAAACAGAAGTTTTGCAGTTGCAGTAAAAATCGCCATATAGCACTTCCTCTATCATGTCACATTTTACCCCAAAACATAAACATAAACATAAACATGGTTATAATATCATATATACATATATCATAAGTCCTACGTCATGCATACACATCTTTTCTTATAGAGAACACAATATAACATATAGTTTATATACAATCAAACTTAGTTAACATATTTCCTAGGCTGACCCTTGCGTATATACGTACTAAAACTTATGCTTTTTTGGGCCTACATGATACTCACGGACTCAATTTTCAAGTCCCTTATTTGGCCCCTAATTGGGCCTTAAAATTGGCCCAAAAGGCTTACACGACCCAATAAGCTAGCCCGTGTAATCCACACAGCCGTGTGCTCACACGACCTACCACACAGTCGTGTGGTGCTGGATAGTTTAAAAAACATTCCTTTTTTTGCAATTTTCTCAAGTTTCAAACAATAATTACCTAGTACTAATTTTGATTCACTACTCAAATGAGTACTTTGAATCCTAAAAACGACACCAAAACACAACAATTACAACTTTGATTTAGTTACACTAAATCCAATTAAATCCAATCTTTTCTTAAGGGAAAAGAGCCCCAAATTCCATATACGCATATTTACCATGAGAATAACAGAAACCCAAACTAATAAGAAGACTTAATTCGTTGGAGGTTCGTCTAACGCCACACGTTCCTCTCCTAGAATGAAAGATTTCATCATTAATATAAACCCATCACAAAGAAAATCCCAAATCAAAAACCCAAAGTCTTTTATAACAACTCAGTAAAGAACACTTACACAAAATCAATCGACAGAATAGCGACATGACGAAACGTAGAGCAATAGAGATGATAGAACACAAGAATAAAATTTCAAGAATAAGAAGCAAGGAAAGAAAAGAAAAATGAGAATAAGAGGAGAAATGAAACAAAAATAATGTGAAAAGGAGCTTGGGGCAAAAGGAAAAAGGGAGCAATTTTTTTTTCTGGAATATTTTGGATAAAATTTGAAAAATAAAATCTAAAATCAAATAACACTTACCCACAACTACCCACCAAATCAGATACACATCCCTAAAGACACTCCCCTAGAATACCAATTATATCCAAACTCCTCCACCAATGCAACACAACCAAGAATTAACAAAAATAACTTCATTTTTCTTACATAAGGGCTCGAACACAAGACCAAAGAGTTTACAGAAGCTGAACCACTAAGCCAAATTAATTCCCTTATCAACAAATTAATGAAATTAAAAGATAAGCCCAAATACTCAAATTGGGCATAATTCAAAATTAAATAATAAAATCTCAAAACATGAGAATTGAACTTAGGACTTAGATCAGACTTGCAAGGCACTTAACCAACACAGTAAATCAAATTAGTTGACAAACTTTAACAATCTAAACACAAGAAAATTAGGGTATTACACCTTCTGTCATTTAGAGAGCCAACCTAATTTGCATCTGTATATACTTCTATCTTGAGATGACTATTTTTGGAGAAGAGTATGCCTTTGCCTGGTACAAACTTCAAATAGCACAAAATTTGCAGTACTGTCTGCATACGGGCTTCGCGAGGATCATGCATAAATTGGCTTACCAAACTAATTGCATAGGCTATATCAGGTCGAGTATGAGCGAATTAAATCAATCGTCTAACGAGTCTTTGATCTTTCACTTTATCGACCATTTCACCAATCCATGCTTGTAACTTATGATTACTCTTAATAGGTGATTCTACTGGTTTGCAACCCAACATGTCTATCTCTATCAGAAGATCTAAGACATATTTTCTTTGGGAAATAAATATTCTCTCTTTCCATCTGGCCACTTCTATTCCGAGGAAATATATTTGATTTCAAATTCTTAAGCCAATTGTTTCTTAAGCCAGACCATTTCTTCTCTATCATTTCCTTTCATAATTGCGTCATCAACATAAACTATAAGAAAAATAATCTTACCCTTGTGATGTTTTATAAAGAAGATATGATCAGCATTATTTTTTTGATAGTCAAATGACATCATGACCTTACTAAATTTGTCAAACCAGGCTCTGGGAGATTTTTTTTTTGACAAACAAGCTCTAAGAGATTGTTTATTCCAAATAGGATCTTTTTCAGTCTACACACCTTCCTTTGAGTATCTTTATCCTCAAATCTTGGAGGAACTTTCATATACACTTCTTCTCCTAGGTTTCCATGTAAGAAGACATCCTTTACATCAAACTGTTGTAAGTTCCAATCAAGATTTACTACACATGATAAAATGATTCTAATTGTGTTCAATTTAGCAACCAGAGCAAATGTTTCTTGATAATCCACTCTATATTTCTAAGTGAATCCTTACGTTACTAATTTAACTTTAAGTCTTTCAATTGAATCATCAACCTTATACTTGATACTAAACACCCATTTTTAGCCAACCATTTTTTGCCCCTCAGGAGGATTAACCAATTCCCACGTTTCATTTTTTTGGTAAAGCTTGCATTTATTTTATTATATCCTTTTTCCATCTTGGATTAGTGATAGCTTCTCTCCAACCCTATGGAACAGACATAGAGAATAAGGACAAAACAAAAGCTCCGTAGGATGGGGATAAGGAATCATAAGAGACAAAATTAGAGATAGGATGTAAAGTGCAAGTTCTAATACCTTTTCGTTGGGCTATTGGTAATTCTAAATCAATAGCAGATTCAGGAAAAGAAGAATCACCTGATAGTGAAGAGTCAAGGCACAGAGTAGATTGTATGATGGTATCTTCTTTGTTGTCTTTTCTAGTGAATGTCCTTAAATCAAGCCTATCCAACAACCATCACTAGTCTTTTCTTGAACCAAAGTCTCTACCGGAACTAAATTGTTCTAATGGTGGGGCGGTAAGAGAGAAATAAAGGCTAGGGTGAAAAATGCAAAATTTTTATTTTTAGGGTTTTTGGAACAAAACTTCGAAAATCGAAAAAGAAAAACCCAAAAAATGGATAAAAAATCTGATAGCATGATGAAATTAGAGATGAATACTCTAATATATTGAGGAAAAATTCATTCAAAAACTATATATTTCTCATAAATATGTACATATATATATATGAAGTATTGAATTATGAAAGGAAAGAATATATCTAATTAGAATCTCTAAAAATCAGTTATAAACCCTAAAGATTAGCTATTCAATGCTGTCAACTAAATCAAAGATTCTCAACAACAACCAAATGCTTTTAATTGAGAGATTGAAGTTTGTACCTGAACCAAGCTTCAAATGGAGTCTTCTCTTTCACAGCATTGGTTAACAATACGTTCAACAGATAGACTAAAGTGTTTATTGCCTTGGCCCAAAATTCATTTGGCAGCTTCTTTCAAACAACAGACATCTCGCCATGTCCATCATGATCCTTTTTTTCTCTGACACACTTTATTTTACTGCAGAGTGTAAATATTGGTGAGTTGATGATGGATCCCAACTTTTTCACAGTAGCTTTCGAACTTGTTTGAAGTGTACTCGGTTCCATTATCAGACCTGATCATCTTCAATTTGTTGTTTGTCTGATTTTCAACCTGTACTTTAAACTTTCAGAATTTTCAGCTACGTCAGCTTTTTGTTTCAAAAAATAGACTCAGCAATACCTCATGTAGCCTTTAATAAACAGAATGAAGTATCTACTGTCATTTAAAAAAGGTGTCTTCATGGGTTTGCATACATCAGAATGGACCAAATGTAGTTTTTCATTGTCACACCAGGCTTTATTTGTTGGAATGGAAGCCTTGCCTGCTTCCCAAGTTGATAGACTTCGTAGACGCCACTTTGCTCTTCAATTTTGGTCATCTTCTCAACTAAATTTGTCTTGCACAATTGATTAAGAGACTTACACTTCAATTATCCCAATCTTTTGTGCTAAAGATTTGTTTCACCAACTGAACTGGTATAGGCATTCAAGGTTATCAAGTTCCAATCCAACACAAAGCTTTTGTCTTTCATTGAAACTATCACAACTTCCTATTTCAATGAATCAAATATGGTACAACCACTATCTTTAAAAATAACAAAGTATTTCTTCTAAAGAAATTGACCAAGGCTAAGGAGATTATGATCTATTTCAAGTACTAAAATAACATCTGAAATTACTTAAGTACCTGATGCCATATTGATCAACACATCACCTTTGCCCTTAGCTTGATTGAGTTTGCCATTTCCAAACCTCACTTTTAAAATGCAATTTTTGTTAATATTTTTGAAGATGCTTTCATTCGAAGTCATGTGATTAGTACATCCACCATCTATCAACCAACCCTTTATGACTACTTCTTGATACAAAACATGAAGCTGCGAACACTTGCTCCTCTTGAGCATGATTCCCATCAGCAGTTTGAGCCTGAGTAGTATGCTGCTGCGGCTACTGCTGTTGTGCTCGCACTTTGTTCTTGCATACTTTTTCCATTAGGCCAAGCTGCTTGCGAGCTCTGCATTATGTCTAGTCTGATCCTGCAATACTTTTATAAAGCAGTGGTATTTTTATAGTGAGAGCATGGTTAATTCTTCTTTTTTCCACCATCTCTTCTTGGCTTTTCTTTCTTGTCTGTTCAACCATTCTTTTCTTTGTAATTCGAGGAGCGCGGACTTTCCCTATTTCTAGCTTAAAAGGCTCACTCAACATGCTCCTCTTGCCTTGTTGCTCTGATAGAGAAATCATAGACAAATATCTCGAGTCTTCAAGAGAGAATACTTTTGACGCATACCTCTTTGGAAGTGTTGTGATGACTTTCTTAACTACCCTGCTATTAGTAAACTGATCTCCAAGCAATTTGATGTTGTTTATAACAACCATGATTTTGTCAGAATCTTACTTGATAGTCTTAGACTCTTTCATGTTCAGGTTCTCAAAATCCCTCCTCAAGTTGATAACTTACTGCTGCCTTGTCTTCTCTGTACCTTGAAACTCTTTTTTCAGCTTATCCTAAACTTGCTTTGGAGTCTCACAGGCTATAATCCTAGTGAAGATCACATCAAAAACACCATTCTGAAGACACAACATTGCTTTAAACTTCTTAACACGATCATCACTATATTGCATGATCTGTTCTATTGTTTGATTGGCTCTCAATGGTGGTGACTCGACAATTGGCTCTCAATGATGGTGGCTTGACATTTGCATTTACAACCTCCCATAAGTCGTAAGCTTGTAGGTAGGTCTTCATCTTAACTACCCAAATATGGTAGTTTTCACCATTAAGAATTGGTGGTAGTAGAGGTGTAAAATTAGTTGAAAACATTTTTACAATAACAAAAAATAAAAATAAAAATGGCTGTTAAAGATGATTGACTCTAGATACCAATTGTTGGTTTTTCTTTGTAAGGAAGAAAGGAAAGACAAACCAAGGTTTAGCAATCAAATGTGACTTGTTATGTTTTTCTGTTTTAATTACAATAGTTTACATACAAAGGATAGCCTTAAATCAATAAAAAAAATTACTAATAAGTTGGCAAGTCTAGGTACATGAGATTATTCATTGACTGATTTTTGTCTAATTAGCAACGCTTAAATTATCCTATCAAAATAAAGATAAATAAAATAATATGACAGCTTTTCTAAACAAGTAGACAACTTGTTAGCTTATATCAAAAGTTTTGGGATAGTCAGCAGCATCAAGGCAAGCATGCCAATCCGCACAACAATTTACACCTTGTATATCCGTGAGTCTTATTCACATTTGGACAGTCCACCAATGGCTGTCTGCTTGACAGTTCGCCAATGGACAGTCTGCCAAATAGCTTGTTCGTCAGATAACTCGCACCAATGATGTCCGCCAAATGTGCGAGCTGTTGCATGAATGGCCATCTCGCAACAAGTACCCCTTCCCTTTCTCGCTTTCTTTTATTTCCGTCATTGTATCAGGCAATGTATTTTGGTTTCACGTACTTATTAATGACTTACAAAAATCAAGGAAAAGAATAAATCATACAATCAAAACCAAATCTCAGAACAACTTGTTAGTCAGCCATTTGTTTGGAAGGGGTTTTAACAAGGAATGGGAACATAAATAAGTTTTGGTATTATGGCAAGTAAAAAGGCAGTATTCAAGGGATGAACAATTAATCTTATTAAGTTTTCACATGAAAATTGCTCAATAGGGTTAAGTTAACCTCTGGCCTAATGACTTTCAGTATAATATGATGTGATACCTGATCTTTGAGTTCTGCAGATGGAGGTTTGAAACATATTTTACAGCTCAAGGTTCTTCTCTTGTTTGGAAGTAAATTTCCTCTTGCATTTATATACTTTTTTCCTTTAGTCATAAATTCCTATGTTGTTCCACAAAACAGTATCAAGATAGTAGTAAAAACTGTATACTGATTGATAACTTTGTTTCTTTATTTTAGGTCAACAGTTTTTTATGTGATTCCTCTAATTCCATGCCTTACACACTCTGTCTATTTTGGTGGGGCTCTTGTTCAATTTTTTATTGAGAAGATTGGTATGATGGGTTCTCTTCCACCTCCTTACGGTTAGTTTTTCTGGACGTTGATACTTCATAGTTCATAGATAATTTCGCTTCCACAAGATTTGTATGGATCTGACAGAAGGACTTGGCTTAATGGGAATTTTCCTCATATGCTTGCTGCTTTTGTCCAAGTGGCTACAAATTATTTTTTTATTTTTATTTTTGAAATTTGATTCCAGCATATGTAGTTACGAAGAAATATTTCTTATTCAGACTCATATCCACTACTCTTACGGAATCCGAGTAGCACTAGATCACAATATTATGTTCTTTTTTATTTATTTTGGTGACAAACATTTTATTATACTGTATAGGGCTTTACTATAGTTGTATTCATAAATCCCCACAACGGAAAATCCAAAGATCTTTTGTTTTATTACTGCAGGGTTTTACATTCCTGATATTGCCATAGCAGCCACAGTTGGTATCGCTACGGGATGGAGTCTAGGCCCCCTAATATCTATTTGCGGCAATTGGTTAGCCAGGTCATCCATCTTGCAGTTCTTGCTACATCTTGGTGTGATTGCTTGGGCTCTGTCATCGCAGTTCTTTCCATATAGTACAGATGCACCTAAGAGAGTTATTCTCCAGCATTCATTTCTCACTGCAGGTATTTCTAAAACTGCAGTTCCTAGTCAAAAAGCCTCGCTGAAACATGCTTGAGTTTGCTGCCGTCTTCAAACATGACTTTAATTCCCGTTTTGTTTTTCATTCTAAAGATTAAAAAAATTCAAGTATTAAATTCTCAAATATTAAGCGACTCAAACTTGCCTTATTTAATGATTTGAGTTGCTCAAAAAATCTGAAAGGATTAAACCGAATTCTGAGTGTTTTTCTAGTGAAGGCCAACTGTTTTATTAACAGCTTAGAGATTTTCAAGGGTCAATTCGCAGTAATAGTTTCTCCTCTGTCGAGAAGTTGTAATGGTGGTAGTGCAATTTAAAAAATAAAATTACTGTTTTGTTTGTCGGCTTGACAGATGCAAATCAGATTGTTGATTCAAGTTATGACGTGGCCGTGGTGGACTCCAATTCTATACTGTTTCTTTTGAAACATGCACCTGAAGTTGCGAAGGAGTTGCACATTGGTCCAGAGTTTTCTTTCGAAACCGCTAACATGTCTAGCCAACGTACTTTCATGGTATGTAATATTTACTATCATGCATGCCAAGACACTCTTACAAAATTTACATAAGCTGCAATAATATGTGGATTAGAAAGAGAAAAATTGAGTTCGATCCCCTTTAAAACCTGGATGTATATATACTCGCAAATGCTGCTTCCATTAGGGTTGAGTGTGAGTAGGGGTGTTATTGAGTTGTGCTTTAGTTCAAACTCTAAGAAGCTAGAATTTGATTCAAAATTTGACGCTCGAATTCAATTTGTTATACATGAATATTCCGCCCTTGTAGAAGCAGCAAAAGCCATCTCACCATCGCCAGGCACACACTCCTCACCTCGAATAACACAAAGGCGAGGCTACCTATGCACAATCTGCCTAGTTGGCCTCACTTAAGTTTAGAACAATACTCTTACGACTCAGCGCTATACGAAATTGCAAGAACAACTTAAGCTCCTCCAAGAACAACTCTAGCGACAACAATAATCAATGCGACAAACATTCGAGTAATAAAGGAACTTAGGATAGGGCGAGAGGCCATCTAGATGTGCGGACGTTGTATAACTGGTGACAGGACACCAATCTCGGAATCTATGATCAAGAGAATTGAAGGGTTGAAAAGAGGTCACCAAATGGACCAATGGACAAACTCACACCTCAATGTAAACATAGGGGATAACCTTTTCCACACCATTCACTAGGACATTATGTTATGAACAATAGAAGAGGCGATATCGGGAGATGGTAAGAAGGAGTGCCTTATAATAGATTCATTAGTTATATGCCGCTTAATTCTTATCAGGTGCATATATTGAGCAATGTCACCGGAGTAGAACACCCCTTACTCATCTTGACAATTAGAACAAATATGAGATGTTATGGTGACACTTGCATGCTTAATCCATTTCTTTTTGTATAAAAGTCAATTTCTCAATAAATTAATGTACTTTGAATCAAATTGACAAAGTTTAGAAAGATTCAAATATGATTAGAAATCATATCAAGTCATAATGTACATATAGAGTCATGTCAAAATCATAAAACAAATGTTCGTAGATCTTCAACTCAAATCGAAGTCATTCGAGTTGAAAAAGAGAAGAGTTTTATAAACCTTGAAAAATTTAAATAAAATTATAGAAATAAGATAAAAAAATCATTATTGAAGGCACTAAAATCATCTTAAAACCATTTAAAAAATTGTAATGGGTAATCGGAAGTGCCCGGGGTAAAAAATGAGCCCTTAGAAGCCAAAATGGATCAAAACAATGTAGTGGAGCAAAGTGGTGCAAAATGCTAGAACAATGTGCGAGGTCACGACATGGGACATCATGTCGCGATGTCACTTACTGTTTATAAAAAGCATGATGTAGATGAGGTCACAACGTCATAGGTGAATATTTTGACATTGCAAGATGAGGTTGCAACATCACCCTCAGTATAACCCGGAAACACTACAAATTATTCCAAACATTCTCAAAACATACCAATAAGTTTTGAATAATTTAGAACACATTTAAATGGGATTTAAAACCATCATTCAACATAGAACTCGCATTCTTAAGAAGATGCTCAACAGTCATTGAATTAAAAAACATTGCCCTTTATCGACATAAAATAAATAATTACAACTCTTTATAAGGGACTAAGTCTTTATTACATGTCATTTTACTACAAATTCTAAGACAACATCACAAGTCTTTTCTTCAAGTGGTGATGTAATATCTCCAAGTCACTAGTTCAATCTTCATAGAACAATTTTCACCTATGCTAAACCACTAACGCGTTAAGCTCGAGAGCTTAATAAGTACTCGTAGATTATCCTAAATTGTCTTAATCTTAGTTGCTTGACTCTTTTATAAGTTTTATGCATGAGTTCACTTAAAACCATATGTTAAGGACATTTCATTCTGTATTTCTTTGTAGCACAACATTAGTACTCAAGGCCCTTGAGATTTATTTTTCATTTATTTCCAATATATAAGGGTGCTTACCTATTTTGTCTTTCTTACTTTTAAAGTGCATTATTTGCCATGTTACAATTAATTGTATCCTCACTAATTACTAAATTTATTAAGGCATTACACATATTAATCACTTATGCCATTTCCAAATAGCATGTTACCTCATAAAGCATGGTTCTCACATAGAGATATATAATGTTCTACTATATAAAGCATATATCCAAATCACATAATTGAAACTCTTTGAGCATCCATTCATTATCTTACATTTAAATCTCACGTATTCAATTTATAAGCTATTCAAGCACTTAATGCTCTCATCAATAATTTCCACATTCATATATAAACACCATGCACTTTTTTGACTTCCTCATTCTCACTCATTAAGATTTTTTATAAAAAAAATTCAACCTTTAGTTCATTTTAGCAATAATCCACATTTCTCTACATTATGGTATAGCAATAATTCTTTTGACACTCCTAACCCAAATTTTAATGCCATTAAGCCAAATTCATATATTCCAACATGTTCCTTCTAATTATCACAACTTGTTAAACTATTATTTTTCTCATATATTCTCAATCACATTTTAAACATACATAGTCATTATATACTTTATTACATCATTTTAACAACTTCCTTAATTATTTTATTGAGGGGAAGTTAAGAGAATGCAAAGTACTTACCTCATTCGTAGTAAAAGTTTCACCACAAGGCTTCCTCATGCTTTCTCAACACTTCAATCCATCCAATTATTCACTAAAAATTACCCTCTCCATCCATCCAACATTTCTTAACACAAAATATAAACAAAACATTAATACACACCCTTCCAGACAACTTTCTTATGCTAAAATTCCAACTATAGAATATGGAGATGGTGGAAATCCACTTTCTTACCTTTCTTGGAGTTTTCTCCCTCTAGTCATGGCTTTATCTCACTAAACTCATAAACTCTAAGTTTTGAGAAATGAGATGGTAGATGAAAATGAACTTAGAAATTGGTTTCCTACTTGATATTACTAAGAAATCCTAATTTGACCTTATGATTAAATTTGATGAGGAATGAAAAAAGTACAAAAAATGAAAGACTTTCCCTTCTCAAAAAGAAGCAGCCGGTCATGGGTAAGAAGATGGGGTTTCTCCTTTTATTTTTCTATTTAAAATACTTAAATTTGGTCAAAGCGAAAGTCAAATCCCATTAAATTAAATGCGTGGTCCACATTTAATCACCATGCAAAAATTCAATCCAATGACTCCAAAGTTATTCTCAATAATTCAATATCTCAAATTATAATATTTCCGATATAAAATTCATGTAAAATGATTAAAACACCCTTCATGTGGAAAAATTGCATTTTGAACCCTATTTTGCTCATCACTTTGTTTAAATTTGATCAAGGCACTTAATGACTCAAAATTTTCATATTTTATACTTATCAACCTTGATTATGAATTATCTATGCATAATTTGCATTTAGGACATTTCTCAATAAAATGAAAAATTTAGGATTTAGTTTCTAACTTTCATTTTCATTCAATTCAGCCCCAAAGATAATCATTCATTGCAATCGCTTACTAATTTGATCGTATAGCACTTCATTGGTGCGTTTTTAACTAATTTCTTTATTGTTGGGCTATTTTCATTTTAGTTCCTTGAATTTTACAATATTTACAATTTAATCCTGAAGTGACTTCCATCAAATTAATACTCAGTTCAAGTCATCCTTATGCTTTACAATCTTTATTAATTTTTATTTCTTTAATTTGATCATATTACACTTTCATCCTTAACTTTTCTAAATTTACAATTTGGTCATTTGATACAAACATCTCATATTCACAATCATTCTCTCAAATTTCCTCTTATAACAATCAAAATAATTCTTTAATACTTCATTTATAATTTTTTTTCAAATTCTCTTCAGAATTTCACTATGATGAGTATTAGAATAGTACCATTTATTGTATTAGAAATTTGGGGTGTTATAAGAAAGATCTTAGGATCTCCGCCAATAAAGTCATCATCGCTTGAACAAATGTTGATTCCATGGTCACGTTGACCATAAAAAAGAATGTGTTTACCTCATAGATGCCATTGAAGAGGTTGTTAGGCGAGGACAAGCTAGATAGTTGATTGGAAATTTGCCCCAACAAAGAAAGTATGATGAGGCAAAATTTTTAAAAGATACACTAGACAGGATAAAGTCCATGATAATATACCAGTCAGATGCACCATTAACATGTTAGTTGGTGCCACCAAAGAATGGGTTGTTTTGTAAACCATGAGGAAGACTTACTTCTGGAGCATAATGTTTATAAAATTATCATTAAAGAGATCTTAAGTGATAAAAAGATATGGAAGTCAAATTTAATGAAAATAAAAAAAAACATGATGTTTGAATATAATCGCAATAACCTCTAAGTAATCACAACCACAATTGCAAACTATGATGTTTAAAAGATTTTGCTTGACAAGGCAGTGTGGTGAAAGTATTACACTCGGTGACTTTTCAAAAAATAGGCCTCTTCAAACAAAAATTAAAGCAAGCCCCATCTTTGGGTTTGCTAACCAATTGATTTAAGTAAAGCGTTCAATCACATTGCCAATCACCATAAGAGATAGGGGAATACTATCACCAGCATGATAGAATTCTTGGTAGTCGATCAGTCGTCAGCTTGCAATGCCATTTTTGGATGACCTTTGATGAAAAATATTTAAATGACTATGGTGACATTCTATATGAAGGTTGCACCCATGGGTATGGGATATGTACAAGCTAACTAATAAAAGACAAGGTAATGCCAAATTATTTTTGTCCAATTATCATAGCCTACACTGAAGTTGGAAATGGCAAGGCCAGAAAAAAAGTATCTAAAGTAACAACCAAGAAAGAAGTTGAACAAAAACATTTAAAAAGTAAGAATGTGCTGTAGGAAAGAACCTAATGAACCTAAAAATCTTTAATGTCAAGTGAGAAATCAACCAATTGAATGCAAAACCAAAAGGATGAACAAAAAACTTACAATTGTTCTATAACAATCCCAAAAGAATAACTCGAACTTTTTCCTCTCTCCCGAGGCTAGAAAAGGTTTCTTAATAAGAATGTTAAGAGAACATCGAGGTGTTTGCATGGTCAACAGCAAAGATGCCTAGGGTAAACCTAACAATTATCCAGCACTCACTCAATGTTAACCCTAATGCCATGGTTGTTCAATAGAAAAGTTAAGGTTTGTGACTGAAGGGTTCAAGCGGTCAAAAAGGAAGTCCAAAAGCTATTGGCCACTAGTTTCATTAAGGACGTCACCTACTAAGAACAGTTGTCTTATATAGTCACAATGAAGAAACTTAATGGGAAATAAAGCATGTGCATTGATTTCACGTAAGGCTTGTCCCAAAGACAATTTACCACTTCCCTCTATAGTTAGACTTGTGGGTGCTTCAACAAGACACAAGGCTTTATAGATGCCTTCTCTAAGTACAATGAAATCCTACTAGCTCTAAAAACCAAGAAAATACTACTTTCATAAATAAAGAAGGGTTGTGATCTTGTAAGGTGATGCTTTTTTGTCTTAAAAACGTTAGCCCAACTTATCATCAATTGGTAAATCATATTTTTGAAAAGAAATTAGGGAAATTTGTGGAAGTATACATGGATTACATGCTTGTAAAAAGTGTTTACATGGAATGTTATGGCTTGATAATGGTGATAAAATAATATTCAATAAAGTTGAATATTCAACTAATTATTATAAGACTACTAATATTAAAATAAACAATTAATAATAACTCTACTCCTAAATACTAAAAAACTAAAGACTAACTATTATGAATTAATGAAATTGAATAACATAAAATAAATATAAGACTTAAGAGACAACTATTGGAACATCAGTACTTCCTGTGGCATAGTGAAAAAGTAATTATGGTGGTCACAATCCATGAATCCATGTACAAGGAATGAATTTGGGTTGAAAAAGATTGAAAATGTACCTAAAATTGATCTAAAAAGGAGCAACATTAGTATAGGTTTGAAGCCTCTATCGAAATGGCAAACCTCAGCTGCAACAAATCGCCTAAATGTTTACGTGATCCACTTAGAAGAAGAACGATCATGGTCATCCACGTGAAATTAGTATTTTGGGTAACATAGAGTTGGGATAAAACCTTCCTTTTTATTCAAAACCACATATTATAAAATATCTCTGAGGGATTTAAGGAATCTTCCATAAAACATGATGTCCTTACCATAAGGTTATCAATTTCCATAATTCCTTAAAAAATATCTTCAATTGAAAATTAAATCATTATTTAACAATTTTGATAAAGATAAACCTAGTTAAAACTTGTATGAAATTCAATTAATATATTATTTTAATGAAATTCAATTAATATATTATTTTAATTGTATCCTCTAGGTGTGTACCTCAAGTATGTACATATATCGTGTTTAATATTTAAATTTATCAAATTAAACTAATCATAAGAACATTTCTATAATTAATTTAACTTATGTGACAGTTAAATATAATCCTAACTTTCTTTGGATTCTAGTCACTTCAACCCTAGGGTGTGTCCGTATAGGACCCTGCAACGTTGGCAGTAACATTAAAACAAATCCAATGTTACAAGAAGTAAGTGACATCTAGCAATCAACACTACTACCCAAGCTACAAGAAATTATAGTTTGACATAACCTTCTGTGATAATATTATGTAGTATATCCCTTTATCCTTGATATCAAAATTGAACCCGTCATGAAATAGTCACACTTGTATAATCCAATATATGGAAAAGGGAAAATCATCCCCTAAGTGGCCTCTACTTGTATAAATTTATTAATCAATTGATGAAATTTATTAGGTTTATTGTACAAAGGAGATGACATATCCAATTTTCTCGTAAAATAATAAAACCCCAACTCATCATGCTTATTGGTGAGGCAAGTATATACAACTTTTGAAACTACTAATATAATAAGGCTCTTTCCTCTCACTACAATACCAAACAATGCAAAAAAAAAAAAAACTAGGATGCGCTTATTAACTACCCAAGAGCAACCCTAAAACTTTCTAAAGCATGGACAAACCAAGAGTGAAGTGGTCAATGAAACCCTCTCTAAAAAGACAAAGGGACAAGAAAAATCCTCTTTAATTTTTTATAAAATTGCTAAATTGATGAACATCCCATAAATAGAAAATATATATCTATAATAAGAGACTTCAATCCCTCCTTAAAAGCAAAGCACAAAACATTTCCTCCTCTAACATAAAATGTAATATCCCTTACCTGTATTTGACGCCGGAACAGGGTAAGAGGCATTACCGGACTTAAATACAAGCAAACATAAATTTTTGAGTTATAAATTTTTGCCTAAATTAAAATTTGTTACATGCATTCATATTGTCCCTAACACGAGCATACGAGGTCCATAACATGCTTAGGAAGCGGTTCGTGACTAAATCGAGCATTTTAGAAAATTTTATGACACTTTGAGAATTTTTGCTAAAATAGGGGTCACACGTTCGTGTGGCTTGGGACACGCCCATGTTGGCAGGCTATGTGGTCACACATGCCCGTGTCCTTAACCCGTGTAACTTTCTGTTTGTCACCCAAGAGCAAATTGAATTCACACGACTATGGCACACGCCCATGTCTCATACCCGTATGCTCGATGTTGAGCATTCTATTTTGCAACAATTTAAGTGCAGGGGACACATGGCTGGATCCCACGCCCATGAGGCTGATCGTATGTCACTCACGGCCTAGACACACACACGGCCTAGACACACGCCCGTGTGTCTACCCGTATGGACAAAAACAAGGCTATTTACCAAGCTATTTTGCCACCCTTATTCACACATACACTTACCCCAATTCAAAGGAACAAAACAATACATACTTAGGCAACCAAAACATCCACATTCATGGTTAAAACATATCAACCTTATATTTTTGTCTAACACATTCAATACATTTATTAAGCCCTAAATCAACCATACAAATCTCATATTCATTAGGCCTCATTCAATTACTATCTAGTTACCAAATTATACTCAAATTCTTCAACTTATCAATAGGTCACAATTCCAAACATTACACAATCATGCCATAAATCACATTTCCAAATATTTCACATTCACCAAGCATACCATGATCATATCACCATAGACATTGACATATACATGAATATACTTAGGCTTACAACCATGTTAGCCAATAT
Source organism: Gossypium hirsutum (assembly GCF_007990345.1). NCBI lineage: Eukaryota > Viridiplantae > Streptophyta > Magnoliopsida > Malvales > Malvaceae > Gossypium > Gossypium hirsutum. The sequence continues at coordinate 102,274,566 of NC_053424.1, read as the reverse complement.
AAGCCAACTTACATAGCCAAATAGCAAAACAAGCCTTTGACGATTACAAGCCATTACATTGACTAAAATCATATGATGCATATAAGAAAATGACCAAGTCCATATACATGCCATAAACTCAAAATACTTGAATTCATCAATACCCAAAATGATAACTTGATTGTGTGATAGGATCTCCGGCGATCTCCAACCCAAGCTAGCTTGGAGACACTATAAAACATGGGAAAGGAAGGGGGTAAGCTATATAGCTTAGTAAGTTCGTATGAACATAATAAGCAACTCTTACCAATCATTTACCAAATCCAATGATATAAGCACAAGATAACATAGATTGCATTAAAACTCACAGTTATAACTTATTCAGTCACATTGTTTGTTCTATCAATTTACAAGCATAATTTAACATGTCTTGACATTAGCCTAATAACCGAAATCTCTCCATTATAACCGTTTACCACAATCAACCAATCATTTCAAACCTCATAATAAACATGCATATTAATTATGAGTGTTCACTTTTCAAGCATATATTCTAACATCTTTCAATTATTTAAGCCCATATCTTCTCATAATCATTTAATAGACAATTATGCAAATCTTTCCTTTTTCTCATATCCGATAAATCACAATTTCTGTGAATCAAACATGCTAGATCATAACTCAATTTGGCCCGAAAGTCAATTACATAATCGCCAACTGAATTTACCATATATTTCGTACATCACAAGTATAAATCAATAATCACAAGGCTTTCGCAAAAACATTCTCATAGAAACCATGAACTCACAATATCATGAAGTCAATGCTTATAAACTTTATGTACATACCTGTACAAATTCGTAATACTTACATGTTCTTTCTCTTCTTTGGCATACCCATTAAATTACTCATTGAATCACTTGGAATACTAAAGGATACTCGGGAATCTTGTACTCACAATACCACCATACCAATGCCATATCTCAGATATGGTTTTACATGTAATCTTGTATCGATGCCAATAGTCCAGCTATGGTCTTATACGAAATCTCATATCGATGCCATATCCTAGATAGAGTCTTACATGAAATCTCATATAGATGCCATATCCCAAATATGGTCTTACATATAATCTCAGTAACCCTAATGTCATGACATTTATATCCTATCTATTCCTAAGGTTCAACCGGGACTTTTGCTGTATCGAACCTCTATCGGTCATTTCCGTAGTGTCGTACTCAATAACATTCACATTTTATTTCAATAATATAGCATTTACGACAATTATGTCAATTAACCATTTATACATATATAATTTAATGCTTATTAAACATACGAACTTACCTCGACATAAAAATGGCGGAAAGGACCTAACCGTCAAATGCTCGTTTTTCCCCCGTTCTAATTTCGAACCTCATTTTTCTTGATCTATAATATCACATTTAACTTATTTAATCATTATACTATTCAAATCAGCCCAAAATCATATTATTGCAAAAATTACATTTTTGCCTCTAAATTTAACATTTTTATAATTTAGTCCCTAGGCTCGTAAAATGAAATGTACTCAATTTCTTCAACACCCATGCCTAGCTGAACCTTATACATGCTTATAGCAGCTGACATTTTTCTTTTATTTAACACCCATTTTTACAACTTTTTATAAATAGGTCCTTTTAGGCATTTTCATCGAAAATCACTTAGCAAAAGTCGTTTATCATACATCAAACATACATTTTCTACCATTAAACATCAAAATACACAAATATCCATCATGGGTGAAATTTTAGACTTTGGTTATTTCTTAAATTAGTGGTAGAAATAGGTAGATCATGTTACAAAGATTTCAAAAACATAAAAATCATTAAAAACGGGGCGAGAACGGACTTACAATCAAGTTTGGAAGCTTGAAAAACCCTATCCATGGTTTCCCATTGTGAATTTCGGCCATGGGAGGAAGATGGACAAAAATTGGCTTTTAATTTGGCTTTTTAATTCATTTAATTACCAAATTACTAAATGCTCTTAATGAAAAATTTTAAAAACATACCTAACCATGTCCATTTTTGTCTAACAACTTAACCAATGGTCTAATTACCATTTAATGACCTTCAATTTAAAATTTCATAGCACCTCTAGCATGTAGAATTTAACTTTTTCACTTTTTACAATTTAGTCCTTTTGACTAAATTGAGTGCCCAAACGTCAAAATTTTTGAACAAAATTTTCGAAAAATCATTCAATAAAATTGTAGACCATAAAAATATGATAAAAACAAATTTTTCTAAGTCGAATTTGTGGTCTTGAAGCCACTGTTTTGACTAGACCTAAAATCGGGCTGTTACATAAAACACTCAAACTCATTACTCTCGATAGGACATGTCTGCCTCCTTAACAGTGGCCTTCTACCATAACTACCTGAAAAAATATATCAAATATTACAAAATATGGTTGACAAATCCAGAATCTTAGTGAAGTGACAACTAAACATGCTACAAATAAAGTAAAGTGTAAAGGATTAAGAGAAAAATAACATTTACAAAAAAAAATGTCACGATTTTGATGAAAAGATAACATCACTGGAAAATCATATAACATAAATGACAAGAAATAATAGTAGAGAAAAAAAAGAAGCAAAAGATCCCTTTGAAGGGAAGAAACCATTATTTATAAATAGAGGGACAAAGCCTTTTCAAATATGGTTTCAAAAAGAATAAACTCATCAACAAATGACACAATAACTAAGCCTATTATTAAGACACTGATAGGAACTCAATAAAATTTTAATGCTTTAAAAGCAAATGATATGCTAGGATAACAAAATGTGACAAGAACAACTACTACAAAACAAATATAAAGATAAATGCTTGAGTATCAAGAAAATATTTCACTATTAATCAATTTGCATAAAAGAAGAAAAGAACACCTCAACACCTCATTCCAAAAAAAAAATTCAGTTTAGAACAAGTCATTTTATAACCCTCTCATTGACTAGAGGAAGGGACAACTTTTATACATAAACATTGCCCCCTAAAGAAGCAACAAAAGTCACCTTGCTAAGAGGACCAACTCACTAGGCATAAACTCAAAACCTCAAATAACATAAAGAGGCGAGGCCACCTACAAATGTTCTTTAGTAGTTGACTTCAAAAAATCACAATCATGTCACATCACATATCATAACTCCAGGACTAGTTTCTTAAGTTGATTGGATCATGTTACGTTTGGTTGTTCCCTAATGGGTTCCATTGACCCTAAAGTCGACTCCACCTAGAAATATAATCATTCAAGGGTAATCATTCAAGGGGGCATACTTTAGTCATAAAGTCTCTATACATATGATTTTCTCTTTGCACAATCGTGTGAATCACTATAAGCTTTTGCCCCTTAAGTCTTACATCGACACAATTCGAGCTCTATTGAGATTCAATTTTAAAGCTCTAATTCAAGTTCTCTTTTTCGAACCTAATCAAAATTATTTGCGAGAACAATTAATGCCTTACATTGTTGAGTGTAAGATCTTTTTTTGTTATGGCTCTCCTCCATGCATTAACATTTCCTATGGGAATTTAACATTTTCATAATTAGTGTTTTGTGTTTCCTCTTACTCAACTTTGTATATTTGTACTCACCAAAGTTAATTGCATATAAAAACACAAATAATTTCATCTATGTGAATATGAGTAATGGGAGTTTTATTTCTTTGTAGGCAATTTTTCCGGTCCCCTTTTTACTTTCAAGAAGTTTGAAGTTCCCTGCAAAAATTGATTCAATTTTGAAGCAATATACACATTTTCCTTATCTACACACTAACAACCTGCCAATGTTGTCTAGAGATGGATCTCGAAGAGTTTATTTGGAACTTTCTTTAGGGTAAGTTTGAAGTTTATGCATATGTTTCTTTTTGACTTGCATATACATTCGTTTTAAAAAGAATCTAACCCAATTGATAAGATTGATTCAATCAAAACCTAATAATCCACTTGGTGCAATTAAGTATGCTAAAGTCAGTTCTTGTTCTTAAGTCTGTAACAAGGTAGCTAGTACCGTACCAGTAGGCATTCCATTTTGTCTTGGTACTAGTACATATTGGTATTGATATGTTTCTGTGTATCGTTTTGGGTTTATCGTTATTTTTAAATAATTTTCACATACATAAATTTATAGTCTCATTTTTAGTTTGATAAATTATATATACATTTAAATATTTTTAATATACATTTATAGTATCATTTTTTAGTTTTTTAATAAATTATATATTATTTTGATAAAAAATAAATTATATATTATATATACATGCAAATATATCGCAATTACATTCATATAAATATATTTATTTATAAATATAAGTTTTAAAATTATTAATTAGGTTCAACAATTTAATTTAATAGATTTTAATTTTAAATATAATTATAGAAAAATTAAAATGGTTAAGATAAAAATTTAAAAATTAGTTTAAAATATCAAAATTTTGTACTAACTAGTACGAGCCAAAACACATTGGTACAAGCCAGTATTGACTGAAATGGACCGGAACACACCGAATTGTACCGAAATTTTTACTGAAATGGAACATTCATTATTTGGTAGCAGTTTGAGATTGAAACGGTACATACCGACTGGTGCAACCGGTACCAGTACAGTACAAACTACTATGACCTGTAAACTGATTCAGTTAGTTTAAATTCAAAATTGACTTTTAAACTATATCACATTTTTCACTTAAGTATCTGAATTTTTTTTTATTATGTAAAGTGAGCTTATTTTACCCCAAATCACGATACCGATCAATAAAAATATGACACATATCATATTTTTATTAGATATCATACATTTTTTTGGGTAGAATGAAAATAAATTGATAGTTTAAGTATCACTTTTAATAAAAAAAAATTAAATATTTAAATGTGCGAATTTTATAATTAGACCAAAAAAATAAACTGTTGTATATTTTTTTATATAATGAAATTTAAATTTTTAACCTCTGAAATTTATATTTAAAATGAATCATCAAATCAAATATATATAATTATTGCTTGTATTTAACATTAAATTTAGTTATAGCTGAACCAATCCAAGGGAATCAAAATGTGAAAGTCTAATCGTATTTAAACATTGAGATACATGTACTAGAAAACTTGATGCAGAGGTTCCTGAAGTTTTATTTTTATGTTTGCAGCTCCTTAGAGGAGGTTTGGGTTGCAATCCTTAACATTACTGGTCCCCTATCCAATTGGTCATTTGCTGACAATAAGCTATCAAGTATGGAAATTGCTTGTTTTTCCTGTGGTGTAGTCTGCTTGTCATAAATCTCATTTGCAAGGATAAATGTTGCAGGTCCGGAAACTGCCGAAGGCGGCCCACCTTCCTACATATGCCGACTTACCGGAGCCAGCCATGAGAATTGGACCTTTTGGTTGGAGGTATAATTTTATTTCAGTTAAACAAAAACATTAATGTAATATTAATATAAACATGATATGGATACAATAATTGTGAATGTATATGATGTTGCTATATTCCATGCCTAATAACTTTCTTTATGATGGGGATGTGCTTGCAGGCTAGCAATTCTGAAGATTTAAGGGTGGATGTGGCTGTGCTTGACCCAATTTTGGTTGATGAAACAAAGAAGTTGAAGGCACTTTTCCCAGCTTGGGCGGATGTGGTTGCTTATTCTAGTTATTTGTCTACCTATATCTTTTAGTTTTTAGTAGCAAATTTTATTATTTTGTTCAATTTCTGATACTATTTTAATGAATGTATGGATGTCACAATTAGTCGAACAATCAATCCATGTATCTAGTGTAGTGGAGATTGCAGATTCATTAACTATCAAGATGAATCACAAGTACATTAAAAAGCAACTTCAATAATTTTTTCTCCTAATAATCTGCATATCATCTTTGTATATAAGACCATCACGAGAAAGAGAGAATAACAAAATACAACTCTAAAATAAGTGCTGAAAACCTGAAATTGAATAAAGGGAGCTCAAAAGTATTGTTTACTATTTTATCACAAATATGTAGCTAAATAGAGGCTCTAGCTCTAGAATCTTTTATTTAATTCTCTATTCAAAAAATTTAAAGTTAGTAAAAACCAACTAAAATCAGCAAGTTCAAACAAGTTAAACCACAGGACAGAATCTCCAACATTAAAATGCAATATGCTGCTATTTATGAAACCTCTAGAACTATATATAATGCAGAACACGGAAACGATGCAATTACAATGACTAAAGACCGCATGAATTCTGTCATATTACACACCCATTCAACCCGTGGATCAAACTCCTCTAACCTTGACTTGAGAACTGCTTGGGTATCAACTTTTCTTTGATTCAAAGGCTCCCTCTGACCTTCAGTGAACAATAAGAACAAACTAAGATGGTGCAAGATACTAGAACATGAGACTCTTGCAGTAGATATGAATCTTCAAGTTGAAACAAATATGAATGTAGAAGTCCAATTTTGTCCGACCCACTACAAACAAAAAATCAAACCAACAAAAAGTAAAAATAATAAATCCATTAAAATTCAAAGTCCATTTATAAGGCCTGAAAGTCCAAAATTTACAAACTCAAATAATACAAAACCCTAAAGCCCAAATGGCCTATAACCTAAATTATTTTCAGTAAAACTAAAAATCCTAAGCATCACTCCTCTCGCGTCGCCCGAGGCACCTCGTCCCAAGACCTGACGCCACTGGCACTATTGCACCAAAACGGCAAAGGCAACCCTTTTCTCCTCTCCATTGACCGCGTACCAGTACCCGCAAAAAGAATGGAAAAGGACAGCAACAGTAGAGAAATAGCGCAACAGAAATAGTAGAAACATTGAAAATATATAGAAAAATCAAGATCTAATATATTATTCGGCTATAAAAGCCAGATCCACCATGTATTCTTTTACACACACGCAGAAAGAAATACAAACAAAGTTTCAAGTTTCAAAAGGTAGCAATTTTATTTTGTCTTTGATTTTATTCTTGAAGCAAATAAATAATAAGTGAAAATAAAAAAAATAATAAAACGTTACGCCTCCATCAGCATCTCTTCCGATTTGAGAGGCCGTCGAATCCTTGGGGATTCAGCCAAGGCCGGGGCATAGGGCGTCAGGAGTTGAAGGGTTTTTCTTTTTTTGGGGGGGGGATTTTGACTTTATTTCCGGCGATTTCAACTCCAAGTCGGAGTTATACAGGAAAAGGAGAGCAAATAAATATTTTTAAATTTTTTGGCTGCCGGGAATGACGGAGCCGCCGCCGATGACCGACTGCTGTTGTGACGGGCACTTGCCGGGCAATGGCCCAACGAAGGGAAGTTGAGAGAAAAAAGGGTTCTCAGATTTTTTTTTTAATTTTAAAGGCATAAATGAATTTTTTTGGAAGATTGTGACTTAAATAGGGGTATAAAACGACGCTATTTTGGGTGAAATTTCAGAAGTCAAAATGACGTCGTTTTGGCCTTTGACCCGCGTCTGACCCGACCTGAGAGCTAGGATCCACGTGTTTTTTAAAACATGGGCTATTTGCACTTGTGACCCTTCCGCTTTTTTGACGATTTATAATATGGTCCTATTTCTTTTTTTTTTCTTTCTTTTAAAATTTATCCCGTTTAATTTTATTTTTTTATTTGGGTCCCTCTGAACGATGCGCATAGGGAAGTTCGGATATTCTCCCATTCGGTCCCTGTCTCGTTTTTGCGCACTACAATGTAGTCCTTTATTTCTGTTTCATCTCGATTTGTCCCTAAAATTCTGTTTAAATTTCAATTTAGTCCTTTTTGCATTTATTTTATTATAATTGAAGTCCAAAACTCCCTTTTAATTTCAATTCAATCATTAGTCTATTTAACTTCGAAATTTTTTTATTATTTTAAACTATTTCATGTATATCTTGTTTGATTTATTTATTTATTTATTTAATTTCAATTTTTAATCAAATGTTTTATTGATTTTCACTTATTTATTTATTCACTTAATATTTCCTTTATTTTATTTTTACAATTGGCTTTTTTAATATTTTCTTTTATTGTGCCTTTTTATTTATTTATGTACTATTTTCAATATATTTCAAAATTTAGATTTTATTATTATTATTATTACTATTATTGTTATTATTCATTTTATTAGTTATTTTATTTTTTTCTTTGATTGTTCATATTAGTATTAAAGTAGTATAAATCATGTGATTATCCTGAATTATTTTTATTAGTATATTCATATTATTGTTATTTACTAGCGCGACAATTTTATTCGCATATCATCGTTTTAAATAAGATAAATACCCATTGTTTAAAATATAATGCTTGTTATTTTTCAAAAAGAAAAATTTAAAAATAGACAATGTTTTGTATTTGGAGATTCGAGAAGTCGTACCTTAACTTATGGGATTTCGATTTTGTCGTTGAACCTAAATGACCGAATATCCTTTTAAAATTTAAATGCATGAAATTTAAATAAAAAATAATAAAAAAGGCAAGCTTATTCTCAAGGATTCGAGGTGTCGTGTCCTAACTTAAGGGATGTAACATTTTTTACCTTGAGATTAGACGGTTTTTAACATACTTTTCGATTTATTCAAGCAATTAACATTAATACAAAGAGGGATCATATTTTAAAATCATTTTCACATTTTCAACTTTTGGCACTAAAGACGTCAAGTAATCAATTAGGTACCAATTTTAGGCGTAATGAGGGTGTTAATCCTTCCTCTTGCGTAACCGACTCCCGAACCTATCTTTTGGATTTTTGTAGACCAAAAAAACTATTGTTTTAATAAATCAAACCTTTTATTAAAATGATCAAATTACGAGGTGATCCGATCACGTCTTATAAAAAAGATTGATGGCGACTCCCATTCTCATTCTCAAAATAAATTCGATTTCAAAGAAAAGGTTTCGATAGCTTGGCGACTCCACTGGGGAGAAAATAAGAGAGTCAAGTCATGAGTTGATTACTTTTGGTATTTTTGTCGAAAATTGATAATTTGGTTTAAATTTACGATCCCTTCATGTTTTGATATCTCGAGTTGTATAGCGATTTAATACACCTTGTTTTTGTTCCTTTTGTGTGTTTATTGCATGTTGTATTGCATAATCGCTCAATTTTACCCTTCTTAAGTGGGAGTCAGAAGCTATTCCTTCGTGAGGTCTTCACCTCCGTATAGGTTAGTGGATTGCTTTCGGGATACATCCGTACTTATGTCTTCGTGAGATCTTCATCTCTGTATAGCCATAGGGAAATGTATTCCCCTAAATTGAACTCGGTCCATATGAGCCTATAATGGGTGAGGATCGAGGAATCTACCAGTTCAGGTACCCTTACTTTAGAACCGAACCGCATGTAATGAGCCATAGGAACCTACCCTAGATAGAACCACACCGAACCCCAAATGGTCACCCGAATAGGTACTCTATTTATTGTTTCTTACTTGTTTTAAATTCTAGTTTTGTATGAAGTATACTAACTTGTTTTGTTTTGTTTTGACTGTGATTGCATTGCATTTTCATCATAAAAAAGGGTGTTGATTCACATTCGGTTGCTAAATAGAAAGCTTGTCATGGAAAATGGGTTTTTTGATAAAGTGGAAGACAACACGGCCACACAAAAAAGTGGTTCGAGAAAAGGCAACAAGAGAAATGTGACAGCCTGTGAGAGGGGAAGGTCAGAGATATGGACCACGTTAGCAGTAAAGCTTTGGTCCGAGTATGAGAAGTGGCTGACCACTTGTAGACCCTAGCCGTTCAAAGCCTGAAATATGATTCGAAGTTGGATCAAGGCTGAGAATTGGCTTTGGTTTCTTGGGAAAGTTAAGGTTTTGAATGTGAAGACGAGGCCATATATGTATCCGCCTCATGTAAAGAAACTTTTTTCTAGTAAAGTTGTTCTAATGAAATTGAACTAGAATAAATGCCTTTTTGCATGCATCTTTTCCATTCATTAACATTACATTTCATTGCATACAACAAGTTTCATGAAATCCAAAAGTGCGTCGAGTTCAGAACTCTAGTACAGAGCCTGATGGATAATAAAGAATTGGAATTCTTTGAAGATATTGAGGGTTAGGAAGGGAAAGATGTTTGTTCCTTTGAAGAAGGAACTAAAAAAATCTATCAAGAATTTATTCTTACATCCCTGGAAGTGTTCTGAACAACTAGACTGTGAAGGAAATTCCTGTAGTTTTTAGGACCATTTCAGAGTAATATTCAAAACACACCTATTGCTCTAAGCCTAGGAGTAATAGGAATTATTTTGTAAAAAAGGCACACGTCCACTATATTTATTTCAATAAAATGCATATCAGTGTCTCGTTTTGGAAAACATTCTTTTGTTCTTCCCATTTCATTTATACTCATACCACACAGATAGTTATTCTTAGATTCATTTATTCTTTGGGTCTTCCTTCATTTCTATAACAGGTTTCCAGATATCAATGATATGAGCGACGCTGTTACTAATTCAAAATCTACTTTTGAGTAAGATATGTGTTTAGAGAAACCTCAGGACTTTGAAGGTGATCGAGATTGTAACCTATCTTCTGATTTGTTAAGGATGGTAAAATAAGAAGAGAAATAGATTCTACCTCACAAAGAGTCAGTGGAAGTTGTGAGTTTAGGAGATGAACAATAAAAGAAAGAGGTAAAGATCGGAGCTTGCATTGCTGTAGAAACAAAACGAGACCTCATTGAGTTACTCCAAGAATTCAAAGAAGTATTCACATGGTTGTATCAAGACATGCCTGGGCTAAGTACTAATATCATGGTACATCGGCTCCCTATAAAGGAAGAATGCAAGCCAGCTCAACAGAAACTAAGAAGAATGAAGCCCAATGTCTTGTTGAAAATAAAAGAAAAGGTTAAGAAACAATTTGACGCTGGTTTCCTACAAGTGGTTAAATACTCGAAGTGGGTAGCTAATATAGTCCCTATCTCTAAAAAAGATAGAAAAGTACGAATGTGCGTAGACTACAGGGGATTTAAACAAAGCCAGCCCAAAAGACAATTTCTCGTTGCCTCATATCGACACCTGAGTGGACAACACGTCAGGTTTTTCACTATTTTCCTTCATGGATGGCTTCTCCGTTTACAACTAGATTGAGATGCATCCTAAAGATATGGAAAAGACCACATTTATAACCGTATGAGGAATATTTTTCTATAAAGTAATACCATTCAGACTGAAAAATATGGGAGTGGAGTATCAAAAAGCCATGGTAACTTTGTTTCATTATATGATGCACAAAGAAATTGAGGTTTATGTCGACGATATGATTGCAAAATCCCGAACAAAAAAGGAGCATATAGGAGTTTTGAGGAAATTGTACTTAAGGTTAAAAAAATTCCAGCTAAAGCTCAATCCAGCAAAATGTACCTTCAGGGCTAGGTTGGGAAAATTGCTAGGCTTTGTAGTCAGCGAAAAAGGGATCGAAATTGACTCGGATAAAGTCAAAGTTATACAGGTGTTGTCTCTGCGTCGCACAAAAAAAGAAGTCCGAGGTTTCCTAGGAAAACTAAATTATATTGCCTAATTCATTTCACAACTAACCAAGAAATGCAACCCCATATTTCGTCTTCTTAAGAAACACAATCCAGTGTATGGAATGACGAATGCCAAAAAACTTTTGACAAGGTTAAACGATACCTATCCAGTGCCCCAGTGCTGACGTCACCTAGTCTAGATAAGCCATTGATACTGTATTTGACAGTATTTGAGAATTCTATGAGATGTGTGCTTGGACAACACGATGAGTAAGGAGAAAAGAAAGAGCGATATACTACCTTAGCAAGAAGTTCACTGAATGTGAAACAAGATACTTGCCGATTGAAAAGTTGTGTTGTGCACTAATCTAGACAACTCGAAGACTGAGACGATACATGTTGTACCATACAACTTGGCTAATCTAAAAAATAGACCCTTTAAAGTACATGATGGAGTCGACTGTTCTGAATGGAAGGATGGCTAGATGGAAAATTCTACTTTTCGAGTTTGATATAGTCTATGTAAACCAGAAGGCATTAAAATAGAGCATAATAGCAGATTTTATGGCCAGTAAAACTCTAGAAGATTACGAGCCTTTGAACTTTGATTTCCCGAATGAAGATCTGATATACATTGCAACCATTGAAGAAGATGCTCAAGAAGGACATCCTTGGAAATTAAATTTTGACGGAGCGTCAAACGTTATGGGTAACGGAATTGGGGCAGTCCTGGCATCCCCAAAATCATTATCCTTTTACTAGTAAATTGGATTTTGATTGAACGAACAAAATGGCAGAATACGAAGCACGCATCATGGGTATCTGTGCAGCCATAGAACGTAAGATAAAAGTGTTGGAGGTATATGAGGATTCTACATTAAGTGATCTATCAACTCAAAGGTGAATGAGAGACAAGAGATCCCAAGTTGATTGATTATTGAAGGCTGATTCTTGAATTAATTAAAGAGTTTGATAACATCACCTTTTGCTACCTTCCACGAAACGAAAATCAAATGGCTAATGCCCTGGCTACCTTAGCTTCCATAGTCAAAGTGAACAAACAAGATGATGTAAAACCTATCCAGATGAGTATTTATGTGACTCCAGCTCATTGTTACAACATCGAAGAAGAAGAAAAGGATGATCACCATTGGTACCATGATAAACTGCGATATGTGAAGAATCGTGAATACCTTAACCAAGCAACTGAGAAGGACAAAAGGATGTTAAGAAGACTGGCCAATGACTATGTCTTAGATGGGGAAATCCTATACAAAAGAAGAAAGGATCAGGTGCTACTAAGATGTGTGGACACCGTTGAGGTTAAGAAAATCTTGGAAGAAGTACATGAGGGTGTCTGTAGAATACATGCTAAAGGTTTTACAATAGCCATGCAAATCATGAGATTCAGGTATTATTGGTCCACCATGGAAGGGGATTGTATTAATTACGCTAAGAGATGTCATAAGTGTCAAATTTATGGAGATAAAATTCAAGTGCCTCATTCACCTCTTCATGTCATGACTTCTCCATGGCCTTTCTCTATATGGGGCATGGATGTCATTGGGCCAATATTGCCAAAAGCTTCTAATGAGCATCGATTTATCTTTGTAGTCATCGATTACTTCACCAAGTGGGTAGAGGCCACTTCTTACGCCAATGTCACAAAGCCGAAAGTTAGAAAATTCTTGAAGAAAGAGATCATATGTCAGCATGGAATGCCACAAAAGGATTATATCTAACAATGCACTGAATTTGAACAATAGCACGATATCAGAAGTCTGCAGTCAGTTCAAGATCAAACACCACAACTCATCACCATATCGCCCAAAAATGATTGGTGCGGTGGAGGCAGCCAATAAGAACATTAAGAAGATTGTGGGGAAAATGATTGAGACTTATGAAGGTTGGCATGAGAAGTTACCATTTGCTCTATATGTTTATCGAACGTCTATTAAGACCTCCACCGGGGCTACGCCTTTCTCTTTGGTTTATGGAATAGAGACAGTTTTTCCCATTGAAGTCGAGATTCCTTCTTTTCGAGTTTTGTTAGAATTGAAGCTGGATGAAGCAGAATGGATCCAATCCCGATATGATCAATTAAATTTGATCGAAGGAAAGAGGTTGAAAGCTATCAGTCATGGTTAGATGCACTAAAAACGAATGATGTGGGCTTTATAACAAAAAGGTTTTTCCTAAAGAATTCCATGATGGAGACCTAGTATTGATAAAGATCTTGCCCATACAAAAGGATTTCAGAAGAAAATGGATGCCAAACAGGGAAGGACCTTATGTCGTAAAGAAAGCATTTTCTGAAGGAACGTTGATTTTGACTGAAATGAATGGAAAGAACCTACCTAATCCTATAAATTAGGATTCAGTCAAGAAATACTTCACCAAAAAAAAAAAAAAGAAAAAAAAAGGAGAGGCCAAGGTGAAAACTCGCAAAGGGCACCTTGAGACCAAAGGGGTTTTGAGTTGAAAACCTAAGAAAGGGCAATTCAAATTTTGATAGAAAAGGGGGCATGTGGTAGTCTTGTCCTATCTAAATTAACAAGAAGGGGGGATGCTACATCTTGAGACATCAATAAAGTATTCTAGGTCTTCTAAACACATATCAAGTTCAAAGGGTCCTCGAGGAGTTTGTGCAGAGAAGCTCATGCTACGATATCTAAAAGGCACTTGTTTTCATTTTATTCATTTTGTATTTAAGAAAATTTTCTATTTTGATTAATCTATTCATTTTGAACTTTTCTCCCAAGAAATTTCAACCTTGACCACCACGATCTTTTTCAAGCATTTTTTATTGAAATAATGATTAATGGACTAGTAATATTCAAACAAAAAGATTTTTTTTGCATATTACTCTGAAAGGCTTCTAAATAGTACAAGGACCTGAAACAGGACCACTATTTCGAACTAACCAAACTTAAGGGTTGGAAACATTTGAGAAAAAATAGTCTAAATTGTGACTATTTCTTCGAATTTTCTGTTAAAGATATCAACTGAACAAGAAGCCATGGCAACACATCAATGATAGAAACTTGATGAACAACGAGCAATGACAACCTAAGCATTAAAAAGGGATCATTCTCGAAGAATGACATTCTGTATTCATGCAAATATCATTCATACACATCTAGTTAGGAGCATTTGATTTATTCTGATCATGACATCCTAATCACTTGGCATAAATAGGCCCATCAAATGGATTCTGCAGGTCATGTTACCCAGAAAATGGTATAATAGATTAGCAAAACCATAAATCCATACCCCTGAAGTTACAGTGGGATGGATTGAAATCATTATGGTGAATCTTATCTCCCTGAAGTTGCAGTGGAGTAGATTGAAGTCACAAAACTTATCTCCCTAAAGTTGTAGTGAAGCAGGTTAAAAATAACAAATCTTATCTCCCTGAAGTTGTAGTGGAGTAGATTGAAGTTAAAAATTTCATACCCCTGAAGTTACATTGGGACAGATTGAAGTCATCGTGGCGAATTTTATCTCCTTGAAGTTATAGTGGAGTAGATTAAAGTCACAAATCTTATCTCCCTGAAGTTGTAGTAGAGCAAATTAGCTATAAAGCTTATCTCCTTGAAGTTGAAGTGAAGCAGGTTGAAGTTACAAGTCTTATCTCCCTGAAGTTGTAGTGGAGCAAATTGAAGATAGTGAATCTTATTTCCCTGAAGTTGCAGTGGAGCAGACTGAAGATAGCTAATCTTATTTCCTTAGAGTTGTAGTGGAATAGATTAAAGATACAAATTAAAAATCTTATCTCCCTGAAGTTACAGTGAAATAGATTAAATTTACAGATTTTATCTCCCTAAAGTTACAGTGGAGTAGATCAAATTTGCAAATCTTATCTCCCTGAAGTTGCAGTGGAGCGGATTGAAGATAACGAATCTTATTTCTCTGAAGTTACAGTGGAATATATTAAAGCTACAAGTTACAAATCTAATCTCCTTGAGGTTGCAGTAGAGCAGATTGAAGATAGCAAATCTTATTTCCCTGAATTTGTAGTGGAATAGATTAAAGATACAAGTCACAAGTCCTATACCTCTGAAGTTGCAGTAGGTCGGATTAAATTTACCATAGCGAATCTTATCTCCCTGAAGTTACAGTGGAGTAGATTGAAGATAGAAAATCTTATTTTCCTGAAGTTGCAGTGGAACAGATTAAAGCTACAAGTTACAAATCTTATGTCCCTAAAGTTGCAGTGGAGCAGATTGAATATAGCGAATCTTATTCCCCTGAAGTTGCAGTGGAACAGATTAAAGCTACAAGTTACAAATCTTATCTCCCTAATGTTGCAGTGAAGTAGATTGAAGATAGCGAATCTTATTTCCTTGAAGTTGCAGTGGAACAGATTAAAGCTACGAGTTACAAATCTGATCTCCCTGAAATTGCTGTGGAGTACATTGAAGTGACAAATCCTATACCTCTGAAGTTGCAGTGGGTCGGATTAGATCTACTATAGTAAGTCTTATCTCCCTGAAATTGCAGTGGAATAAACTAAAGCTACAAGCTACAAACATTATCTCCCTGAAGTTATAACGGAGTAGGTTGAAGATACGAATCCCATCTCCCTGAAGTTGCAGAGGAGTATATTGAAACTACAATTCCTATACCCCTAAAGTTGCAGTGGGATAGGATGAAACCACTTGAAAAAGAGAAGCACTAAAGAAGATGAGATTCGACAAGACCAGAAAAAATTGGTCATTCCTAAAGTCTTTGCTACATTCTCATTACACGACAACGAGCAAAGAGGGGTAGCTGTAGAAGCCCAATTTTGTCCAACCTACTACAAAAAAAGCCAAACCAATAAAAAATAAAATTAATAAATCTATTAAAATCCAAAGACCATTTACAAGGCCTGAAAGCCCAAAATTTACAAACCCAAATAATATAAAATCCTAAAGCCCAAATGGCCCACAATCTAAACTATTTTCAATAAAACTAAAAACCATAGCCATCGCTCCTCTCGCATTGCCTGAGGCACCTTGTCTTGAGGCCTAACTCCACTGGAGCCATTGCACCAAAACAACAAAGGCAACCCTTTTCTCCTCTCGATTGACTGCGGGTCGGTACCTACAAAAAGAACGAAAAAAGATGGCAACATCAGAGGAATAGCGCAGCAGAAATAGTAGAAACATTGAAAATATATAGAAAAATTAAGATCTAATGTATTATTCGACTATAAAAGCCAGATCCACCATGTATTCTTTTACACATACGCAGGAAGAAATACAAAAAAGTTTCAAGTTTCGAAAGGTAGCAATTTCATTTTGTCTTTGATTTTATTCTTAAAGAAAATAAATAAAAAGTGAAAATAAAAAATAAAAAAACGTTACCGCCGCCATCGGCGTCTCTTCCAGTCCGAGAGGCCGTAGAATCCTTAGGGATTTGGCCAAGGCCGCGGCAGAGTGTAACAGCCTAGTTTTTGCTAAATTGAAACAGTGGTTCTAGAACCACAAATTTGAGATCAGAAAATTGTTTTAATATTATTTTATGTGTTTAAAACATGTGATTATATATGTGTGAAAAATTTGTGAGCTAATTTTATTGTTTAATAGCTCAATTTGAGAAAAAAAGGACTTAATCACTTAAATTGCAAAAGTTGCATTCTATATGTTAAAAGTGCTTAATTGCCATGGCTTAATAAATGATTTTCCCAAATCAGAACAAGGGATTCCAAAATCGTTCTGACTATGTCTCACACAATTTCAAATATCTCATAATATGAAATTCTTTTGCTTACACCGTTTCTTCTATGTGCTACTAGATTCAATAAGCTTCAATTCCATAGATTATTCAATCTCTAATTCACTTTCTTCTATTTTTGGTGTATTTTCAAAGTCGGACTACTGTTGCTGACAGAAGATGTTTTATTACTATATTTCACTCTTTTATGATCATTTTTAAATGGGCATTTATGCCAATCCATTTCTCCTTTCCTGTTCATTAGGCCACCAAGTAAAGGAATATACATTTCATGTCTAAATTTAATGTGGCTTCAAAGTCTCACACATAACCATCAACCACATTTCAACCATCATGGTAAGAATACATATATGTGCATCATAAACATAAAGCCATAATCACAAGGTCACCACAATTTCATTTTCATAGGCATAACTTACTTATTTGTATCCTTACCAAAGGTGCATTGTTTCATGTTCGCAATAGCATTTAAGCTTCGAATACATACTTGTACCTTTTCAGCATGCTCATATATTTACCTTCTCACTTTCATTGTAAGCTTTGAACTATCCGTTGAATCACTTGGAATACTAGAGGATAATTGGGAAATCTTACACATACTGATGCCGATGCATATCCCAGATATGGTCTTACACTGGCTCTCATATATCTGTGCCGATGCATGTCCCAGACATTTCTTACACTAGCACATCTCGTAGCTGATACATGTCCCAGACATGTCTTACACTGGCTTACATCTTGAGGTCGATTCATGTCCCAGACATGTCTTACACTGGCTCACATAACAGTAGTGTCTCGATGCCCATATCCTAGGTATTTCCAAAGGTCCAACCGGGATTTCTCAAGGGTCACATCGTAGCCAAGCTTGTTCTTAGAATTGATCATACAATTCACAAGGTTCATTACCATAAGAACTTTCAGTTCATTTCATCATTCTATAATTTACTCATCTCAACAAGATATCATATTTCATCAATTTCCAATATTTCATAAATACACAAAGTGAAATCGACATATTAAGCTTTCGATTATTTCATAAGGTATAATATTTTCTCATACACCCTAGCACTAACACATAATTCAATACAATAATAACAAGGAGATTTTCAAGTATAACAATAATAACATTAATAACATGCTTATTAAATCACACGGACTTACCTCAAATGAAATTTTGGCTAATTATTCTATTTTTTCCTTTAATCATGCACCTTCTCGATTTAAGCCCAAATCTCATTTTTCTTGATAATTGAGCTTTGAAAAGCTTGAAACCCTAGCCATGGAGTCATGTAAATTTCGGCAACCATATGAAGAAGATGAGCAGATTTTTGGGCTTTTATTTTGTCTTTTATGCCTTAAAACACCCAAATGACCTAAATGCCCTTTTTACTAACCCTTCAATTTTTACCCTTCCATGTCTAGTTTTGTCCATACCAGAATACGATGGTCTATTTTCCATTTAAAGACCTCTAGTTTAAACCCCCATTTCAAATAAGTACTTATATTCTAGAACTCATATTTTGCAATTAATGCTATTTAATCCCATTAAACATATCATGGACTCTAAAATAGTCATAAAGTAAATATTTCTACTTCAAATTTATGGTCTCGTAACCATTGTTCCGACTAGGCCCTATTTCAGGTTACAATTCTCCCCCCTTAGGGATTTTCGTCCCCGAAAATCTTACCAGGAAAGTGGTTTTGGTATTCACATAAACTTCTCTTTCCCATAATCATTGTTAAAGAACTTTCACTCGACTGTGTCCCTAATACTTATCTCTTTACTGTCTCATATCAGTATCGTAAGTGATTCATTACTATACTATACCTTGGCTGATTTTCAACATCTACCTAAGAGTTTATTTACACAAAGGTCTCACCTATGCCATCATGTCACATATACACACATACTTGAATCTTTTTGAATTTGAATAATTAAACTAGTCAGTTCATCTTGGCCTTAGACATTCTATTTCACAAAATCCGATTAATGGATACCAGTACTACGAGAAATCTGAATATCATAAAGACACGAAGTCTCATCAATCTGACGAGTGGGAATTCAGTACATACCGACATGATTTACAGATCTCACCAAACATTTAACAATAAGCTACATCACCTTTTTTTTCAAGATAGAAATAATTCTGATAGGGCCTCGAGAATAATCCTTTCTCATTTCTATTTTAATATCAGCACTGGAGAAGATAGTTCCGGTAAAACCTAATGTTCGGCTATAACCCTGTTAACAACTCAAATCTTTCTATGGTATCGAATGCTCTAAGCTATCACATTATCTTATTGTCTTAAAACACATCACAATTCATACAATAGTGCATCACTGAAAATTAAAAAGTCTCTGCCCAAGTGCAGACTAGACCAGTTCAAATGCTTCGGTTAATAATATTCTAATCTGTCCAAGTTTTGCTAATCATGGATTAAGCCATTCAACTTTCATAGGACAAAAATTTTATCATACAATCATTTGGAATTCACTCATTATACTAAACAAAGGCCATTTTACTTGTATTAGCTCAAATAACCAATATATCTCAACTGAAGACATTAGCTTTGATTAACTTACATAAGAAAAAAGATATATCATACCAATTGAAATTCAAAATTTTCATCACTTATGCCTTTGCCGATGTCAAATCCTTACGCGCAAATTAGAGAAATCCCAATGTACGATACTATGTCGGAAGACCAAAAACAAACTCTTAAGGAAATATGAAAGACCTCAATAATTCCTCAGAGAGAAAAAGTCCAGAAGAAAACATCATTTCATCCCACTAGAATCAAATGCAACAATGAAGGAAAACAGAATTATAGCATCATTTGCACTTTCTCATAAGTTCCAAACAAACTGAATATAACAGAATACCAGAGAGAAGATAGCAAAATAGATTATAAACCGGTCAGACCGACAATGCCTTCGTCTGACATTTGGATCAGATAGCGTTCTCATATAACAAGAATTTTATCAGAAGATAGACAGTCACTATAATGCTTCCGAGAACAATGATCTCTTAAAA
Source organism: Gossypium hirsutum (assembly GCF_007990345.1). Taxonomy (NCBI): domain Eukaryota; kingdom Viridiplantae; phylum Streptophyta; class Magnoliopsida; order Malvales; family Malvaceae; genus Gossypium; species Gossypium hirsutum. The sequence continues at coordinate 102,254,352 of NC_053424.1, read as the reverse complement.
TATATCAAGAGAGACAATCATCATCTACTCACTATGATTTCCATAATCAGACATTTCATGTTTCAAATATTATTCCTCTAACTATTTTTGTCATCAAAAATCCCATTTTGTTACACTTTCTCAACCTCGTACCTAAGTAATTCGATTTACCAAAGTACGTTTCTTCTCTAACTGTGACAATGCATAATTCAAATAATCTTTATGTCAACCTAATACTTTTCTAGCTCTGGCTTACTTATCAACTTATTCTCAATCTCTAGTCGTGTTTATAGATTTTTTCCACTTAACTCTTTGGTTTCATACTTGTGAATTTATTCAGCGTAACTCTAGTGAAATTCAATTACAATACACCATTCTGGTAAAGGGGTGAGGTCGTAGGGCCTCTGACTCGACTCTCATATACATACACATGTAACACAAATTTCATCATCATAGCAACATCATCAAAATCATATCATTCATTTCAGACAGACTGACATTCATATTCGTTTTACGCCAAGTTTCCAGTTGTCTCATTTAGACAAGTATACTTATACATGCACTCTATGAATTCTGAGTAACTTTACTTATCCCATTCATGTACATATCATACGGAAACCAACAAACATGGATAAGTATATTCTAACCTGTACTTTCATTTTGCACATCATCGTATGCATATCATTACAAACATGTAAATCGATCCAAGTAATTTAACACTTATACTCAACCAATGTGAATTTGGCAACCATATTCATTCAAATAAGTATCTATGAACATTCTTTCTACCTGTATTTTTCTAGTAAATTATTTAAACACATGTATTCACTCGAACAAATCAATCATGTGCACCATGGGATTACCAATCAATCATAGATAAGCTCATTATACCATGTACATATTCTATTTTATGTTTCTCATATCACAAATATGTACATATACATTTCACGAATTCTTGTTCTTACCTTTCTGAGTTTCAACTCTTCATAACTGCACTTTATTGAATACTTTAGCATCATTATCTACATGATCGAGTGTAGCTCGGTTGGAGAGTACCTTGCACACATAAGATAATTCTCATTCGCACCGGGAGACATCACACTATTACAAACTTGTAGCATGTATAGCTAGACTCTTACACGTTCTAGGTTAGTCTGAGAATAGACTAAACCATGCTTTGATACCACTAAATGTAACACCCCTTACCCATGTCCGACGCCAGAACAGGGCACGAGGCATTACCGGACTTAAACATACACATTCATGTAAAAACTGGGCCATAAAATATCTTTTAATTAAAAACCTTTCAAACACATGCATGTCATCCCTTATTTAGGTCTACGAAGCCCAAAACATTCATCAGAATCGATTCGGGACTAAACCGAGAACTTTAAAAAGTTTCAGGAAAACATAGAAAATTTTCCCATGAAACGGGGTCACACGCCTGTGTGGACATAGGGACACGCCTGTGTGCCTTTGGCACGCCCGTGTCCTCAGGCCGTGTAACTCTCTGTTTATGACGTCAGCATGCATATCGAACCACACGACTGGGCCACACGCATGTGTCTCCAGGCCGTGTACCTCACATGGTTGAGACACACGACTGTGTCTCAGCCCGTGTGGCCAACACTTAGGCTATTTTCCAAGCCTTCATGTTACCCATAATCTTTTACAACCTTATGCACATCAAAATCGCAAATCATGGCATCATTTTAGTGATTAAAAACTCTTTATTAAGACATATCCTTAACATTAACATGTCCTCTTACAAGTAATACATCTACTCATGCAAATACCAAGTCTAGACTCCTTATTCCACATTCATAAGACTTGTCATTTTGATGACCACTTTTATCATTATATTATGGTTACCAAATTATTCATCAAGCACTCATGTTCAATCAAATAGATCCCTATACATGCCACTCACTTGAAATTTCTAATGTATGCTTCATTATTCCAAAGATAGCGACTTGATAGTGTGATGCTGCCTCCGACGATCTCCAAACCCGAGCTATCTTGAAAACACTAAAGGAAAGGAAGGGAAGGGAGTAAGCTTTATAGCTTAGTAAGACCATATGAAAATAATAAGCAATTTATCAACTTGGTTCTCATGGTAATACAACCCTATTTTCATTTTCACTCATGTTCCAGTCAAGCTATTTTCTCTAGTCACAGTCACTAAATTATTTATATCTGGAGCTACGAAACTCCAACGTACGATCTACTAATTTTCCTGAAACTAGACTCATATAACTCTTACCATAAAAAATTAAGAATTTTTGGTTTATCCAATTAGTACTGTTTATTCTGTAAATTCACCCCTAATTCGCTGCCTGACAACTTTGACTAGTCTTTACTAAAAATTAATTATCTCCTCATATGGAACTCGGATGATGTTCCCATTTATTTCTCTTAAAAATAAAATCATTGAGGAATCTAGGCATATAAATTATAACCCATAATTATTTGTGTACAATTTTTGATGATTTTCACAAATCAGAACAGAGGATTTCAAAATCGTTCTGACTATGTCTCACACAATTTCAAATATCTCATAATATGAAATTCTTTTGCTTACACCATTTCTTTTATGTGCTACTAGACTCAATAAGCTTCAATTCCATAGTTTATTCAGTATCTAATTCACTTTCTGATATTTTTGGTGTATTTTCAAAGTTGGACTACTGCTGCTGATTGAAGCTATTTTATTACTATATTTCACTCTTTTATGGTCATTTTTAAATGGGCATTTATGCCAATCCATTTCTCCTTTCATGTTTATTGGGCCACCAAGTAAAGGAATATACAATTCATGTCTGAATTTAATATGGCCTCAAAGTCTCACACATAATCATCAATCACATTTCAACCATCATGGTAGGAGTACATATATGTACATCATAAACATAAAACCATAATCACAAGGTCACCACAATTTCCTTTTCATAGGCATAACTTACTTATTTGTATCCTTACCAAAGGTGCATTGTTTCATGTTCGCAATAGCATTTAAGCTTCGAATACATACTTGTACCTTTTCAACATGCTCATATATTTACCTTCTCGTTTTTATCGCAAGCTTTGAACTATCTGTTGAACCACTTGGAATACTAGAGGATAATCGGGAAATCTTACACATACTGATGCCAATGCATGTCCCAGACATGTCTTACACTAGCACGTCTCATAGCTGATAGATGTCCTAGACATGTCTTGCACTGGCTTACATCTCGAGGCCGATGCATGTCCCAAACATATCTTACACTAGCTCTCGTCTCAATGCCGATGCATATCTCAAACATGTCTTACACTAGCATTTCATAATGTGGCTGATGCATGTCCTAGACATGTCTTACACTGGCTCACATAACAGCAGTGTCTCGATGCCCATATCCTAGGTATTTCCAAAGGTCCAACCAAGATTTCTCAAGGGTCACATCGTAGCCAAGCTTGTTCAAAGAATTGATCATACAATTCATAAGGTTCGTTACCATAAGAACTTTCAGTTCATTTCATCATTCTATAATTTACTCATCTCAACAGGATATCATATTTCATCAATTTCTAATATTTCATAAATACACAAAGTGAAATCGACATATTAAGCTTTCGATTATTTCATAAGGTATAATATTTTCTCATACACCCTAGCACTAACACATAATTCAATACAATAATAACAAGGAGATTTTCAAGTATAACAATAATAACATAATAACATGCTTATTAAATCACACGGACTTACCTCAAATGAAATTTTGGCTAATTATTCTCTTTTTGCCTTTAACCATGTATTTTTTCGATTTAAGCCCAAATTTTGATTTTCTTGATAGTTGAGCTTTGAAAAGCTTGAAACCCTAGCCATGGACTCATGTAAATTTTGGCAGCCATGTGAAGAAGATGAGTAGATTTTTGGGCTTTTATTTTGTCTTTTATGCCTTAAAACACCCAAATGACCAAAATGCCTTTTTTACTAACCCTTCAATTTTTCCCTTCCATGTCTAGTTTTGTCCATACCAAAATATGATGGTCTATTTTCCATTTAAAGACATGTAGTTTAAACCACCATTTCAAACAAGTACTTATATTCTAGAACTCATATTTTGCAATTAATGCTATTTAATCCCATTAATAAAATTGGGCACTTTATCAATAAAATTTACTTAACAAAATTTGCACACAATCACTCAAACATATCACGGACTCTAAAATAGTCATAAAATAAATATTTCTACTTTGGATTTGTGGTCCCGTAACCACTGTTCCGACTAGGCCCTATTTCAGGATGTTACATTTGTAGACAAAAAAATGAAGTCCGAAAGAAATACATCATTCAACAATTTCTTGATCAGAAACATAAAGAGTTTCTAGAGTTGAAATAAGGTCGGATGACAGTGACAGAGTATGAAAGAGAGTTTGTATGTTTAAGCAAGTATGCTCAAGAGTGTGTATCTACTGAGGAAATAATGTGCAAACGGTTTGTTAATGGGTTGAATGAAGATATAAAATTGTTAGTCGGGATACTTGAATTAAAAGAATTTGAGTACTAGTTGATAGGGCTTGTAAAGCCGATGATCTCAGCAAATAAAAGAGAAAGGCTAATTTAGAAGCAAGAGATCGATGAATAAATCTTATCATTCCTCGTCGAAGAAATCTAGAGACTATTTTAACCGATCGACAACTTCAACGGGATATCAGAATAAAGATCGCGGGAAGACATACACCAACGCTCAAGCTTAAGCCACTTCGGTATCGAGTGTTGGTAATGTAAAAGATGTTAAACCTGAGTGTCAACAGTGTGGAAGACGAAATTTTGGTGATTTTTGGGTGAAAAATAATAATAGAACTTGTTACAATTATGGTTCACAAGATCACTTTATTAAGGATTGTCCAGATTTAGCTTAAAAAGATATTGCTCAGAATACGAGACCGAGTAACACTGTAGTTAGAGGGAGACCATCCTGTAATGTTGGAAATGTGATTGGTGGTAGAGGTGTAACAAGAGACACTGCTGCGAGATCTGATGCTAGAGCACCTGCACAAGCCTATGCTATTCGCGCTCGGGAAGAAGCGTAATCTCCAGATGTTATCACCGGTACTTTTACTCTTTATGATACTAAAGTTATTTAATTGATAGATCTAGGATCAACTCATTTGTATATATGTGTGATTTTAGTATCCAGTAAGACTTTTCTTGTAGAGTCTACTGAATTTGTAATTAGAGTACCGAACCCCTTAGGCAAGTGTATGTTGGTGGATAAAGTATGCAAGAATTGTCCGTTGATGATTCGAGATAATTGCTTTCCTGTTGATTTGATGTTGTTGTCATTTGATGAGTTTGATACAATTCTAGGTATGGATTGGTTAACATTGCATGATGCTATTGTGAATTGCAAATGAAAGACAATTGATTTGAAATGTCAGAATAATAAGATTATCAGAATTGAGTTAGATGATCTGAATGGTTTGACGGTAGTGATTTCATCGATGTTAGCTTAGAAATATGTAAGAAAGGGTTGTGAAGCTTACTTGGCTTATGTGCTTGATACGAAAGTGACTGAAAAGATCGAATCAGTACCAGTTGTGTGTGAGCATCCAGATGTGTTTCCTGAAGAGTTACCGGGTTTACCACCAATCCGAGAGGTTGAATTTGGTATTGAGTTAACGTCTGGTACAAAACTGATACCGATAGCTCCATATAGAATGGTACTGACAGAGTTAAAAGAATTAAAAGCTCAGTTGTAAGAATTAACTGACAGAGGGTTTGCAAGATCGAGTTTTTCGCCTTGGGTGCTCCCGTATTGTTTGTGAAAAAGAAATATGACACGATGAGAATGTGTATAGACTACAGACAGTTGAGTAAAGTGATATCAAGAACAAGTATCTTTTACCACGGATTGATGATTTTTTTGATCAATTGATAGGGGCTACAGTGTTTTCAAAGATAGATTTGAGATTGGGTTATTATCAATTAAGAGTTAAAGACTCTGATGTGCCAAAGACTGCATTTAGAATGGGGTATTGTTATTTTGAATTTTTAGTTATGCCTTTTGGACTGGCGAATGCACCTGCTGTCTTTATGGACTTAATGAACCGTATTTTTAGACTGTATCTAGATCGATTTGTTGTTGTATTCATTGATGATATTTTGAATTATTCACAAGATGAAACTAAGCATGCCGAGCATTTGAGAATTGTATTATAGACCCTGCGTGATAAGCAATTATATGCAAAGTTCAGTAAATGTGAATTCTAGTTGCGTGAGGTTGGTTTTCTAGGGACTATTGTATCAGCATCTGGTATTCGAGTCTGGCCGAGCAAGATTTCTGCAATTAAGGATTGGAAGCCTCCGAGAAATGTATCTGAAGTCTGCAGTTTTCTGGGACTGGTTGGCTATTACCGATGGTTTGTAAAAGGCTTTTCGATGATTGTGACTCCATTACGAGATTTCTTCAGAAAGATGTAAAGTTTGAATGGTCCAAGAAATTTTAGAAAAGTTTTGATCAGCTGAAAGTTCTTTTAACTGAAGCTCCAGTGTTAGTACAGCCAGAATTGGGTAAAGAATTTATGATCTATAGTGATGCATCTTTGAATGGCTTGGGATGTGTTTTGATGCAGGAAGGCAAAGTAATAGCTTATACCTCGAGACAGTTGAAATCCCATGAAAAGAATTACCCGACGCATGATTTAGAGTTAGCAGCCATTGTGTTTGCATTGAATATTTGGCGCCATTATCTGTTTGGTTAGAAATGTCAGGTTTATTCAGATCACAAGAGTTTGAAATATTTGATGACTCAGAAAGATTTGAATTTGCAGCAGCAGAGATGGCTAGAATTGCTAAAAGATTATGAGTTAGTCATTGACTATCATCCGGGAAAATCAAATGTTGTTGCTGATGCTTTAAGCCAGAAATATTTGTTTACTCTACGTGCAATGAATACTTAGTTGGATCTATCTGGTGACAGCTCAATTGTAGCTGAGTTGAAAGCAAGACTATTATTTTTACAGCAGATTTGTGAAGCTCAAAAAGTTTATAATGAAATGATAGCAAATGAGCTCAATGTGATTCTAACCCTGGTTCAGAGTTTCAAGTTGGTTTTGATGATTGTTTGAGATTCAGAGGTCGAATATATGTTCCAAGGAATTCAGAGTTAATTCAGATGATTTGGAATGAAACACATAGCAGTTACTTATCTGTTCATCCGGGAAGCACAAAAATGTATAATGACTTGAAACAGCTTTATTGGTGGCATGGTATGAAACGTGATATTTCAAAATTTGTTTCTAAATGTTTGATTTGTCAGCAAGTTAAAGCTGAGCATCAGGTACTGTTAGGTCTATTGCAATCGATTATGATTCCCGAGTGGAAATGGGGTAGAGTAACTCTGGATTTTGTTTCGAGTTTACCCCTATCTTCGAGTAAGAAAGATGCAATCTGGGTTATTGTCGACAGATTGACAAAACCAGCTCATTTAATTCCTACGAACAGACTATTCACTTGATAAGTTATCTGAGTTGTATATCTCTGAGGTTGTGAGATTACACGAAATACCTGTTTCTATTGTTTCGGATAGATATCCGAGATTGACATCGAGATTTTGGAATAAGCTGCAAGATGCATTGGGTACAAAGTTACATTTCAGTACCGCATTTCACCCGCAGATGGATGGTCAATCGGAGCGAGTTATTTAGATACTTGAGGATATGTTACGTTGTTTCATTCTTGAGTTTGAAGGTACGTTGGAAAAATATTTTCCGTTTATTGAATTCGCGTATAACAGTAGCTTTCAATTGAGTATAAAGATGGCACCATACGAAGCTTTATACGGTCAGAAGTGTCGAACACCGTTGTACTGAACTGAGCTAAGTGAAAATAAGATTCACGAGATTGATCTGATGAAAGAGACTGAATAGAAAGTAGAAGAAATTCGTGATAGTCTGAAAGCAGCTTCAGATTGTCAGAAATCATACGTAGACTTGAAACGGAAAGATATTGAATTTTAAATCGGGGATAAAGTGTTTCTAAAAGTGTCACCATGGAAGAAAATACTTCGATTCGATCGTAAAGGTAAATTGAGTCCGAGATTTAACGGACCGTATGATATTATCAAGCGAGTTGGACCAGTAGCTTATCAGCTAGCATTGTCGTCTGAGTTAGAAAACATACATAATGTATTCCATGTATCGATGCTTCAACGATACCGATCTGATCCTTCGCATGTTATTTCCCCGACCAAAGTTGAGATTCAGTCAGATTTATTATACAGTGAAGAACCGATCCATATTTTTGCTCGTGAGATCAAAGAGCTAAGAAATAAAAGAATTGCATTAATGAAAGTATTATGGCATCAACACGGAGTTGAAGAAGCTACGTGGGAACCCGAGGATGCTATGAGAAAGCAATATCCAAACCTATTCGCTGGTAAGATCTTCAAGGATGAAAATCCCTAAGGGGAGAGTTGTAACCGCTCGGTTTTAGCTAAATCAGAACAGTGGTTTTGGAACCACAAATTTGATGTTGAAAAACTATTTTAATATTATTTTATGTGTTTACAACACGTGGTTATATATGTGTGAAAATTTCGTGAGCTAATTTTATTGTTTAATAGCTCAATTTGAGAAAAAGGACTTAACTGTGTAAAATGAAAAAGTTTCATTCTATATGTTAAAAGTGCTTAATTTCCATGGCTTAATACATGAAAGGTCCTTATTATGTTATTAGACCATTGATAGTGGAAATTGTCATAAATGGGCATCCATTAAGTTGTTTTTAAATGTTTAATTAAGGGTAAAATTATAAAATGGTTATTAAAGCTTAAAAGAATAAAAACAAAACAAAATGTTCGTCATTTTGTTCATCCATAATTGAAAATTAGAAAGGAGAAATCCAAAAGATTAAGTTTTCATTCGGCTAGCTTGTTTTTTGATTAAGGTATGTATTTTGCTCGGTTTTTTTATGATTTCTTTGTTTTTGTGATCGTTGCTTCGTGTTCTAGCCAGCCCATGTCTCAATTTTTGAAAGTGTTGATGATTTTGAAAGATGCCATTAATGAATTCATGTGTTTTATGATGTTTGATGATGACTTATGAAAGCTTGGTGCTTGATATACATGTTTTGTAAAGTGATTTTGAGTAAAAATACATATTAGGAATTAATTTGAGAAAAGTGTAAATTGAGGGGTTAAATTTTGAAATAAATGAAAAATATGGGCTGCTAGGGACACTATAACGATTCGGCACACATGGGTTTGTTATGAATTGGTGTAATTTTTTGTATTTCTAAAATAGGGATTAAATTGTCAAAATGTGAAAGTTTAGGGGCTAAAGTGCAAAAATGCTCAAATGTATATTTTTGGATGAAATTGAATGAATAGGAAATTAAATGAGTTAATTTTGAATTTATATAGATTGAGAAAGAAAGGAATCGAATTTACATCGAGGAACATCGAAGGTTATTGAGTAACTGATTCGACTCGTCAATTCCGAGTATGAAGTAAGTTCGTACGTGATAAACATTGTTACAATTATGTATTTAATGCTTTAATATTGCATTAATTGTATATATGCGACTACGATTGTGTATGACGACAAATCGACCATGTTTGGCACTTAGTGTGCGATTCGAGTTAGCTTCGGCTATATAAAGCACTTAGTGTGCGAATTGGAATAGCTTCGGCTTTATGTGGCACTAAGTGTGCAATACCGAGATAGCTTCAGTTTAATGTGATGGCACTAAGTGTGCAATATCGTTATAGCTTTGGCTAATCATTTATGCACTAAGTGTGCGAGTTCTTAAAGCATTGAAAGATTTCCGAATGATTTAACGTATTGAACAAAGAAGTGAGAATGAATTAAACAAATACGGGAAAGTACAGGTAAGTACGATACCTATGTGGTGGTTGATACTATGTGTATGAAGCTTGATGAATTTGTATATACAATATAAATGGTCATGGATTAGAATTGAATGATGATATGAGAACTGCTAAGTGTCTATTACTTGATGATTTATATATTATGAACTATTGAGTATTTTTAGTACGAACTTACTAAGCTATGAAGTTTATTGTGTGCTATTTATCTTTGTTTTATAGAGTATCAAAGCTAGCTCGAACATCGGGGATCATCCAGAACCACCATCACACTATCGACTACTAAGTGATATATTTGAAAGGAGATTTATATGATGTGTATAATGCCTTAGACATTGGCTTATTTTGGATATGTTTGATTAGTTGTAGTTATAGTTAAATGGTATGTTTTAATTATGGAATTGAGTAATTGAAATGGTTGAGAATAGATGGCATAATATGTGTGTGAATTGGCATGTTTTGGCTGCCCATATATGTGATGAAATGATACCATTTTTTATGGCTAGGTGAGCATGAGAAAAGGGTGGCAAATTGGCTTTGCAAATGGCCTATTTTTGTCCACGCAAGCAGAGATACGGGCGTGTGTCTCAGTCGTGTGCGACACATGGCTATGTTAAACGGCCGTGTGTCCCCTGGGGTACCCTTTCGAATTAAGGCAGTATACCCTACAGTTTTGACACGACCTAGACACACGGGCGTGTCTATTGACCATGTGTGGCACATGGGCGTGTGGCCGGCCATGTGACCCAAGTCAGTAACCTCCCTAGTTTTCCCACAGCCATTGCACCCGGGCATGTCCTCGGTCGTGTGGTGCAAGTCAGTATGTATGCCCTGTTTTCACACGTCTTGTGACACGGGCGTGTCTGATGGCCATGTGAGGCACACGGCCTGGTCACACAAGCGTGTGACCCTGGAATTAAGGAAAATTTTCTATGTTTCCCAAAGTTTGCAAATGTTATTGGTTTTGCCCCGAACCACTTCTAAGCATGTTTTAAGGTCTCGAAGAGCCTTACAAGGGACATTGTGAATGTTTTAAATGGATTTTGAATATGAATGTATAACTGTATGTGAATGAGGTGTGTTAACCAGTAATGCCTTGTAACCCTATTCCGGCGTCGGATACGGTTAGGGCTGTCACACGGAGGGCGTCAGGAGCCGAAGAGTTTTTTTTTTGGAATTTTGGCTTTATTTCCGGTGATTTCAACTCCAAATCGGAGTTATATAGGAAAAGGGGAGCAAAATAAATATTTTTTTATTTTTCTGGCCACCAGGATCGGCGGAGTCGCCGTCGGCGACCGATGACCATCCCAATGGGAACTCACCTGGCAATGGCCGAACGAAGGAAAGTTGAGAGAAAAAAAAAGGGCTCTCAGATTTTTTTTATAATTTTAAAGGCATAAATGAATTTTTTTGGAAGATTGTCACTTAAATGGGGGTATAAAACGACATTGTTTTGGGTGAAATTTTAGACGTTAAAACGGCGTCATTTTGGCCTTTGACCTGCGTCCGACCCGACCTGAGAGCTAGGATCCGCGTATTTTTTAAAACATGGACTATTTGCACTTGTGACCCTTCCATTTTTTGACAATTTACAATATGGTCCTATTTCTTTCTTTTTTCTTTCTTTTAAAATTTACCCGGTTTAATTTTATTTTTTATTTGGGTCCCTCTAAACGATGTGCATAGGAAAGTTGGGATATTCTCCCATTCGGTCCCTGCCTCATTTTCGCGCACTATAATGTAGTCCTTTATTTTTGTTTCATCTTGATTTGCTCCTAAAATTCCGTTGAAACTTCAATTCAGTCCTTTTTGCATTTATTTTATTATAATTTAAGCCCAAAACTCCCTTTTAATTTCAATTCAATCCTTTTCTCTATTTAACTTCGAAATTTTTTTATTATTTTAAATTGTTTCATGTATATCTTATTTGATTTATTTATTTGTTTAATTGATTTCAATTTTTAATCAAATGTTTTATTGATATTCACTTATTTTTTTATTTATTTACTTCATATTTCCTTTATTTTAATTTTACAGTTGACTTTTTTTATATTTTCTTTTATTGTGCCTTTTTATTTATTTATTTATTTACTATTTTCAATATATTTCAAAATTTAGATTTTATTATTATTGTTATTATTCATTTTATTAGTTATTTTATTTTTTTCTTTGATTACTCATATTAGTATTAAAGTAGTATAAATCATGTGAGTATCGTGAATTGTTTTTATTAGTATATTCATATTATTGTTATTTACTAGCGCGACAATTTTATTCGCATATTATCGTTTTAAATCAGATAAATACCCATTGTTTTAAATATAATGCTTGTTATTTTTCAAAAAGAAAAATTTAAAAATAGGCAAAGTTTTGTATTTGGAGATTCGAGAAGTCGTACCCTAACTTACAGGGTTTCGATTTTGTCATTGAACCTAAATGACCGAATATCCTTTTAAAATTTAAATGCATGAAATTTAAATAAATAATAATAAAAAGGCAAGCTTATTCTCAAGGATTTGAGGTGTCGTGTCCTAACTTACGGGATGTGACATTTTGTTACCTCGAGATTAGAGGGTCTTTAACATACATTTCAATTTATTCAAGCTATTAACATTAATACAAAGAGTGATCGTATTTTAAACTCTTTCAAGTTTTCAACTTTTGGCACTAAAGACGTCAAGTGATCAATTAGGTACCAATTTTGGACGTAACGAGGGTGTTAATCCTTCCTCGTGCGCAATCGACTCTTGAACCCATTTTCTGGATTTTTGTAGACAAAAAGAAACATTGTTTTAATAAATCAAACCTTTTATTAAAACGATCAAATTACTAGATGATCCGATCACACCTTATAAAAAAAGATTGATGGCGACTCCCATTCTCATTTTCAAAATAAAGTCGATTTCAAAAAAAGGTTTTGAAAATGAATATTCACATTTTGAAGTGAATAAACATGTGCCAATGGTTCTTAAGCTTCAGAGTCTCAATATTATGTCATCACTGTCACAACGCTAGATTTTTTGTCTCGTAATTCATGTGACATTAGACGATTTCCTGGGTTCAAATCCATCTAAGTCAGCCTAACTCTTGCAAAGTGAGAATTCTTACAGAAATTCTCTAAAACACTGAAAATATAGCGAAAACAACTCAAAAACAAACGAAAGCTTGAAAGAATAGAATAGCCATAGAGAAGCAAAACACGTCAAGCGTTTGAGTAAATGCTCCCAACATATTCTTTAACTCAAAGAATAAGATACAATGGATGATTACAAATGAGGGGGTGGTCCTATATTTAAAGTTGAGCTTCCCAAATCCAATGGTACAACTAGTTTTACATCGGCAAACGAGATTGAAGCATATCTACAATTAAGAGATTTACATAATTCCCCAGATTACAAAATCCAACCTTACAAATCTTCTAAGATTACTTTCCCTATTTACCAAGATAGCCTTAATTTTCCATGAATGTTTCACTCAGCCACCAATGCTTCAAGTAGATGGCCTTCATCACTTGTTCTTCGAATTGAGCTAGTTCAAATGGGTCAAATGAGCCCTATTTAATATGTAAACCTCCATGTGACATTTTTTTCGAAATGGTCACCAAGCTTTGAACTGCAGCCCATGACATTCTCCCCCACCCATTATTGCAACAACCTGATTGCGTCCTTAGAATGACACTAGTTTGATTCGCCTAGAAACTTTCTTGACGCCTTGGCCCTTTCTTGACTAGTCTCACTATCGGGTAGTCCTTCCTTTCAGAACCTTTGTCTCAGCTTCTGTTGTCGTCTAACTCGAACCATTTCACTTGTTGGTACATCTTCTTCGCAAGAGCCCACCACTCTTACTTCCCCACATGGTGACTTGTCTCGTCCGGGATCCACTTAATCCTCACAGCTTGACTTCAAAACACTTACGTTGAACACTAGGTTAACCTTGAGTATCCCCACTAACTCTGGTTTGTAGGCCCTCAACTTACCCACTTTAGAACTTTGAAAAGGTCCCTATGACCTTGCCAAGGCAACAAGCCAGAATTAAAAACACTACCAAAGTGTTTGAGATGTACCCCACTCATTTTATTTACTCATCTTAGTTGCCAGTTTGCATTGCCACTATTCCCCCAAAGTCTGATGCACAAGTCACCTCTCTCTTAGGTGGTAGCCCCACTGATAACTCAACAGGTTTCATATCATTTTATTGCCCCTCTAGTATTTCCAAAGGGGTCTTTGTAGCACTCCTCTGACCTACCGAGTCACTGTTCTTTCCTTCATGAACATCCTTGGCTAGTTGGATTGCCAACGATACCTTTGTTCCAGCCCTCATGTCTTAACTCATCGACACAATGCATTATTGTTTCGAGTATCCAAGATGCAAATACAATTGGAAAAAGGAACAAAAAAAGCATTAATTTTGTCAAGGAAATTTAAGCCAAGAACAAAGTCATAATCATCCAAGTGAATTACCTCAAAGTCTTTCTTGCCTTTCCATTGATCGATCTGTAGCTCAACTCATTGTGCTACTCCCACAGTTAGGACCTCTTTGGAATTAACAATCTTCATCTTCTTAATTAACTCACTCATTGAGAGACCAAGTTTACCCACAACTTTCTCCAATATGAACATGTCTAATGTCCCTGTATCGATAAGAGCACTCTTCCTCTAACCTATGATATTGATGTCCACATAAATCAACCCTTTTTGCTTGGGATCCCTCTTCACCTTAGCATATTTGAGCCTCATTGATCCAAACTCCAACAACTTATCCTAAACAGGCTCTGCTCCAACTTCTTTAGTGACTGCGGACAACTTAGATCACTTTGGACAGTAGACATGCCATAATTTGTTGTGGTAAATTAGGTACCTTCCGGCACTTAATGAGATTGTTTTCTAGCCATTTTATTTCATTTTAATTCACTTTTTGTTTCAGTATATTAGATTTAATTATTATCAAATTAAGTGTTTTACATATTCTTTGGTGTTTCGATGACCTGTTAGGCCAACTCCGGCCTCATGAATGACTAATGGGCTACTTGAGTGTACAGGGTGCCATTTTAGGTTAAAGAATACAGAGGAAGAATTCAGTGTTACAACTCAAGAATGCAATGTGGCGATACCAAACATCAAAACAATTAAAGCTAAAACAAATGTAATGTCATGAGGGATTCCTCCACGTCATGACGACACGAAAAAAACCTGGATTAATGCAACCGCGTTTTGACAGTCGCTTTCATCTATTAGTTAAACCTTAATTATATTAAGGGTATTTTAGGCACATTGCACCCCTAGTTTAGCCTATATAAGTCACTTTATAACTATATTGGAAAAAGGAGTCGACCTAGGGAATCGCCTTAGGGCGCTGTCGTACAATATGGCATACTTTTAATTTAGATTTTCAATTTTCTTTACTGTTTATTTAGTTTTCTTCTATGTTCACTTAATTGAAATATTTCTATTCTATTGTGAAGACGGTTGTGAGTGGAGATTACTCTGGAACCACACTTCAATCTATTTATTCATGAGCATTCTCTTTATTCTTTTCCTTCATTCCTTTATTTATATTTCGTTAACTTAATCAATTAATGTTTGTATGAATATTGAGATTAATTCTTGTGCTTTTATTCATATCTTGCATGACTCGGGTATTTAGCTAATTTATTGATTAGGTAATTCTTTATCTAAAATTGGTTGTTTATTCAAGAGTACTTAGTATACTAGAAAGTGACGACTATAGTAGAATATCTAGATAGGTGACCAAGAGGATATCCTATTGAGTATAACTTGTGCCAAGTGGTAAGATCGATAGGGTATCTGTATACCTAGGTGAGACTGAGAGAGTATCTTAGGTGGTAATCCTTAGTGAAGATGAGACCGAGAGGGTATTTTTAGCTAAGGATGATAAATCACTCAGTTAAGAGTAATTGGTTGCTTAGTTGATAATTAGGTATTTAATTGATCATAGGCTGAGAGCTCACATCGTTGACACTAGGAATAGTAAATTCCATTAGGTTATTTTAGGTTAAATAATTTAATTAGTTTAATTAATATTTTATTTTTACCTCAACACTACTAATTTGTGACTCAATTAGATTAGTAGTTATTTTCAATAATTAATTTAATAATAAATTTCTCCAATCTGTAATCCTTTAGGTACAATTCTCGGAATATTTTCTAAATGTTTCGTTGTAAACAAAATTATATTACAATTTAATCTGTATACTTGCGAACTTCCCTACTTTATTATATATCTTTTGTTTGTAGTATTTCCAGTCCAAACATTCGTACGTTTGGCGGCGGTCAACAGTCTTGTATCCTATGCATACCATATCATAGGAAACACTTCACTAACTTCTTCTCATTCTAATGGCCCCTTTTGGCACAATCAAATCAAGCCTCATAAGTGATTTTTCTGGCTCATCATCCCCTTTGACGGTCAAAAACTCAGATCTCTTCGAATAATTCCTTACCATATACGGACAGTTGCAAATGAAGCATTTTATCTTGCTCCCCTTCTCCTTCGGGTTGTTGTTAGTTTTCCACTTTCAGTTTCACGGTTTCCTATTGCCCATTTCTGTCATTGCCATACTTGCCATATCATTCTTCATCTTCCCCACCATTTCCCTTCCCATCAGGCTTGGAAAACTCGGACTTTTCTTTCCTTAGAACAAGTTCAATTAAGGACTCCACAACCTTTATGCCTTTGGCAAGTTCTTGAACTCCTCGACATTGCAACTCTTGCTTCGCCCATGGTTTGAACCCATCCATGAAGGATAAAAATGCCTCATTATCACTCAAATTAGAAATCTAGAGCATGAGTTCA
Source organism: Gossypium hirsutum (assembly GCF_007990345.1). Classification (NCBI taxonomy): domain Eukaryota; kingdom Viridiplantae; phylum Streptophyta; class Magnoliopsida; order Malvales; family Malvaceae; genus Gossypium; species Gossypium hirsutum. The sequence continues at coordinate 102,237,685 of NC_053424.1, read as the reverse complement.
CTGAACTCCCACACATACCCCCTAACTATGCCTTATTGCGTAAGCGAATGCAAATTTGCTCGAGCCTCGTCCTCGACATACTCTAGGTAAAATTGTACCTTGAATTCCTTTTGGAACTCATCCCAAATTCTAATTAAGGTTCCACCATATCTTTTATCCGTGGACCTACGATGCCACCATAAAAAAACAACATTAGTGAAATTCATTGCAACAATGTTTACCTTAGTAGCATCATCCATAATGCCTTTGGTACGAAAGCATTACTCTATACACCATAAGAAGTTGTCCACATCACTTGCAGACCTTGTCCCCATCATTTACAGACCTTGTCCCCATAAACTCTTTTGGCTTCGGAACATCTATCTCACAGTTGAGTGTTGCACCCAACACTCCTTTACCCACAGCGGCTTGACACACAACAAGCTCTCCCTCGAGCAATAAATTGAAAAAATCCGTGTGGCCTTAGGTGATTTCTGTTGGAAAAAATCTGGTTTGAAAACGGTTTCTTACATAGCGAAAAATAAAAAAATTGAAAATCAATCCGGTTTGTGATATTTATGGCAATAATATACCAAAATTGTACCTTTGTTTTTGGATAGACGGATCCTTGCTGCTCTCGGCTTTCAACCAACTGATCTTCTCTGCTATTCTTGTACCACAAATTTCTTTAAGTGTGTGCTCGAACAAAAAGAATCAAACATAAACTAGAAATAGTTTTTTTTTCTTTTAAGGTGAAAATGAAAATTCTCTCTTCAAAATATAAACCAACAGAATCGTTATTCCGAAAAATATATATGTAACTCTTAGAGAATAAAAGTATTTATTTTCTAGTAGAATAACGATATCTAAGAGTTGTATTTATAGCCCTATCAGTGCCATCTATTTATAAGGAAAGAATGCAGAACCCTTGTTGAATTAGAGAAGTTTATTTCACCTAGAAAAATGAAATCTTGGTTCTACTAGGATACAAGGGGCGTGATAAGCCATAAAAGTAACATATTTTTAATCCCATTCTTGACGCGTTTCTAGATGATTAATTATGTAAATTAGTGAATTTGATGCTCCTAATCCTTTAAATTCTTCTTTCTATACTTAGGAGAGCATTTGGGAGAAAAAGGAGTGAAAAACGAGCCAAAATCGAACAAATATAGCTATTTCTAGGATCCATACCGATACGGCCACACCCCGAGCACACTCTTGGACCAACTCGTAAGCGTTGTTTGCAATCCCTTGCAAGCTAAATTAGTTCAATTCCAGTTCGTTAAGCTCAATTCAGCTCGTTTCCGGTCCACTGGGCTCATTTGCTCATTTTGAGTTTATTTTAATTTTATGCTTTCTAAACTTGCTGGAATAAATCAATTAGTTTAGCTTAGCTAGTTAATTCAATTTAACTCATCTATCTTTTTAGTTCTTGCATTTTATTTGCTGGAATAAAATAAATGTTTTTAGTTAAATTAGTCAGTCAACTTCAGCTCATAAATATGTCTTAATTTGGACTTATTAATTTTGTTTATAAATGTGTTAATTTTATTACATGTTTTTAATTTGTCTAGCTACAGCTGAATTTAAGATGTTTCTTAGCTTATTACTTGTGTTTAATATGTCTTAGTTATTACTTGTTTTGATGTGTCCTAGCTGAATGCATGATTTTAATGTGGTTTGAGCTGCCAAATTAATGTGTCTTAAGATGAATTAATTTGTTGAATTAATTAGGTACAGGTACATGCTTGGGACGACATAAATGCAAGGAGCTGATGGTTCAGCTCTTCCAAGCAACCTTTCATGAACAGCAAGGGACAAGGGTGAGCTGTTGTTTCTTCTTCCCAGGTTGGATATTTAGCTCAGCAAGCAGCTTTTAAAAGCTTTCACACCAGCTAGACATTCCATTCACATTGAGTGCCGATTCAATTTTGTGTGTTCATACATGGAGAGCTGTTTGCATTCGATTTGACACTTGATGTCTATTGCAATACTCAACCTGATCACTAATTAATCACAAGCTTTCCAACTAATCAAGGCAACTTAATTGTAGCTCATTAAAACCCCTTAGCCGAATATAAACAAGGCAATTCAGCTCCCAATCACTTCAATTAATTTTTCAGCTGAATGTTCATCATCTAGAAGCTGACTAGTGGCGTTCCAAGGTTGCAGAAGCTTTCTGGAATTTTCTTGAAATTTTCTGGAATTTTCAGCTCATTAAAATCTGAAATCAAGTGTCCATTTAGTTTTCTATTTGGCTATTCAGCTAGCCTAGACTTCTAGGTATAAATACTTAGCTAATTTCATTTTGTAAGGAATTTTGCAACTTTGAAAGAAATTATGTTATTTTTGTCAAATTTACTTCTCTCAAATTTCGTCCAAAGACTTAGCTTGGCTTTTCTGTTAGTCAGTGGCATCAATCTGTTGTCTTTTCCGAACTTATCACTCTAATCTGAGTGTGGCATTCACCTAAATTATACCTTTGGTTCTTACCTTATTAGGTATTGGGTCAAGGTTCCTTTCTTTCATCACCCAAATCCCCTTAAGATGTTATAAGTTTCGGGTCAACACTCATGTTTAGTGTTGGTTCTTACTTGCATCTAAAGTCGATTTTCCAGTCTATCCATAACTACCTACTTAACTATACAAGTTGTTATTTATCCTTTTACTTCTTGTTAGCCAAACCTATAACCATCAATACTTAACCATTTTTGAACCCATCTTTGTTACCCAACTCCAAGCTTAGCCTAATCCCAACCATACTTCGTAAATTGAACGACACTTTTTCGTTAGACGATCAGGCACCTAAACGACTCAACTCACCATACCGAGGTGAGATCATATCATTTGGTATCAGAGCTACTTAAAACGAGAAGTATGAACATTCAGAGCTATCTCGGAGTAGGTTCGTGAAAAAAATTTAAAAAAAATTCGTGTACCAAAAAGTACTCATTGTATTCAGCATTTTGTAATTGAAAAAAAAAAGAAATTTGAAATTATAAAAAAAAGTGTTCAGTTCTTTTGTTATTTGATTTCCAAAGTTCTGTCAAAAGTGCTAAAGTTTGAATTCATCTTTTGTAATTCTTGATCATCAGTTTCTTGCTACTATCACCATCTACCTTCATGCTACACTCAAAACTACATTTGTTTCTTTCAGCCAACCTTGTACCCAACATCATTACCATTGAAACCGCTTTTGAAGTCGACCTCTAGACTACGATAAAGCCTAAATGAGTCTTTTTACTAAATCAAGAGAGAAGAAACAAGTGGAAAAAGGTACGAGAGAAGTGAAAGCAATAGAGAGAAGCAAAAGCCAATTAAAGAGTGCAAACATGAAAGTAAGTGCCATTAACTCTTTCTTTCCTAGTGAACGTGAGACATTGTGGTGAGGTTTTTTATTTCTATATCTAGAAGTCTAGAACGCAATATGGCAGAAGGCGGAGGCTGTCAACCCGTTAGAAACTTAGCGTCCGGAGGAGGAGTACCAGATTTAACTTTCCAAGCACTATTCAGAGCGCTTGTTCGATCGAAAACTCAAGCCTATCCAAGAAAGGTTAGATCAAGTTGAGGAGAGAGACCAATGGGAGAGGATTCCCCAAAGTCCACAAAGAAATCGAGGCTGAAAATGATTCGACAAAGACGAACTATATGGCCCTAGTGACACCGAAAGTGACCAAGGGTCCAATCATAGTGAACGGCGGTGGGGACAAAGGAATCAAGGCCAAAGAGAACGTGGGCGCATAGACGATGATCTTAAAAACATCAAACTCTCCATCCCACCTTTTCAAGGCAAATCGAATCCGGAAGCCTACCTCGAGTGGAAAAAAAAAGATCGATTTGGTGTTCGAGTGCCATAACTATTCTGAGACCAAAAAGGTTAAGTTGGCAGCAATTGAATTCTCTGACTACATGATGATTTGGTGGGATCAACTCACCACGAGTCAAAGAAGGAACAGAGAACGACCGATAAGCACATGGGCTGAAATGAAGGCAGTGATGCGTCGACGATTCATACCATCCTATTACCACCGCGAGCTCTACCAAAAGCTCCAAAATCTTTCCTAATAAGCAAGAAGTGTCGAAGAATATTTTAAAGAAATGGAAATCACGATGATACGAGTAGATGTCCAAGAAGACCGTGAGGCAACTATAGCGCACTTCCTACCCGGTCTCAACCGAGACATCACTAACATCGTGGAGCTTCAGCACTACGTCGAATTAGTAGACATGGTGCACATGGCCATTAAGGTCGAGAAGTAAATAAAAAGAAAAGGGACTGTGCAAGGTTATTCAAACCCCAACGCAACTTCAAAATGGGGCCAAGGCAATAGCAAAGAAGAAGCACCAAGTCGTGCAAAGGATCAAGTGGTGCCAGCAAAACCTAACAAGCCCATTGGTGAAACTAGAAAAAATAAGATTGAGGTTGTTCCTAATCGATCACAAGATATCAAGTGCTTTAAGTGCCAAGGGAGAGGACACGTTGCTAGCCAATGTCCCAATCAACAAGTTATAGTGGTTCGAGTAAATGGTGAAATTGAATCCGAGGAGGATAAGGAGGAAGAGCCCGAAGTACCTATCGATGAGGAAAAAGACTTGGAATACACGGTTGAAGGTGAAATGCTCGTTATCAAAAGGAGTTTGAGTATCCAAAGTACCGAAAGTGAGCAACAACGAGAAAATCTATTTCACACACGGTGCCACGTACAAGGAAAAGTGTGCAGCTTGATTATTGATGGCGGAAGTTGCACCAATGTTGCCAGCACATTCATGGTGGAAAAATTAGGCCTTCCAATGACTAAGCACCCGCATCCATACAAACTACAATGCCTCAACGAAGGCTGCAAGTTGAAGGTGACCAAGCAAGCCCTAGTCGTATTTTCAATCAAAAAATACAACGATGAAGTCCTATGCGATATGGTACCAATGCATGTCGGACACTTGCTTTTGGGGCGACAATGGTAGTTTGATCAGAAGGTCAAACACGATGGTTAATCGCTATATCTTCGAGCATCATGGTGAACATGTAAATTTGGCTCCCTTAACTCCAAAGCAAGTCTATGAGGATCAAGTTAAGTTGAAAAAGTCTGTGGAAAAATCGAGAGAAAAGAAAAAAGTTTGTGAGAATAAAATGAGTGGAGAAAAAGATAGTGAACTAAAAAAATGAAATGAGTAAAAATGAGAGGAGTGTTTTTACTGATCGATATGTGAATTGCCTTTGTGTTTTTCCTTCCATTCAGGTTCTTAAAGGTTCAAGTGGCGAGAATCAACTTCAATACCTTTCGAAGGAGAGACGGTTCAAGTTGATCAGCAAAGGTAAGGACGTAGATGACCCTAGTCCACCATCGCTTAAAGGTAAGCAAGGTAAGGGATCTATAGCCTTTAAGTCTCAATAACCCCATTCGAATATTGGTGATAATATTGCTGATGACTTAGTCTTTGAAAAGGCTCTGTACCTTCATATGGCTAATTTTCATTCTTTGATTAATTTTGATACTTTCATTTTAAATTATGGAAAGAAGATCTTTTCTAATGAAGATTATTGTGTTGATAAGTGTGTGGGTGAAGTAATGGTCAATCGACAAATGCAAAACTTGGACATGTGTGATAGCAAATTTTTATGTAAGTCTAATTTTTCTGATTGTGATGACAAATTGAATTTTCTGATTTGTTGCATAAATTCCACATGTTTGTGCAAATCTGTTCGAATGAGATTTAAGTGGTGTGATTGTTTGTACATGTGCATGCTTGAAGTCCCTTCATTTAGCATGTGAGAGTTATTTGAGGAAAGGAAATTCTTGCTGAATTTTGGTTCGAGTGACCAAACTCATGTGTTCACACCTGGAATCCACTATTCTAGTACGTCATTGAGGGTAATTGAGCATCTTGAATTTTGTGAAAATAAACGAGTGCACAATTTATGCTTACTTGATGTCTGGTCTTTAACTAAGAAAACGAAACTTGTGCATTCTGTTTGCAACTTTAGATTGATTGCTATTCCTTTCATGTTACTGGACATGAAGTTTTTGATTTATTATGGACATGTACGATCAATTTATATGTCTCGATCCAGCAATGGTTTATGTGCTCTAGTTGGGAATGAGAATTCGGGACGAATCTTGGTGTTTGTAAATCATAGTGGGCCCCAATCTTTTCAATTTTGTGTAGGAGGCACTTTGAATTGGTTCCATCCTAAAGAGGGAGGGCATATAAGTAACCTGCTTTTTTTTCAAGTTATGTGTAATTTTTAGGTTGCTTGGCGCAAATTTGTCAAATTCGACAACCAAGGGGCTTGTGACGAGGTAAGATTTGTCTCGAGCAAGTGGCCCGATTTGAGGACAAATAGCTTTAAAAAGGGAGGGGATGATACGTCCACGTCCCAAGCACACTCTTGGACCAGCTCCCTAAGCGTTGCTTACAATCCCTTGCAAGCTGAATTAGTTCGATTCTAGCTCATTGAGCTCAATTCAGCTTGTTTCCAGCCTAATGAGCTCGTTTTCTCATTTTGAGTTTATTTTAATTTTATGCTTTCTAAACTTGCTGGAATAAATCAATTAGTTTAGCTTAGCTAGTTAATTCGATTTAACTCATCTATCTTTTTAGTTCTTGCATTTTATTTACTAGAATAAAATAAATGTTTTTAGTTAAATTAGTTAATCAACTTCAGCTCATAAATATGTCTTAATTTGGAATTATTAATTTTGTTTATAAATGTGTTAATTTTATTACATGTTTTTAATTTGTCTAGCTACAGCTGAATTTAATATGTGTCTTAGTTTATTACTTGTGTTTAATATGTCTTAGTTATTACTTGTTTTAATGTGTCCTAGCTGAATGCATGATTTTAATGTGATTTGAGCTGCCAAATTAATGTGTCTTAAGATGAATTAATTTTTTGAATTAATTAGGTGCAGGTACATGCTTGGGACGGCATAAATGCAAGGAGCTAATGGTTCAGCTCTTCCAAGCAACCTTTCATGAACAGCAAGGGACAAGGGTGAGCTATTGTTTCTTCTTCTTAAGTTAGCTATTTAGCTCAGCAAGTAGCTTTTAAAAGCTTTCACACCAGCTGGACATTCCATTCACATTGAGTGCCTATTGGGTTTTATGTGTTCATACATGGAGGGTTGTTTGCATTCGGTTTCACACTTGATGTCTATTGCAATACTCAAGTTGATCACTAATTAATCACAATCTTTCTAGTTGTGACAGCCCTAAATTGACCCTAGTCGGAAAGTGGCTTCGGGACCGCTAAACCGAGTCACCGAAGTATTTGAGTATAATATTTATTGTCTAAAATATGTGAATATGAGTGTGTGAAAGTTTTAAGCTACGATTTAGTTAATTGCATGTGAATTTAGTTAATAGGACTTATGTGTGACACTTTTGAAATGTGATAGGTTAATTTATAAGGATCTATTAGTGCATGTAATCAAAAGGGTGGAATTGCATGTCAATTTCCCCACTTTGATAGTAGTGGCCGGCCATGACAATGAGGATAGACAAAATGTGATGGGTAATAACAATAAAATAATGTATTAATGGCATAAATTATAAAAAAAAAAGAAAAAGGGTGTAAAACTAATTAAGAGAATAAAACAAAGAAAAGAAAAAAAAGTGTTCATCTTTTAACATCCTTGGCCGAAAATGCTAAGAAGAAAGGGGAAGGGGAAAAAAATATTCAGCCACTCCTTCTAGTCTTGAATAAGGTATGTAATTCATGGTAGCTTTTGAAATTGTTGAATGTATTAAGCTAGTTACTAAGTCCCTTAGTTAGCCCATGTCCAAATTTTGGATCTTGTTGGTAACATGAGTAATCGGTCATGAGATAATGTTCAAGAAATGGTTGTTGTTCATGTTATTTGGATGAGAAATGGTAGTTAGGTGAAGTAGAGTCTAACAAATGAGCACATATGTGCATTAGTTGCTAAATGGAGAAAAATCGGCTAACAAGTGTGTACTAAGGCCGAATATGATTTTGAATATTATTGAGTAATGTATGTGTTTTGAATTGATGGAATGGAGAGGATGCTTTAATTGTGTTATGAACAATTATATGTTAAATTAAGGTTTGCTAAGCTAGCTATTAAGGTGAAGTGCAAATGTTAGTATTTGATTACTAGTGTATATATGTGTATTAGCCGAGTTTTGGACTTGAAACAAAATGGTATTTAGTCAATACAAGTAACCATATTTGTAGAATGTATTAAGTATATAATCGGCCTCAACATAGACATGCATATTCGGCCACATGAATGAATACATAGATTGATGTTGTACGTTCGGCTATAGGTAAGCATATTGATGGCTTTATCTTGACTTAGAAAATCGGCTAAAGGAGAATATTGGCTAATATGTTGAATTTGATTCATGATTTCATACATATATGACTCTAATGCCTAATATATATGGGCTAAGTACCTTAAATTTCTCTTTGATGTTCAAAATGATTAAATCAATTTATTTGTTAAATTAAGCTCAAGGGAAAAGGGGAACTAAATCCGATAAAGGAAAGGAAAAGGTGATCGAATAGCCGTTGAAATCGTTCGACAACATCCGAGGTAAGTTTTCGAGTAATGGAACTTAGATTATGATTCGATTAGGTCATGACATATAAGCATAACAAATAAACGGTGATATAATGATTCTACTTGAATTATATATTGAGGTAATTAGTTTATACTTATGACGGGCAGCCGAATGCGTATGGAGATCATGTTATATAGCGAATATGCTCTTTGTATGTGGCTATTGAGCCGAAAAATGGTAATGGTAGATAAGTGCCTTGTGACTGAGTTTTAGTAATGAAAACGAAATAAAGATGTGTTATGATTTGTGGACATATGTGCATGATTATTTGGATGATAACCGGACTAAGATCCGAAGGCATTCGTGCGAGTTGCTATATCCGGGCTATGTCCCGAAGGCATTTGTGCGCGTTGCTATATCCGGGCTAAGACCCGAAGGCATTTGTGCGAGTTGTTATATCCGGCTAAATCCCGAAGATACTTGGGTTTGGAAGTGAGCGATCTTGTTGTAATAATTTCAATTAATACGTTCATAAAATCCAAACGATAAGGTATGTTTCGTATATGCATCGGAAAAGTCGATTCGTTTTAAATAGTATTCGTTCAATTGATTAACGAACTTTCAGCCTTTAGTTAGGTTTGATACCTTGTGTATGAATATATTGATTGAAGCGTGAAGTAAGTATGATTATGAGAATGTGCATATATGAAGTTATTCGTTTAGCCATATGAATGTTATACTTTAGTCAAAACTAATTTCATTACTCAGAACTTACTAAGCATTAAATGCTTATTCCGTTTCTTTGATTCACTGTTTTATAGATTTTGGTTCGTCAGCTAGCGGACTCAGGAGTTTCAAAGTCGAAGTCGTCCACACTATCTAAACCACTTTTGGTACTCTTTTAGTTCAATTTTAAAATGGCATGTATAGGGCTGACCCTTGTTGTTAATTGAGTACCCATTTGTAATGTATATTCGTATAGCCATGCGAAAATGGCTCGTATATTTTGAAGTATAACATCATGGTCTTATGGTATGGTTATTAAGTGACGTGGAAATGTTCGGTAATGACTAGCCATTGGAATGGCCAATCATGGTTCTATTGGTGCTACGTACGTCGTGGCTAATCGTGAACATACTTGGAAATAATGTATGTTAATTTGCTAATTGAATCATGGAAACTATGAAACAGGTGAAATTTGCCTTAAAATAGATGCTGACAGCAGCGGTGTTGTAAGTTTGAGAACTCACTAAAAATAGTAGAAATGTAAATAAATAATGAATGAATTAAGTAATCGAACCTTAATGAGTCTATTTTCATATGGAAGAAGCAAAACGACCATATGAGCCGTAATTTACGAGATGTTTAAGTTTTTGTGAAACAGGGCCAGAGCGATTACTGGATCCCCTGTTCTGAATTTGGAAATTTACCATAAATTAACCAGAGATAATTAGAAGTCATGCTTTATTTGTACGGATTCCTTTTTTAGTCTAGTTTCATTAGAAACAAACGGAATAGGTATTGAAGCCCTGTACAGGGAGATATCTAAATCGTAATGCATGAAGGTCAGAGTAGTCAAACCCTGAAATAGGGGAGACTTTAACTAATAAATTGTACTAATTGGCCTGAACAAAAATTCTAGAAAAAACTTCGTAGATGGATATATGAGCCTAGTTTCAGGGAAAATTTACGGAATCAGTTTTCGAGTTTTGGAGCTCGAGATATGATTTTTAAGGTGACAGTGACGCAGTTAACCAACTTGTCTGGAAATTTTAAAATGAACTATATAAATAAATGAATTAAGTCCGTTAACACCTCGTGTCCGACTCCGGCAACGGTCTCGGGTACGGGGCGTTACAATTTATTGGTATCAGAGCTACTGTTTAGTCGATTCTAGGACTACCGTAATACGTCTGGGTCTAGCTATACATGTCGATATGTGTTTATTTGATAGTGTGGAGATTTCTGACAGTTAAAAATGTATTTATTTATAGTAATGGATCCCGATCCCAACCGAGCGGTAGCTGATGATCTTGAGAGTGTAGCGCCTGCTCCCGCACAAGGGACAGCGCTGGTGGACTCTCAACCTAGTGCTAGTAATCAGAATGATGAAGCTAGACAGGCTTTTTATAGCGTGATGAATGATTGGTTCAACCAATACATTCGAACTAATACGACTGTTCCACAACCCCCATTCCCGACTAATACAACCCCTGCACCTGCGATACCTCCGGTAACTGACCAGACAAGGTTAAATAAGCCCCCAGTTGATAGAATCCGAAAACACGGGGCTACTGAATTTAAAGCTACAGACTATTCGGGTACTTGATGAACTATCTTGCACACCCGATGAATGCCTAAAGTGTACGATCTCCTTGTTATGTGATTCTGCCTACTATTGGTGGAATACGTTGATTTCTGTTGTGCCCAGAGAGCAAGTAACTTGGGAGTTTTTCCAAACCGAGTTTCGAAAAAAGTATATTAGCCAGAGACTCATTGATCAAAAACGAAAAGAATTTCTTGAACTTAAACAAGGTTCCATGTTGGTTACTGATTACGAACGAAAGTTTGTAAGGCTTAGCCGGTACGCGCGAGAATGCATTTCTTCAGAAGCTGTGATGTGTAAACGTTTCGAAGATGGACTGAACGATGATATAAAGCTGTATGTTGGCATTTTAGAAATCAGAGAATTTGTGGTACTTGTCAAGTGAGCTTGCAAAGCCGAAGAGCTCAGTAAGGAGAAAAGAAAAGCTGATATGAGAGCAAAGGAGTTTCGTAAGAGATCTTCGGGAAAGCCCTTTCAACAGTCATCGAAGAAATTTAGAGATGATTTAGGCCGATCTAGAGACACTTCGGGCTTTTCTAGACGAGATCGTGATCGACCCCCTGTGAGTACACGAGTCACTTCGGTTGCCAGTGTTAGAAATGATCGTCGAGACAGAACAGAGTGCCAGTATTGTGGTAAATGGCATTCGGGAAGTTGTAGATTCCATGACCGCTCCTGTTATAAGTGCGGATCAGCTGACCACTTTATCAAGGATTGCCCGAGACTGTCTGAACAAAATGTAAATCAGAGTGCGAAACCGGGTGCTACTACTACTCGAGGTAGACCATCTAGAAATACGGGACATCCTAGTGGTGGTCAGAGAGGATCTAGAGATGCTACAACCAGATCTGAGGCTTGTGCTCCTGCTAGAGCTTATGCCATACGTGCACGAGAGGATGCTTCCTCGCCAGATGTTATTACCGGTACTTTCACTCTCTTTGATACTAATGTGATTGCATTGATTGACCCTAGTTCTACTCATTCTTATATATGTGAGACTTTAGCATCCAGTAAGACTTTACCTGTTGAGTCTACTGAGTTCGTTATTAGAGTGTCGAATCCCTTGGGTCGTTGTGTGCTTGTTGATAAGGTGTGTAAGAAATGTCCCCTAGTAATCCGAGGTTCCTGTTTTCCGGCGGACTTGATGCTTTTACCGTTTGATGAATTTGATGTTATTTTTGGTTTGGATTGGTTGACCATGCATGATGTGGTTGTGAATTGCATAAGCAAGACTATTGATTTGAGGTGTGCAAATAATGAGATAATCCGAGTTAGTCTACTGTCTTGAATGGATTGCCAACAATAATATCCTCGATGTTAGCTCAAAAATATGTGAGAAAGGGGTGTGAAGCGTATCTTGCATACGTACTTGATAATAAAGAGCCAGAAAAGAAACTTGAATCGGTACCGGTGGTTTGTGAATATTCAGATGTTTTTCCCGAAGAATTACCGGGTTTACCACCTATTCGGGAGGTAGAGTTTGGTATTGAGCTTGTACCTGGGACTACACCGATTTCGATAGCTCCGTATCGTATGGCACCAACGGAATTGAAGGAATTGAAAGCTCAGTTGCAAGAGTTGATGGATAGAGGTTTCGCTCGACCAAGTTTCTCACCTTGGGGTGCACCAGTATTGTTTGTGAAAAAGAAGGACGGAACCATGAGGTTGTGCATCGACTATCGTCAGCTGAATAAAGTGACTATAAAGAATAAATATCCGTTACCACGCATTGATGATTTGTTTGATCAACTAAAAGGAGCCTCAGTGTTTTCAAAGATAGATTTGAGATCGGGTTATTATCAGTTGCGAATTCGAGATTCGGATATACCCAAAACCGCTTTCAGAACGAGGTACGGTCACTACGAATTCTTAGTGATGCCGTTTGGGCTCACTAATGCCCCTGCGGTATTTATGGATTTGATGAATCGGATCTTCAGACCGTATTTGGATCAGTTTGTAGTTGTGTTTATCGATGATATTTTGGTTTATTCGAGAAATGAAATCGATCATGCTGAACACCTGAGATTAGTGTTGCAAATTTTACGGGATAAGTAGTTATATGCTAAGTTCAGTAAGTGTGAGTTCTGGTTAAGAGAGGTTAGCTTCTTGGGTCATGTGGTATCTGCATCGGGTATTCGAGTTGATCCGAGCAAAATTTTGGCCATACTTAACTGGAAGCCTCCGAGAAATATTACTGAAGTTCGGAGCTTTTTGGGACTTGCCAGTTACTACAGACGCTTTGTAAAGGGTTTCTCGATGATAGCCACACCAATAATGAAATTACTTCAGAAAGATGTTAAGTTCGAATGGACAGAAAAGTGTCAGAAAAGTTTCGATCAACTGAAAACTTATTTGACTGAAGCTCCAGTACTAGTGCAGCCCGAATCAGGCAAGGAGTTTGTCATCTACAGTGATGCATCCTTACTTGGTTTGGGCTGTGTATTGATGCAAGAAGGTCGAGTTGTAGCTTATGCGTCGAGACAATTGAAGCCACATGAGAAAAATTATCCAACCCATGATCTCGAATTAGCTGCCATCGTATTCGCTTTGAAAATATGACGACATTACTTATTTGGTGAGAAGTGCCATGTATATTCGGATCACAAAAGTCTCAAATATTTGATGACTCAAAGAGACTTGAATCTGTGACAAAGGTGTTGGCTTGAGTTGTTGAAAGATTATGAGCTTGTCATTGATTATCACCCGGGAAAGGCTAATGTGGTTGCGGATGCCTTAAGTCGTAAATCACTGTTTGCTTTACGAGCGATGAATGTACACTTGTCTGTTCTATCCGACAATGTGTTAGTAGCTGAATTAAAGGCCAAACCATTGTTGATTCATCAAATTCGTGAAGCTCAGAAAGTCGATGATGAATTGGTTGCAAAACGGGCTGAATGTGTTTCGAATATGGAATCAGAGTTTCAAATTGATGATGACGATTGTTTGAGGTTCAGAAGTCGTTTGTGTGTTCCAAGAAATTCAGAACTTATTTCGATGATTCTGAACGAAGCTCATTGTAGCCGAGTGTCAATTCACCCGGGGAGTACGAAAATGTACAACGATCTGAGACGTCAGTTTTGGTCGCATGGTATGAAACGAGACATTTCCGAATTTGTTTCGAAGTGTTTAATATGTCAACAAGTGAAAGCGGAACATCAAGTGCCTACAGGTTTACTTCAGCCGATCATGATACCTGAATGGAAATGGGATCGAGTCACGATGGATTTTGTATCTGGGTTGCCAGTGTCGACAAGTAAGAAAGATGCGATTTGGGTTGTTGTTGATAGATTGACTAAGTCGGCTCACTTTATCCCCGTACGTACGGATTTTTCATTGGATAAACTAGCTGAATTGTATGTTTCTCAGATTGTAAGATTACACGGGGTACCTATTTCTATTGTGTCGGATAGAGATCCGAGGTTCACCTCGCGATTTTGGAAGAAATTACAAGAAGCCTTGGGTACCAAGTTGCATTTTAGCACCGCTTTTCATCCACAAACTGATGGTCAATCCGAGCAGATAATTCAGATACTTGAGGATATGTTGAGATGTTGCATCCTCGAGTTTCATGGTTCATGGGAGCGGTATTTACCTTTGATTGAATTCGCTTACAACAATAGTTTTCAATCAAGTATTAAGATGGCACCTTACGAGGCTTTGTACGGTCGTAAATGCCGTACACCATTGTTTTGGACCGAGCTCTGTGAAAGTAAAATTTTCGGAGTTGATTTGATTAAAGATGCTGAGCAGAAAGTAAAAATAATTCGTGAAAGTCTGAAGGCAGCATCAAATCGTCAGAAGTCGTACGCAGATTTAAAACGAAGAGATATTGAGTATCAGGTGGGAGACAAAGTGTTTCTTAAGGTTTCACCTTGGAAAAAGATACTCAGATTTGGCCGTAAGGGCAAACTGAGTCCGAGATTCATTGGGCCGTATGAAATCTCCGAACGAGTTGGTCCAGTTGCATATAGGTTGCTTTTACCCCCTAAACCTGAAAGGATTCACAACGTTTTTCATGTTTCGATGCTTCGACGTTACAGATCTGATCCTTCGCACATAATTAGTCCATCAGAGGTTGAAATTCAATCTGACTTGAGTTATGAAGAAGAACCGATTCGTATCCTCACTCGTAAGGTGAAAGAGTTGCGAAACAAAAGGATTCCGTTAATAAAGGTGTTATGGCTCAAACACGGGATCGAAGAAGCTACTTGGGAAACCGAGAACTCTATGAAAGAACGATACCCAAACCTATTTACCGGTAAGATTTTTGGGGACGAAAATTTCTTAAGTGGGGGAGAGTTGTGACAGCCCTAAATTGACCCTAGTCGGAAAGTGGTTTCGGGACCGCTAAACAAAGTCACTGAAGTATTTGAGTATAATATTTATTGTCTAAAATATGTGAATATGAGTGTGTGAAAGTTTTAAGCTTCGATTAGTTAATTGCATGTGAATTTAGTTAATAGGACTTATGTGTGACACTTTTGAAATGTGATAGGTTAATCTATAAGGATCTATTAGTGCATGTAATCAAAAGGGTGGACTTGCATGTCAATTTCCCCACTTTGATAGTAGTGGCCGGCCATGACAATGAGGATAGACAAAATGTGATGGGTAATAACAATAAAATAATGTATTAATGGCATAAATTATAAAAAAAATTAAAGAAAAAGGATGTTAAACTAATTAAGAGAATAAAACAAAGAAAAGAAAAAAAAAGTGTTCATCTTTTAACATCCTTGGCCGAAAATGCTAAGAAGAAAGGGGAAGAGGAAACAAATATTTGGCCACTCCTTCTAGTCTTGGATAAGGTATGTAATTCATGGTAGCTTTTGAAATTGTTGAATGTATTAAGCTAGTTACTAAGTCCCTTAGTTAGCCCATGTCCAAATTTTGGATCTTGTTGGTAACATGAGTAATCGGTCATGAGATAATGTTCAAGAAATGGTTGTTGTTCATGTTATTTGGATGAGAAATGGTAGTTAGGTGAAGTAGAGTCTAACAAATGAGCACATATGTGCATTAGTTGCTAAATGGAGAAAAATCGGCTAACAAGTGTGTACTAAGGCCGAATATGATTTTGAATATTATTGAGTAATGTATGTGTTTTGAATTGATGGAATGGAAAGGATGCTTTAATTGTGTTATGAACAATTATATGTTAAATTAAGGTTTGCTAAGCTAGCTATTAAGGTGAAGTGCAAATGTTAGTATTTGATTACTAGTGTATATATGTGTATTAGCCGAGTTTTGGACTTGAAACAAAATGGTATTTAGTCAATACAAGTAACCATATTTGTAGAATGTATTAAGTATATAATCGGCCTCAACATAGACATGCATATTCGGCCACATGAATGAATACATAGATTGATGTTGTACGTTCGGCTATAGGTAAGCATATTGATGGCTTTATCTTGACTTAGAAAATCGGCTAAAGGAGAATATTGGCTAATATGTTGAATTTGATTCATGATTTCATACATATATGACTCTAATGCCTAATATATATGGGCTAAGTACCTTAAATTTCTCTTTGATGTTCAAAATGATTAAATCAATTTATTTGTTAAATTAAGCTCAAGGGAAAAGGGGAACTAAATCCGATAAAGGAAAGGAAAAGGTGATCGAATAGCCGTTGAAATCGTTCGACAACATCCGAGGTAAGTTTTCAAGTAATGGAACTTAGATTATGATTCAATTAGGTCATGACATATAAGCATAACAAATAAACGGTGATATAATGATTCTACTTGAATTATATATTGAGGTAATTAGTTTATACTTATGACGGGCAGCCGAATGCGTATGGAGATCATTTTATATAGCGAATCAAAACCATGCTCTTTGTATGTGGCTATTGAGCCGAAAATGGTAATGGTAGATAAGTGCCTTGTGACTGAGTTCTAGTAATGAAAAAGAAATAAAGATGTGTTATGATTTGTGGACATATGTGCATGATTATTCGGATGATAACCGAACTAAGATCCGAAGGCATTCGTGCGAGTTGCTATATCCGGGCTATGTCCCGAAGGCATTTATGCTAGTGATTATATCCGGGCTAAGACCAGAAGGCATTTGTGCGAGTTGCTATATCTGGGCTAAGACCCGAAGGCATTTGTGCGAGTTGTTATATCCGGCTAAATCTCGAAGATACTTGGGTTTGGAAGTGAGCGATCTTGCTGTAATAATTTCAATTAATACGTTCATAAAATCCAAACGATAAGTTATGTTTCGTATATGCATCGGAAAAGTCGATTCATTTTAAATAGTATTCGTTCAATTGATTAACGAACTTTCGGCCTTTAGTTAGGTTTGATACCTTGTGTATGAATATATTGATTGAAGCGTGAAGTAAGTATGATTATGAGAATGTGCATATATGAAGTTATTCATTTAGCCATATGAATGTTATACTTTAGTCAAAACTAATTTCATTACTCAAAACTTACTAAGCATTAAATGCTTATTCCGTTTCTTTGATTCTCTGTTTTATAGATTTTGGTTCGTCAGCTATTGGACTCAGGAGTGTCAAAGTCGAATTCGTCCACACTATCTAAACCACTTTTGGTACTCTTTTAGTTCAATTTTAAAATGGCATGTATAGGGCTGACCCTTGTTGTTAATTGAGTACCCATTTGTAATGTATATTCGTATAGCCATGCGAAAATGGCTCGTATATTTTGAAGTATAACATCATGGTCTTATGGTATGGTTATTAAGTGACGTGGAAATGTTCGGTAATGACTAGCCATTGGAATGGCCAATCATGGTTCTATTGGTGCTACGTACGTCGTGGCTAATCGTGAACATACTTGGAAATAATGTATGTTAATTTGCTAATTGAATCATGGAAACTATGAAATAGGTGAAATTTGCCTTAAAATAGATGCTGATAGCAGGGGTGTTGTAAGTTTGAAAAATCACTAAAAATAGTAGAAATGTAAATAAATATCGAATGAATTATGTAATCGAACCTTGATGAGTCTATTTTCATATGGAAGAAGCGAAATGACCATATGAGCCGTAATTTACAAGATATTTAAGTTTTCGTGAAACAGGGCCAGAGCGATTACTGGATCCCCTGTTCTGACTTTGGAAATTTACCATAAATTAACCAGAGATAATTAGAAGTCATTCTTTATATGTAAGGATTCCTTTTTGAGTCTAGTTTCATTAGAAACAAACGGAATATGTATTGAAGCCCTGTACAGGGAGATATCTAAATCGTAATGCATGAAGGTAGAGTAGTCGAACCCTGAAACAGGGGAGACTTTAACTAATAAACTGTACTAATTGGCTTGACCAAAAATTCTATAAAAAAATTTTTAGATGGATATATGAGTCTAGTTTCAGGGAAAATTTACGGAATCAGTTTTTGAGTTTTGGAGCTCGAGATATGATTTTTAAGGTGACAGTGACGCAATTAGCCAGCTTGTCTGGAAATTTTAAAATGAACTGTATAAATAAATGAATTAAGTCCGTTAACACCTCGTGTCCGACTCCGGCAACGGTCTCGGGTACTGGGCGTTACATAGCTGATCAAGGTAACTTAATTCAAGCTCATTAAACCCCTTGGCCGAACATAGACAAGGCAATTCAGCTTCCTATCACTTCAATTAATTTTTCAGCTGAATGTTCATCATCTAGAAGCTAACTAGTGGCGTTCCAAGGCTAGAGAAGCTTCTTGGAATTTTCTTGAAATTTTCTGGAATTTTCAGCTCATTAAAAGCTGAAATCAAGTGTCTATTTAGTTATCCATTTGACTATTCGACTAGCATAGACTTCTAGTTATAAATACTTAGCTAATTTCATTTTGTAAGAACTTTTGCAACTTTGAATGAAATTCTGTTATTTTTGTGAGATTTACTTCTCTCAAATTTCATCCAAAGACTTAGCTTGGCTTATCTGTTAGTTAGTGGCGTCAATCTTTGTCTTTTCTGAACTTATCACTCTAATCTGAGTGTGGCATTCACCCAATTTATACTTTGGTTCTTACCTTATTAGGTAATGGATCAAGGTTCTTTTTCTTTCATCACCTAAATCCCCTTAAGATCTTATAAGTTTCGGGTCAATACTCATATTTAGTGTTGGTTCACACTTGTATCTTAAGTCTATTTTCCAGTCCATCCACAATTACCTACTTAACCGTACAAGTTATTATTTATCCTTTTACTTCTTGTTAGCTGAATCTATAACCATCAATACTTAACCATTTTTGAACCCATCTTTGTTACCTAACTCCAAGCTTAGCTTAATCCCAACCATACTTCGCAAATCAAATGACACTTCTTCGTTAGACGATTGAGCACATAAATGACTCAACTCATTATATCGAGGCAAGATTGCATCACACATGGCTCGAGCATTTCCATACGGGCTGGCCATATGCCCGTGTGAGCTACACGAGCTAGTCATACGCCCATGTGCTAGCCAGTGTCAATATCGTACCCTGCTTCTTAGATATGCAGAAAAACCCAATTTTTAGGCTTTCTGATCATTCTAAAGTATATAAATACCAATTAGAAGAAGACCTAAGGGGGCACTCAAAGAAGATCAAAAAAAAGACTTAAAGAACATCATCAGAATCAACTCGAAAGTGGATCTCCTTCAAGATTGAAGATCACTATTTAATTTCTTTCGAAGTTTTATTCAGTTTCTTTATGTCTTGTTGTTATCCTAACTTTGAGATGTTTTCATTCCATATTACGAACTGAATTCCCTAAATACCTAGGGAAGATGAAACCTATATTGAATCTTATTATTTGATTTCTGATTTACATGATAAATACTTGATTCTTGTTCTCAATTATGTATGCTTATTTCGTGTTTTAATATTTTTAGGATATTAACTCATGTTTAATGTTCTTATTTTAGTGGACCAAAAGTCCCTATTTAATAGTAGATCTAGCATAATTGAATGGAGTTGCATGCAATCCTAGAAATAGGACGGCATAAATCTGCCAGATTAGAGTCAAGTATAATAGGGGAATCCATGATCGAGTTAATGCGACGATAGAGGTTTTAATTAGAAAGAGATTTCAATTAATCAACCTAGAGTCAGTTTTTCTTACTCTCGAAAGAGATATTAACATAATTTAGGGATTTCTACAGATCAAGACACAACTGAATAAATCGTTTAATTCAGATTTAGAATAAATGGTGAAGTCTAGGTGGATTCTTTCCTGGGTATTTTCTTTCTCATTGGTTGTTTTCGATTATTTTCTTATTTCATTCTCTGTTGCGTTCGTAGTTAAATTAGATTAGTAAATTTAGATAAGAAAATAATCATTTCAAATTACCGGCTAAATAATAGGAAAATGGTAATTACTAGTACTTTTAGTCCTCGTGGATACGATATTCCCTACTCACCATAACTATACTATTGTTCGATAGGTGCGCTTGCCTTAGTCATATTTATAGTTAGTTTAGTGATCATCAGGGCGACAACTCTAATTAATTATACTAAGGTTTGTCGTCTCCCCTTAATACACAAGGGGATTTTGGGCCTATTCTATATCGGGTCCGATTACAAGTACTTTCTGGTCTTTTAACCCAATACTCTATAATTTGATGTAACCCAATATTTTTTTTCTATTTCCAAAAAGTAAACTTCAATATATTTCAAATTAAATAAATTTTTTCAGCTTAATTCTAATTTCATTTAAACCATGATAACTTTACAGTAAAATAATCTATGATAAAATATATTTTATATTTTTGCATTCAATGGTTCACTATGACTAAATGATTTATTTCTATTTTCGAACTTCTTTTATTCGAAAAACATAAATTAATTTTCAATTATTTTTCAAGTCATTTTCATTTTCATTTTAGAGAAAACCACATTCATTTCCAAATGATTCCATTTCTCCATTTTCAATTTCGTTTTAGGGAAAACCATAATCATTTCCAAAAGTTTCCTATTTCTTCATTCACCATTTCTATTCATTTTTGTTCATTTGATTCAACATGCAATTCATTTATGGTTTCAACGAGTTAGCGGAGGGACCAATTGGACATATGCAATTGAGGCTTAAATGATTTATAATTAAGTTTTAGTTTTTCACCTATTAATTATAAACTCATTTAGTCATGAAGTCATTCCATTATAGTATTGTGAGTGAGCTCTCCGCAACGACATACCATTATTAAAGTGATCAATTTATCCATTACAAATATAAATGACTTGTGGCTACGTTTATTTTTTATCAACCATGTAATCCCAATGAGAGGATATCATTTACCCATGTCTCGAGTTATGAATTCCACTATTGTGAATAACGCTACATACTATGTAACAACCTATTTTTCAGTGGTGTTGAAAATAATAGTTTTGTGTAACACCCCAAAATTGGGCCTAGAAGTTTCAAGAGTAATTTAGGAATTTTAGCTTTAGAGTGCTCGAGAATTTCATAAGAATGGTAACTGGAGATATTTCTGACTATAACTTTTTGAAAATCAAGCCAATTTCTAAAAATAAGGTTGAAAAGACTTCAATTTTAAAATAAGGATTGTTTTGTAAAATTGTTCAAATTATAAGTAGTTATAAAGCAATTATACCAAAGATTTAAAATACCCTATTTTTCCCCTCTATCTATATTAAAGTCACGTTAACTTCTTCTTCTTTGTTTTGCTTTGTTATCCCTTGCTCTTCAAAAGCTTCTTTCATTCAATTTTGATTCTCAAACTTTATTCCTTTGATTTCTATCATCATTCAATCATTAAAACTCTATAGAACTTCAAGAAAAACACCCAAAACATCATAGATTTTCTCATCTTCCAAACTTGTGGTTTTTTTGAGTTTTCAACCAAAAGCTCATTTTTCTTCCACTAAAGGTAACAAATCATTTTTTCTATTTGTTTTTAATGTTATCTAGTTTTTCTAAATAGAGTTTTTAGCCATTAAATTGCATGTTAAGGGTGGATTTCGAGATTTTGAATAAAAATGCAGCTTCAAATGGTTTTTCAATTAGTTTTGACATATTAGAAGGTTTCTAAACTTACTTTAAAGTTTCTTGCAAAATTTTCAACGTTTTAGTGAATTTTCGCAAAAATTGCCATAAACATGTCAAAATCTTTGATACCATGAATTAGGTAGTTTTGAGTAGTTTAAAGGTTGAGAATCAGCCCTAGGTGAATAATTAAATGAACAAAATTAGTTTTAGGTAAAAAGATCAAGTATAGACCGAGATAATTGAAATTCAAGTTTGTTATGTCGAAGGTTTTGCTTACATGAGAATTTAGCTTAGGCTTGTGTTTTGATTGTTTGAACTGAGTCTTTGGTCGATTGTTGATTGTGTTTTTGTGTGATTTACCTTGTTGAAGCTTCAAAATTGTTAGGACTGTCAACGAGTAAAGATAAAGGTGAGGAAAAAGCTAGTTTAAGCTTTCGACAATTAGATGAAAACGTGATCGGTTAGTATTTGGATTTGCTACTTGTAGACACGATTCATAGTGTTAATTAGGAGCTTAAGAATAGGCTAAAACCCGATCCTAAGTTCTGAGTGTAAGCTTTCTATTTCCCTTGTTTTATTTTGGCAAATTATGTAATTATGTGAATAATTGTGGATTGATTATTATGATGTGATATTGTGATATGAGACATAAGTGATGACTATTGTGAATTGTGTTGTGTTATGGTCATGATATACATGCCAAATAATAATGATAATGATATGCTAATAATGCAAATATACAATGGAAGTAAGCAATAATTTGGTAAGTTCATATGTGTTGAATTGTGGAACGTGATATTATTATGACAAGTAATATGTGAGAATACTTGTAAGTGATTTATGATGTACTGATTTTAATGCACAGTTATGTGCTTGGATATGTGATAGCTCAATGAGAATTATTGTGGCACTTAAAGTGCAAATAAATGTGAATCTGATAAGTGTAAAATGTGTAACAGAATGCGATGTAAATTGATGAATATGAACAGAGATGATGTGCATTAAATCAATAATTAAAAATGTGTAATTGTGGATATTTTGGCCTTTTAATCTATTGAAATCGTTGGATATAGTTGGCATGTCATAGGATTATAAGTACTCACCTATATGTATTGTTTTTTGGGGCATTAATGCCCTGGGATAGGTTGGAGAGATAAGGGAATATGAGCTAAGCCCCATTCAATGGGACATGTTTAGTATGTTGGAGAGTGCTAGCTTTATGACGGTCACTAAACTAACTATAAATACAACTAAGGCAAGCACACCTACCGAACAATAGTATAGCTATGGTGAGTAGAGAATATCATATCCACAAGGAATAAAAGTACTAGTAATTATTATTTTTCTATTATCTAGCTGACAAATTGGAGTGATTGTTTCTAATCTAATTTTTCTAAACTAATTTAACTAAGATAATAGACTTCACCTATTATTATGAATCTAAATTAACTGATTTATTCACTTATGACTTGATCTGTAGAAATCCCTAAATTATGTTAATTTCTTTTTCGAGAGTAAGAACAACAGACTCTAGGTTGATTAATTGAAATCTCTTTCTAATTAAAACCCCTATCGCCGCATTAACTCGATCTATGAATTCCCTTATTAGATTTGACTCTAATCCGGTAGATTTATGTCATCCTATTTCTAGGATTGCGTGCAACTCCACTCAATTATGCTAGATCTACTCTTAAACAAGGCCTTTTGCTCCACTGAATTAAGCACATTAAACATGAATTAATATCCCAAAAATATTAAAACAGAAAATAAGTATATATAATTAAGAACAAGAATAAAGTATTTATTGTGTAAAATGGAAATTAAATAATAGGATTCGTCATAGGTTTCATCTCCCTTAGGTATCTAGGGGATTAGTTCATAATCTTGAATGAAAACATCTCAAAGTCAAAAAAACCACAAGACATAAAGAACTCAATAAAACTCTGAAAAAAATTAAAAGGAGATCTTTAATCTTGATGGAGATCCACTTCCGAGTTGGCTCCGATGGTGTTCTTCGAGTGTTTTCTTTAATCTTCTCTAGCTCTTCCCTAATGTCTTCTTCTATTTGGTATTTATAGACTTTAGAATGCTCAGAAAGCCTAAAAATTGGGTTTTCTGTGTATTTTAGAAGTACGGAGCGAAATTGACATGGGCTAGCACATAGGTGTCTTTCTAGCCCGTGTGGCTCACACGGGCGTGTGTCCAGGCCGTGTGGAAATGCCCAGGCCATGTGGATATTCAAAATATCTCTATTTGTCCAATTTTGGCTCGTTTTCTGCTCGTTTTCTGTTCCTTTCGCTCGTAAATGTTCTCCTAAGTATAAAAACATAAATTTGAAGGATTCGGATTATCAAATTCATTAATTTGCATAATTAATCATCCACAAATGTAGTAAGAATGAGATTAAATTATGTTACTTTTGTAGCTTATCAAATATCCCACACTTAAGCATTTGTTTGTCCTCAAGTAAAATCCTCAACTCACATTAAAATTAATCTTTCTCAACTTATAATTCTCATAAAAAATGTTTCGAAATAATTTACAAATAATCATAAATTGACAATTCAACTAAAAGAGCAATAAAAGATTCAAACAATCTAAGTCAAAAAATTTTAAAGCACGAAAACATAGGTATTTCCCTTTATCTAAGTGATTACCTTTTATTGAAAATCGACAAGAATTGACATCCTCACTAAAGATTCACTCAAATCACTCAAAGTGTTTAAGGTTCAAGAATAAGCACTCAATAGTCAAATAAGAAAAGTCATTACCATAGGCTTGCATGAAAATCAAATCTCTACCACTATAAAATGATATGAAACACAAATTAAAAGGTCTTTAAGAAGTTGTAATAAAGCTTAGGTTGAGGGTGTGGACAAAGGCAGAAAATTTGGTTATAATCGAGATCGAATTGATAAATTACCAAACTAGAAAAAAAAACAAGTGCTGAATTAAAAAAACAATTACATCAATCGAGAACTATTCAAGAATAAAAAATGAGCTTCTTCTCAAAATATGAATTTAGTTGCTCAAGCTCAATCAACATAAAACTAAATAATAATATATTTTTTTTCAATTTCAATTTTTTTTATTTTTTTCTCTCTTTAATTTATCTAGAATAATCAGAAATAATTCATGTAGAAGAGCATAGTTAAGTAACTAACCAAATCAATTCTCCACAAAAATGGGGTCAATAAAATGGGAAAAAGTCTCAACAAAAAAAAAGAGTTATGGGTTAACATTAATGGGAAAATCAAGAAACAGTGTGTTAGGCTCAATGGGGTTTACTAAGGGTTAATTATGTAGGTATGCTTCTTATGGGATAAGTGGGTTAAAACCTAAATGCATTTATCATCTCAATATATCAAATCAAAGGTGTGGTCTTGACACGTATAATCGAAGCAAGGTCTAGAATAATAAATCAAATTGACACACTCATAACCAATAATAAAATGAGCAAGAAAAATGTATGCTCTAAAGGCTCAAAATCTTACAAAAAATCATGGTTTTTAATGTTAAGCAGTGCTACTTGAAACGAGTGAACTGCTTGGAGAGGTCCTCTAAAGTAGCAGAAGAAGAAACAAGGTGATGTCTCGAATGAGGAGGATGAGATGGACCCTCATGATGAAAAAAGACATATTCAATGAAGTCCTCGGGTTTGTTCATAGGGTCAAAATGATATAGTCGGTATTGAGGAGAGTCCACTCCATGAAGTCTTTCAATCATCCTCATATGGATCATGCCAGATAATCCCTACGGGACATCTAGCCGACTAGTGTAAGAGATGAGGACTGCTCCGGTGTGTCGAGGAGACCGAAATGTCGAGTGAGTTGAGTCATATAAGGGCCTAAATAGATAGGACCCTTCCTGCCACTCTCTGTCTGATGGCGAAAGGCAAAAGTGATAAAGTAGGCTAAATAAAAAAATATACCCCGTGGCCATGCTCCATAGAAAATATGCATCATGAAACTGATGAATCCGGTGCTTTCTCTTACCGGTCAATATGTGAGCCAATAGGGCATGAATATATCGTAAGGCCAGAGGAAGAAAAGCCACTTTCTAGCGACTCGCATCATAAGGTCTCGTTCCCGCCGTGAGGTCTACCCAACAAAGAGATGGTGAGTAGTAGATGTGCCGATGTAAGCGGAAGAAGTTCTTAGCACTCATGAACTCTTTAGTGTATAGTCCCAAAGTAGTGTCGAACTCTAGGACACTCATATATCATGCCATGCCACTGAGTCTAACAGTGATGGTGCCTGAATCGTAATGTGCCTGCTGAAGGATAAATGTGGAATAGAACTCCAAAGTCATCTCCATGTATGTGGCTTGATGATGGAAAAGAATTGGTCCCACAAAGCTGTGGCAATGATGGCGCGCACATTATCAGCTAAGTGGACCTGCTCCAAAGCACCCTAGTCAATACATCGGCCTAAACCAAGTGGCCTTAGGTGAAAAGCTGTTATAAGTCCTCCTGGGGGCCCTATGAAAACCGGAGGAATAGATGGCAGGCATTGGCCGAAGCGCCTGATGAAGAGGTCACGCTAGGAGTCTTCAGCTTTTTCGAAATGGGGACAGCGACCTTGGGTTTGTTGCGTGTGTTTGTCACGGAGTGCCTAAAAAAATATAATAGTCCAATATCAGAAAAGCAATAAAAGAAACAGCACCAATTAAGCAAACAGAGAGGCCGCCAAATCAATATGCAATAATACAAGACTAACAATCCACGCATCAAAATTCAATCTTCCTAAATAGAAAATTTACTCCTAAAGCAATATGTACCAATACTCAATCATGCAAAATCCATTAACTGAGGCTACCAAGATTCCAACTAGAAATAATAAAGACCATAAGTGAGGAACAATAAATAAAAACAACAAAATGAGAAATAAAATGACAAAAATTAAAATAATAATAACAACATTAAAACAAATAATAAGAAGAAGAAACAAATGATAATAAGAATAACAAAAATAAAATAACAAATAAAAATAACTATAATGAGGATAAACTAAAACAGTAACATAAAGAATAATAAACTAATGATAATAAAACTAAAAATAAAAAGAAAATTAATAATAATAATAATAATGAGAATAATAATAATAAATAAATAATAACTAGAAAAATAAAATAATAATAACAAATAACCAAATAAATAATGAAATAATGAAAAAAACGAAAAGAAAAGGACAAAAGATGGTTAACTAACAGTGGTTGGTGGAAGATCTACGGGGGCTGGTTCGCGTGGCTACTCGATGAGAGAGGGGGGAGGTGAAGGTGAGGCGCGAAAGGAATGCGTGAGGGGAAGGGATGAGCTAGTCGAGTGAGAAAAAAAAGGGGGGTTGCGCAACAATGGTGGCTGGAGGAGAGGGGGTGCTTTGGGCAAACGGCGGTTAGGTTGGGGATTGTTGGGCAAGAAGACAAATCAAAAGAAAAGAAAGGAGGCTAGGGTTTTAAGGATGACAAGGTTGTGTGAGGCCCATGTTGCGCCACATGGCCATGTGGATCCTTCTCAGCCCATGTGCAATTAAAAATGCCAACCCAAACTTCACAAGGCCTCGGACACGTCCATGTGTCCAAGCCATGTGTGATCTCATTCACTTCTCCCACACCCGTTTAAGAGCCCACACACCTATGTGGCTCGATCGTGTCTTACACATGGTCATGTCTATTACCCGTGTAACTCTCTGACTTGATTTAAAATTGAAAAAATTAGCTTCAAGGTTCACACGGCCTAAGACACGCCTGTGTGTCCAGGCCGTGTGGACTATTTTAGGCTGTGTAACTATCAAATTTTTGAAATATTAAGTCCCAGGATCCACACGGAAAAGGACACGCCCGTGTGTCCAGGCGTGTAGGTCACATAGCCATGTCGCCAGGTCGTGTAACTCACTGTTGAACCCCTTACTGTGCACACAGCTTGGGACAAGCACGTAAATAATTTAAAATTTTTTAAATTATTTAGTTTTAGAATAACATGAAATAAAAGTAAAAGAATTAGCAGTGTTAACACTCGGGTTGCCTTCTAAGAAGCACTTATTTAAAGTCTAAGCTTAACTTACCTCATATTCGCACGGTCATGGTGGTTTGCGGAGCCGAGGCTCCTCTTTCTCGTTATCAATTCTATTATCAAAACAAGGTTTAAACTGAGTACTATTTACCTTAAATGTGCCAAATTTAGAATGAATTACCTCGACTGTACCATAAGGAAAGACATTCAATATCGTACATAGGGTTGATCAGTTTGACTCGAGCTCCGAATAGGAGATTCGTGGATCTGATTTTTCCAGCAATACTTTGTCTCCAACCATAAATTTGGCTGTTCTCATCATGTACTCATCATGGCATCATTTTGGCTCTTCATCGTGCTCTTTCAGTTTCTCTTTAACATGTGTTCGCCATTCATCTAGTTCATCAATTTGTAATATGCATTCTTCATAAGTCGTTCTGTTTCTATCACATTGATTGAAAAGTGGCTCCTTTATGATCTCTCATGGGATTTCCTGGAAAGAAGGTTGAGCCACATGGTTACTCACGTTAACAGAACATTTCAAATCATCTCGATTACTAGAGACTCTCTCAAAATCACGTGCATAGAGAGTAATCATTTTGTCACCTACACAAAGTACTAATTCACCTGTACCAACATCAATTATAGTTCTAACAGTTGCTAAAAATGGTCATCCTAAAATTAAAGGTACCTCACTGTCCTTATCTATGTCCAAAATAACAAAGTCAACAGGGAATATGAATTTGTCTATTTTAACAAGCACATCCTCAATAACACCCCTAGGATATCTAATGGTTCTATCTGCTAACTGAATACTCATCCTGGTTTGTTTGGGTTTCCCAGGACCTAGTTGTTTAAACATTTTGTAGGGCATGACATTAATACTAGCCCCTAAATCAGCCAAAGCATTATCAATATTCAAACTACCAATTAAATAAGGAATAGTAAAACTCCCTAGATCTTTCAGTTTGTAAGGTAGTTTATTCTGTAAGATGGTCAAGCAAACTACATTTAACTCCAAAGTCAACAAATCATCTAACTTCCTTTTATTTACCAATTACCAAAAGCTCCTTTAAAATTTTGACGTAATTGGGAATTTGCTAAAGAGCTTTAACAAATGGTAAGTTAATATGTAATTTTTACAGAAGTTTAAGAAATTTACCACATTGTTCATTCGTTTGGTCTCTCTTCGTAGCATTAGGATATGACACTCGAGGTTTATATTCTTTGAAAACCGGCTTTTTCTCTTTCTAGCTTACCTTAACCTTATCGCTATTTACCACAATTTCTTGTCTCAGTTCTTGTTCAAATTCAACTAACCCTTATTCATCTTGAATAGTAATTGTATGAAGTTTCTCCCTTGGGTTAGTTTCGGTAGTGCTAGGCAAACTACCTTGTGCTCTTTCTAGGATTAACTTAGCAAGTTAACCAATTTGATTCTTGAGTCCTTGAATGGACGCTTGTTGATTTTTTAGTGCTGCCTCAATGTTTTGAAAATGCATTTCTGACACCGAGATAAACTTCACTGATATCTCCTCAAGGTTCTGCTTCTTCTCTTGCTGGTAAGGTTGTTGTTGAATGCCTAAAGGGGCTTCTGCTCTTTGATTTCCTTTACCACCCTAAGAGAAATTGGGATGGTTCCTCCAACCTGTATTATAGTAGTTACTATAAGGGTTATTTTAAGGCCTAGAATTATTACCCATATAATTGATTTGTTCATCCTCTACGCTAGGAGCGAAGGGTAAACATTTCGGGTTAGTCATTCCACCTCCATTCATATTACAATGCATCACCGGATGTACCTGCTAGAAACATATAAATCATCAATTTTTTATTTAATCATTCTCTGTGATTTGATAAGATGGTGACTGCATCTAAGTTGAAAACATCGACTGCTTTCATAGTCTTTGTCCTTATGACTTGCCACCGATAACTATTTAGTGTCATTTTTTCTTCAATAAACTCATAAGCCGCTTCGGGTGTTTTATTATTCAAAGTACCACCAGTTGTTGTGTCGATTAACTGCCTCGTTGAAGGGTTCAAATCGTTGTAGAAGGTTTGAACTTGTAGCCATAAGGGTAACCTATAGTGAGGGCACCTTCTCAATAAGTCCTTATACCTCTCACATGCATCATATAACATCTCTAAATTGATTTTTACAAAAAAATAGATATCGTTCCTCAACTTGGTTGTCTTATCCGGTAGGAAGTACTTTAGCATAAACTTTTCAGTCATTTGAGCCCATGTACTGATGGAACCTCATCGTAAAGAGTTCAACCACTGTTTATCTTTGTTCCTCAACGAGAAAGGGAATAACTGTAAGTGAATGGCATCATCAATGATGCCATTAATCTTGAGAGTATCGCAAGTTTCCAGGAAATTGGCCAGATGAGTATTTGGATCTTCGTCTTGTAAACCATGGAACTAAACAAACTGTTGAATCATCTAAATAATGTTAGGCTTCAATTCAAAATTATTTACAGCAATGGTGGGTCTCACAATTCTCGATTTAGCCCTAGTTAGAGTAGGTTTGGCATAATCATACATAGTACGACAAACAGGATCTGGATTTGCAGGATTTGCAACAACTGCAGGAGGTAGTCGATTATTCCAATTATCACCTATCTTCTCAATAAAATAATGCCTTCTTATTCATATACTGTATTCTGTCGACTTTGCCTTACTTCTCTACGATTTCTGCGAGCTATACTTTCAATTTCGCTGTCAAAAATCAATGGTCCCGATGGGTTTCTTCTAGTCATAAACTAAAAGAACCTACCAAAAGCAAATAAAAGAAAAATTAGAATGTAAAAATTAAACTAAAAACAAAAAAATAAAAAATGTCTAAATTAATAAAAATAAAGTGTTCCTAATACTTTTGTCCCTAGCAACGGTGCCAAAAACTTGATGGTCACTAAACTAACTATAAGTACAACTACAGTAAGTGCACCTATCGAACAATAGTATAGCTATGGTGAGTAGAGAATATCATATTCACAAGGACTAAAAGTACTAGTAATTATCGTTTTTCTATTATCTAACCGACAAATTAGAATGATTGTTTCTAATCTAATTTTTCTAAACTAATTTAGCTAAGAACGCAACAAAGAATGAATCGAGGAAATAATCGAATAATAACCAATGAGATAGACAATACCCAGGATTGATTATGAATCTAAATTATGAATCTAAATTAAATGATTTATTCATTTGTGACTTGATCAGTAGAAATCCCTAAATTATGTTAATATCTCTTTCAAGAGTAAGAGCAACAGACTTTAGATTGATTAATTGAAATCTCTTTCTAATTAAAACCCCTATCATCGCATTAACTCGATCTATGAATTCCCCTATTAGATTTGACTCTAATCCGGTAGATTTATGTCATCCTATTTCTAGGATTGCATGCAACTCCACTCAATTATGCTAGATCTACTCTTAAACAAGGCCTTTTGCTCCACTGAATTAAGCACATTAAACATGAATTAATATCCCAAAAATATTAAAACAGGAAATAAGTATATATAATTGAGAACAAGAATAAAGTATTTATTGTGTAAAACAGAAATTAAATAATAGGATTCATCATAGGTTTCATCTCCTTTAGGTATCTAGGGGATTAGTTCATAATCCTGAATAAAAACATCTCATAGTCAGAAAAACCACAAGACATAAAGAACTCAATAAAACTTCAAAAGAAATTAAAAGGAGATCTTTAATCTTAATAGAGATCCACCTCCAAATTAGCTCTGATGGTGTTCTTCGAGTGTTTTCTTTGATATTCTCTGATTCCTCCCTTATGTCTTCTTTTAAAAAGTATTTATAGACTTTAGAATGCTCAGAAAGCCTAAAGATTAGGTTTTTTTTCACGTATTTGGGAAGTAGGGTGCAAAATTGACACGGGCTGGCACATAGGTGTGTGTCCAAGCCGTGTGGAAATGCCCAGGGTGTGTGGATCCTAAAATAGCTCTATTTGTATGATTTTCGCTCGTTTTTCACTCATTTCACTCCCAAATGCTTCTAAAGTATAGAAACATGAATTTAAAGGATTAAAAGCATCGAATTCACTAATTTGCATAATTAATCATCCAAAAACGCATTAAGAATGAGATTAAAAAATGTGACTTTTATAGCTTATCACTTTATGCTTCACCTTTTGGATATGTTCGACTCTATAAGTCAATTGGTGTATTGGAGATCCGTGTATCCGATGTGTGGTGATAGAACCCAGTTTTATGTTTCATAGCCTCAAATTCCTAAATTATCGTTTAAATGTGGTCTTATTTATTGTGATAATACAATGTGATATGGATGCATAAACATGTAAATAATATGTTAAATGAGTTTATTTTAGTTTTCTGAAAATGTTAGTATGTTCTCATAGTAAATTGCGTATGTAATTATGGTCTAGGTCATTTTCATTTAACTTGTGAATGCATGTGAATGTATAAGTTAGACATTTGAGTTATTAAAGCATGTATACATTTTTTAGTTTTGATAAATTATTGTAAAATGAACTATTTTCATATAAGTTGAATATAAT
The DNA here is from genome assembly GCF_007990345.1 of Gossypium hirsutum. Taxonomy (NCBI): domain Eukaryota; kingdom Viridiplantae; phylum Streptophyta; class Magnoliopsida; order Malvales; family Malvaceae; genus Gossypium; species Gossypium hirsutum. The sequence goes on along the minus strand of NC_053424.1, from coordinate 102,205,346 downwards.
TGTGCGTGAGAGTATATACTAGCTTTTATGATTTAATTAAGCATGAATATATTATTGTAACCTGATTAGAATATGGTTGTGAACGTGTTGTAGTATGCTCTTACTTAACCTTTGATGTTGTGTATACATTATGGTTACTCTAACATTCATTAAGCTTGTTTAAGCTCACCAACTCTCTCTAACCATTGCAACTATTTAGCGTTTGCAGAGCGGTGCGGGGATACCAAGGAAGTGATCCAAGTTAGGCTTTAGTATTTGCGTAGGTGGTATTAATATTATTTTTTTGAACTGTGGGGATAAGGCAATGTGTTTAGATTTTGATTGATTATTATTGTGGTCCTCATGATATTTTATGGGTTTAGTTTTCTAGCACTTTTGATGGATTTCATAATTATTTCATTGGTGTTGCTCTCGTTTGAATATTTGTTAAGTTAAAGTGCCATAAACTGTATGTATGGTCAATGGACATTGAATAATGTGGTAGAATTGTTTCATGAACTTTGCCATAATGTTTTGGCAATTTTCATAGCTTATTTATTCTTAGGATTTACGGATATTGTTCTTGCTATATCGTATGATTACTTAGACATGTTTTCGATTATTGAATTGTTATTTTGGTCATTTTGACATTAGTTTAAAGAGGTAAATGATACATGTTGCCTAGATATTTGTTGGAATGATCTAAATGCTTAAATATGTTGTATTTTTTGTGGTCTAGAGCAGAGGTATCGGTATCTAGGTTTTAAAAATCATACCTCCATGATATTTCTATGTGCAGGAAGTCAGTATTGTAATTCGGTATCGATACCATATCACAAGTATCTATACTCAGGGTAGAATGTCAATAATTTATGAAAGGTATCGATAAATTCTGAGATTTTGATTTTAAATGAGAAAAAATTTTTTGTTTTTGTATCAATTTTCCAAGCAATATCGATACTTTTGATTTAGTATCAATACCTACGTGAATAATTCTGAATTTTTGTTTGGTGGTCTAAAAGCATGTTTAATTCTCATTTTAAGTTCGTTTGACGATTGTTGAGCATGTTTTAATGATGAAATGGAATATGTGTAACTTGTAATTATTCAAAAACTAAATTGGAAGATGTCTGCTTAATAACGAGACCATTTGTAATGCTTAAATGTGTGACGGTGGTGTGAAATCTTGATATTCGAGCTCGGCAATCAGGCCAGGTATAGGGTATTACATTTTGGGACCACAATTCCAATTTGTGATTCCAAAAATATTAATTATTTAATATTTACAAATTCATTAGTGTTATATTAAAATTTGGTCCAGAAATTTTGATGTTTGCATAGTTATCTAAAGAAAAGGAACTAAATTGTAAAAGCTGCAAAAGTTAATCGCTATTGATTAATATAGGTTAAATGAGCATAGAAAAATATTTGAATGGATTTATATGAAACTTTATCCCTAATTATTAATAGTGTACGGTTTGTCCATGCATGGATGTATTATTTAGTCGTTAGCTAAGGTTAATTTAGTAATTTAATAATTAGTTTAATAAAAGAAAATGTAAATATGCTATCATCTTTATCTTTTGACCGAAATTGAAGTACAGAAAGACATAAAACTCCATTTTTGAATGCTCAAGGTTTCACCAAGTTTATAATTCATGGATGGTAAGTTTTTTCAATTCTGTTTTTAGTAAATTTTATATTTCTAAGATAGTTGCAGCTTAATTTATCTAGCCCATAGACTATTTTGAAATACTATCAAAGATTTGAAAACTTGCCATTGATGTTCTTGATGTTTTATTAATGTTTATGTTTGAGTTTAAAGCTTGATGTTGAAATAGGACTATTTTGTAAAATAATTTTGTATAGTTTTTAAGTTTAAGAACTAAATTGAAAGCATATTAAATTTGGCATGGTTTTCTTGTAAAATTTCAGTATTAGAGGGCTGATTAGGATGAAAATAAATTCTAAACGATGGTTTAGGGATTAATTGTGAAAATAAGTTTGTTTCGATTTTATGGATTAAATTGAATAAAATGTAAAAGTTTAAAGTAATTATGAAAAATGTCAATAAAGAAGTCATATGCAATAAGTGGATTGTTATAAGGTATTTGGTATTGATAATTGAAATAAAAATTATTGTATAGATCAAGAACCGGTAGATAATCTTGAAAAAAAGAAAATTAATGATTAGTCCCTGACATTACAATCTTTGTTGTTTAGCCCTGGTAAGTTCATACGGTACTATTTTGTGTGTTTTGAGAATATTTTATTGAATTCTTTATATTGTGGATGTTGTATAAAATTTGAATGTTAAAATTAATAAATTGTGAGAAATTGATTGAAATGGAAACTGTTATAGTGTTATATGTATCAAGCTCAAATGAACATAGGATAGAATACAATTGGCATGCCATTAAGTTATTTTGCGTGTTGTACGAGACTGACTTGCTAGGAGATGATGATTCATGACTTGTTATTATACATTGAATATACTAGAGTCCAACATTTGTTGCAGATTACCAAGTTATATTTACAATAATCCATACATATTTATGGATGGATGTTAGCCTACGGGCTAAGCACTTAGTGTCTAGGCGTGTTCTTGGATGGATTGGATTGGTTGAGCATTTTGTTGTGTCTTCGGTGGATAACCGCGTATCTATATTTGTTTATATTGTTCATCGGGTTGAATTTCAATGGCTAAATGATATGATGATATGTACTTGATTTTTTGTTATAATGCATTGTTGATGACTTGTATATATTTTCATGATTTCTCATATTATATCCTGACTTGATAATGCATGATACCATACAGATGATATGATTAAATGACTCATATATATGAAACTCACCGGATGGCCAGCACCGGCCTGACCCAATGTGACTCGACAGTTATAGGTCACTGTTCACGCCAGACTTTTTTCTTTCTTTCTTTCTTTCTTTCTTTCTCCTACCAAACTCATTGGTCTCCCACTATAAAAGCCCCAATTGGACCCTCACCCTTCCTCCACCACAAGCACCACCTTCGACCACCGCCAATCACCTCCAACCAATGCCGACCACCACCGTTCAACGAAATTTTTTTTCCTATTTTTTCCTTTATAAAAAAATATAAGTTAATGTAAAATGTTGTTAATATAAATATTTTTTTCAAAAATTTATTAATCTTTTATATCGTTCGAGAAAAATTATTCGATTTTTATGTAGATATTAGAATGAATCCTCGACCACTTCTTGATAATGAAAACCACATAGCAAAGTCTGTACACAATACAGTAAATGTGATCCAATTGAGCTTTAGATAATATCCATATAATTTTTTTTATTAATAAAAATATAATGTTTACTATTTCTACCGAAAGAGTTCATCAACCACATGATCCAAGATATTTTCCCGATTAGAGGGTTGTGCATATTTAAATGCTGGTAAGTTTGGGACGGTCACGTTTATTCAAATTTCAGACCTTAGGGTCGACTTAGTATCAATGCTAGTGGAACAATGGCACCCGAAGACCCACACATTCCACTTCTCGTGTGGGGAATGCATTATAACACTGCAAGATGTAGTAGTCCAGTTGAAGCTATCTATTAATGAGCTACCACTAATCAGGCCAGGAAAAGTGCTCGATCCTTGGGCCACCTGCGAACAATTACTTGGATGTGTGCCTCCCGATTATAGCGAAGGAAGATTAACCGGTATTAACTTTACCTGGTTAATGAGTAATTTCGAAAGCTACCGAGCTGTCCAATTTAGATGGACATTATTTACATTGCTAGAGGATATCTTCTACAACTGATAGGTGAGGTATTGATGCCGAACGCCAATCAAAATAAAACCCACATCATGTACCTCCCCTTACTAGAAGATTTGAACCATGTCGGGACTTAAAATTAAGGCTTTGCTGTAACACCCCTTAACTTGTATCAGCCGCTGGAACAGGGTTACGGAGTATTATCAAAACTTTCAAAACATTTTTTAGATAATTCATGTGAATTTCGAACCATTAGCTGAAATTATTCATGTCGTCCTTTAAATGGACCCTCGAGGCCCAATATGAGCATTAAAATCGAATCGGGACTTAATCAGAAACTCTAAGAATTTCTCGCGACATTTCAAAAATTTTCCAAGGTGCAGGGCTCACACGCCCGTGTGACCCTAGGACACGCCTGTGCTACAGGCCGTATTCGAACCCGTGTAACTCTCTGACTTGTGCAGACGGCCATGCCACAACGCCCGTGTGCTAGGCAGTGTGGTTAGTTAATTTTTTTCAAAATTAGGTGCAACACGATCATGACACATACCAATGTTCCAGGCCATGTCACACACACTGTTGAGACACACGCCCATGTCTCTACCCGTGTGCTCAATTCTGAGCATTCTATTTCTCAAATTTAAGGTGCAGGAGACACATGGCCTAACCATATGCCCATGTACCAGGCCGTGTGTCACACAAGGTCTAGACACATGCCCGTGTGGACAAAATAAAGCCATTTCTAGCTTCATTTCTCACCCAAAATCACACCAATAACCTGTACCTAAACTCACATCCAAATACCAATCATTCCAAGCATTCAAATTAAGCAAACTCTATCATTCAACATGGCATATCATTACATGCCTACATGTTTATAATCTTACCTTGGTATATTCCATATGTTAGACATAATTTGATCACTACTTAACATGCATGTAATTACCATAGTATGACATTGCAAGTATATCAAAAACAACCATTACTAGCCATTCCAATGGCTGGATTACAAACCACATAATTAAGCCATTTATGGCCAAGTTAGCCTATACATGCCATTATACCAAAATGATTTTACTATATATACACAAAATGAGCTAGTGGATAGTGTGATGATGGTCCAATTATCTCCAACATTCACGAGCTTCTGAGCACTATAAAATATGGAAAATAAAATCTAGTAAGCATTACATGCTTAGTAAGTTTGTATAACGGAAACTAAACTTACCAATCCCGTTTATTAAATCTAAGCATACAATATCATGTTTTTCATCAACTTGGCAAAATTGCCTAAACACATGCATTCAATCAAACATGTTAGTCACAAAATTTTCATATACATCAAGTAAACATAAATAAGCTCATCAGATAATTTTCCTTCAAAACATTATTCATTTCATCTCATAATTCTTTTGTCATGCCAAGAGTTGTGTCCGTTGAATCATTGAAATTCCAATGGATACTCAAGTAGTACACTCAAGGTGTACAATTCATTAACCCGTCAATTCTTATTCAAGAGTACCCATTAAGACACTTAATCAAAGAACATACTCTTGATCCACTTATCGTATTACAAGATTACCAATCCAGGCTAAATCCTTACGTAACGTATGCTCAGAAGAGCTTAATTAGGATTACCAAGTCCAGGCTAAATCCTAATTGTAACATATGCTCGAGAGGGATTATATCAGAATTACCCATCCAGGCTAAATCCTTTCTATAATAAGATCAATAGGATTACTCGTCCGAGCTAAATCTCGCCAGCAACAAATGCAGGACCTCATTTATTTCGAGAAAGCACATATATTCATCGGAATTCAATATTCAAATGAAGCTTAACCCTTTTTCACCGTTTCAAACATGTATTCAATTCTCATCATAGAAATCAAACAATTTGCATCAATAAACATCACATTTCAGACAAACACAACATTCAATTTAACATATTTACATGCTCAATTAAGTTACACGAACTTACCTTAACACTGGTTCGCGTATAAAATCTACTAATCCGAAACCTTTTCTTTTCCTCGATCTAACCTTGAATATGTGCTGTCCAGATCTATATAAATAACTTTAATCATCAATTTCACACATTTCATATTCATTTGGACTCAATTTACGTTCTAGGCAAAATTACCATTTTGCCCCTAACTTTTCCATAAATTCCAATCTTATCCCTAGGCTCGGAAAATGAAATTCATGCAATTTACTCCCTATTCCAAGACTAATCGAAATTTCAACATAAAATTTACAGCACATATTTTCTATAATTTTAGAATTTTTCATCAATTTTCACAACTTTACATTTTAGTCTCTAAATCATGTTTTCATCAAAAATCACTTTGTAAAAGTTGTTTATCTATCAACAACCTTTCATTTTCTACCATAAATTTCTAATTTTCAGCATATACATCCATGACCTAATTTCCATACTTTGATAACTCTTCAAATTGATCCCCCAAATAGATAGATTAAGCTATCCCGGTTTCAAAAATATCAAAATTACTAAAAATGGGACAAGGAAACTTACCCAATTAAGCCATGAAAGTTTCTTCTTTCTCTCCTAGGGTTTCCATGTATTTTTGGGGTAGAAGATGAGTCAATAAGATGATATTTTCTTTTTCATCTTTTAATTAATTAAATTATTTCAAATTCTAATTTAGTCATTGCCCCTTTTCTAGATTTCCATGTATGAGTCACCAAAATATCTACATACTTTTCTTTAATGGTCTAATTACCATATAAGGACCTTAATTTTTTAATTCCATAGCTATTTAATCCTTCTAGCTACTAGAATTCAACTTTTTCATTTTATGCGATTTAGTCCATCCCGTAATTAAGCACATAATCAATAAAATTTTCTTATCAGAATTTTCACATGACATTTCTAACATATTACGGACCATGTAATAAAATAAAAATTAATTTTATTTTCGTATCGAATTTGTGATCCTGAAACCACTTTCCGATTTCACTAAAAAATGGGCTGTTACATTTGCAGTTTTGGCATGTTGGAAAAACCAGGTTTGGAAAACACAGATTTGAAAAACACAACGGAAAATAAATTTAGGGAAAATAGAGTTTTCAAAAATTTTTCAAAAAGATATCTGGTTATGATATCAAAAATAATAAACACTTAATCAAAAGTATACATTTTCGATTCGTCTAGGATGAGCGCTTCGTCCGAGTACTCTTCTTCGCTATCCTCAAGCTCACGTCTGTTGAGTGTGGGCTTACTTCAAATAAAAAAAAATTACAAAAATTACTAGTAGGGTAATTTTGTAATTTCTCTAAACATTTAGGTCAAGTTATAAATTAGAAAAATATCTCTAGAAATTTTCTAAAACAATCTCTTCAGAGAATTTTTTTCTCTCCAACTTTCTCTTGAATTCAAGCGTGTGAAAAATAATAGGCTCTCTTTATATAATGAGAGTTTTGAGAGTTCAACTATTATTAAACTTAATCAATTTATTATTAAATTTAATCTAATATTTATCTTGATAAATAATATTAAACTATTAAAATAATATTATTTTTAGAATAGTTAATCTCAAATCAAATTCTCTAATAGAGTCCTAGTAGGAGTGTAACTCTTCCACTACTCAACCACCGAAGACCAACTACCGCAGACCACAGGGACGCCGCTGTTGCAGCCGCCGACATTGCCGTGTCAGGTGATGCACGTGTGACACCCTTACGACACCCCAAGTCGGTTTGACTGCTTTCGATTTGGTCCAGGTTAGCGACAACTCGATCGGTCCAGCCTAGCCACTAGTTGGACCATTAGCCTAGTTTTGCATATCGAGCCCGATTCAACCAAGTTTTGGGTCTTGATCTCGATTTTAGGCTCCTAGGCCCAATTTACGATCTCAGGTCCAATTTTCAAGTTCAATTATCCATTGCGCCAATTTTCTGACTTGAAAATTAATTTCTAAAAATATCATATTAATTTTAATTAATTTGATTAATTTAATTTTACTTTATCAAAATTAATTTTCCCAAAAGTCACTTAAATTTTCCACATTAATTTTTCAATAAATTTGATTAAATTCTTTAGTTGAACAATTCTCACGACCACCTAAATTAATTTCACATCGAATAAATCGACTTAATTAAATTATTTCCAAAGTCATAGAATTTTCTTCTGATTCAAATGCAGTCCAATCGAGGTTTTGTTGAGCTAGCGGAGGGACCAATCGGATATATACAATTAGGCTCTAGTAATTGCAATTATGTCCAGAAGCGTTGTTCCGATAATTCAAAATTACTTAATCATGGTGTCAGGCCACAAGAAGTACCATGATCGAAAACTCCTCATTGTATACTTTTTACGAAAATAATTCATCCAACTCTTTTTTCCAATGACCTCGTCATGTGTGTGTTACCCTCATATAATATCTTTAATTCCTTTGAGTTAAATCAGTTCACTCAATACAGTCCTATTTTATCTCATTGTCACCGTTGCGTCTTCTTAATGATTAATATGATCATTGTCAACAAATGACTATGATAAATTGCTTGTTCGAGAACAAGCAACCCGTGACCACATCCCATATTTATCAATCCACACAATGTCAATTAGAGGATATCATTAACTCTTTAATTAAGCTACGAATTCCAATGTTTCTAGTAAAGTCATGCCATGAATGTCTACTTATATCAAAGCACATGAGTTGCATATGCATGGTCAGTGATTAACTCAAGATTTAGGTAAATTACACCATGAACGTCACAAGTAAATTAATTCACAAACAGATTTAGAATTAATTCATCTTGGGTCCAATCCAATGTATCATTCTACCAATGAATACATCTATGTCTCTACCCGTGAAGTCAACTGCTCTGATAGCCAAGACTAGCCATCTCCTCAATTGGAATTGTAGATGTCATAATAATTCTTCTCAGTATTTAAATCAAATGCTCACTTTGATTCTTTTACAGGATTATGGACTCATTTAGATTATCTACTAAAGTGAGTTATCTTTCTCGCAATTTAAATGTTTTACAATGTCACTTATCTTCAGTTTGAACTTAAACAATTAATAAGCTAATATTTGCTTATCACAATTTTGCTATGCATGCAAAATATAAAAGATGAAAATATAGGTCATAATAGTGAAATGTGAAATTAACTTTATTTATTCATCATTCAAATAAATAGAAAACAGTTACAAGTTTACTACAAAATGAGCATATTTCCAACATGGCATGCCCATACCGTAAGCTTTAGCGAGCGACAAAGCCAAATACGAAGGACATGGGTGGTTGTTGCCCTCTACTGCAATCATGAGCATTATATCGCATGTCATTTATGGTAATTGTGAGCCACTAACCACTGCTGTGGCCACTCATAAATAGGTGAATAAAATTGAATTTTACCTTTTGTTTCAATACTGTTGTACTTTTTGCATGCCAAAAATCTAAAAAAATTAATTATGTTTTTCAGATGGGCGACGATACCATGTATCGGAAGATCATACATGATGCCCATATATTACCAGATAATATATACTCATTCTAGGGAAGACATAAAATTTGCTTCCAATTTTTTTTTGTACTACAATATTTAAGTATTATAAATATTTTTTTTATTTTAACATTTGCAAAAAAATTAAAATAACTATGTAATTTGTCTATAATGTGTAGTTTATATGGATGTTGTATTACGGGGAAGAAATTGTGGCCCCCATACCATCATGGGTTCACGAGCAGCAAATATTGTTCGTGACAAACGTCCCGTTGATTAATTTCAAAATGGTTGACTGGTATGCAACGGATTAGGTATTGAGACAGTTTAGTTGCATGCAACCTATCACAAACCCTCTATAAGACTTCAAACAAGATCACGGTATAAACAAAAATTGGGTAACCATACATGCTCCATATTTCATTCTGTGGAATGTTCAACGTGGGAGGCACCCCCCCTTGTATGTCTTTGAAACAGGGTTCATGCCTACGCCCAGGTATGTAATTTGGTACATAGAGAACAGGATGCCCTTCATATACCAGGGTCGTTACATAATGTTCCCAAAACACTCACAACTGTAATCTTCTCAATGGTGACGGAACAAGACATGATCATGCCATAACTGAGCTCCACCATCCGGGAATACAAAATCTGGCTCAAACACTAATCTTGAGCCCTAACGTTTAGCATCTAGATCATCATCACATACCCCACATCCCCAACAACAATCTCCTTCATTCAAAGAGATATTTGGCGATGACCTTAAGCCTCAACATTCAACACACTCCAGAGCCTACTCATACCATTCAGAGCTCCAACAGCATACACCTACCATTGAGTATATTTTTGGCTCCAGACCTCCGGTATCGCAATACCCATCACCCCCGATGATGGGGCATACAATTATACTGCTTTCTTTAGAACACCGGTATGAACACCAGATGCCGGCCTGAGCAATTACCAATTGCCACATGAAGGTACACCCCCTCGCTGACGGAGGAGCCCAACCTTACACTCTGGGGCCGGGGATGTCAAAGGGGTCCAGACAACTCTGATTTTTTGTAATTATTTATTTTGTAAATATTCTTCCAAAACGAAAATTGAATTTTTAACATAATTATTCGTTTGCATAGATGAATACAAAATATTAAGTATAAAAAAATACAATTCAACCAACAAATAATATGGACCAAAATTGATTTATAGATACAAAAAAATACGAATATTGTAGAGAACTGATATATGAAAAAATCCAACAACAAAAAATACAAACCAACATTGATTTACAAATACAAAAATAATATGAACATTTTGAATAGTAGTTTCTCCACAGTTAGTCATCTTTTGCTTGAATCAAGCTTACGTTGCATTTAGTAATTTTAACCATGTTCACCCGCCACCTTCTATAAATTGTAATCGGTATACACAGTTAGTCATCATCCACGAAGACTGTCACCAACTTTTGTAAATCATAATCAGCATATCCATCCTTTGATGGCATAGCCTTTACGGTTCACGTGACAGCATATAATTCAACTCCGTTAACACATGACAGTATAGAATTCAACCCTAAAATTTGGTATCTTCATTTGATGGTACACTCCCAAACAATCAAGGAACCCGTTAATCACATCAATTAATTACAGTTACTCCTCATCCGATACGCAAACAACTTCAGATGGTTAACAGCCTGGAAGGTTTCTAACCTTAAAGTGACATTGTTTGCATGTTGGATGATGAGTAACAATAATGACATTTTATTTTACTATAACCGATATCTCTAATTGATGGTCTTCAAATGGATCACATCAAGTAATTTTAGGTTATTTAAGTGATTGTTTTTAAACCAGAGTCATTTTTGTAAATAATAAAAAAAATTTGGTCATTTTTGTAAAATAACCTTATTTTCTGTTACTTAAAAGTGTGTTGATTAGAGAAAACCAACATCCCCTGTTACCCAATCTCCAACTCTATTTGTATTTAGACATTTTTCAAGTTGTTGATGATGATAATAATGTCCAAGGCAAGGCATAATCAAATGTTTCCTTTCCTATCCTTGCAACTTTCTCTAGTTAAACAAATTGAACAACATAGCTAGCTTTCCCACCTGTTTAGATTATCCTCTCTATTTATCGCTTTTCCCTCCTCAACCTTAGTGTAACACCCCGAACCCGAAACCGACACCGGAGTCGAACACGAGGTGTTAACTGGCTTTAACCCCTTACAAAATTTATTTTCCAGACACTGCCCAATCTGTGTACTAGCCGCTTTAAAAATCATATCTTGAGTTTCGTAACTTGAAAATCAGTTTCGTAATTTTTCCCAGAAACTAGACTCATGTTCCCATCTATGTATTTTTTTCTAGAATTTTTAGTTGGGCCAATTAGTACAGTTTATTAGTCAAAGTCCCCCAAGTTGCAGGGGTCGACTACACTGACCTTTGCCCATTATGACTGGGATATCTCCCTGCACGGGGCTTCAATACTGTTGCCGTTTGTTTCTATGAAAACTAGACTCAGAGAGGAATCTGCACATATATGGTACGACCACTAATTATCTCTGGTTAATTTATAATGAATTTCCAAAGTCGGAGCAGGGAATCCAGAAACCGTTCTGGCCCTGTCCCACTAAAATCTGATTATCTCTTAATATACTGCCCATATGATCTTTTCGTTACTTCCTCATGAAAGCAGACTCATCGAGCTTCGATTACGTAATTTATTCATCAATTAATTCCACTCCCACTATTTTTAGTGATTTTTCAATCTCATGACACTGCTGCTGCCAGCATCTGTTACGAAAGTAACTAGGTCCATTTCATGCTTACCCTTGATCCAATTCAATCGAACATTCGTGCCATTTTCGCATGGCTTAAAGTTTACATGCCATAATTCAAACACAACGTACTAGCTTATACATGCCAAAATGATCTTCTAAACACACTAAGAAGAAAGTACCAAAACTTGCTATCCGGTGTGATGACTTCAACGACGGCCCGACCCCGCAAAAATAGATGAGTCCAAGCAACCTATAGTGGGTGACAAGGAAACATCGAGTGAGTTTATAACTCAGTAAGTCATAAGCAATGCACTACCATCTATCAACAACATTATCACAAGAGGAAACAAAATGGAGCGAGACAATTCACTCCATCCATACCGAACCATACCATAGTTCCTCCAACTTATCAACTCAATTTCATATCAATTCATGCATTCACATTCTATATACTCATCAATAGGACATTGAAGCAATTTCATAAATCGATTTATTTTCGTTACAACCAAACGACTATACGGCCTTTCACCCATCCTACGATAAATTTTATGTACGTGACTTCAAGTATATTTGTCACATAGGTTCGAACTTACCGAGCTCAACACCAAGTATAAGCATAGCACCTATTAGCCACGTACTCGAGACACTTACCCGATCCGCTGTCCGCGATCGACTCAATAATGTCGCACACATAGTGTCCATAATGATTCACGAATATTTATTGAGCCCGCACACTCAGTGCTATATAATCAACTCGCACACTTAGTGCTACGTAATCAAATCGCACACTTAGTGCCACATAGTCCATCTCGCACACTTAGTGCCGCATGGTCAATTCGCACACTTAGTGCATCATATTCATTTCGCACACTTAGTGCAACATAGTCAAATCGCACACTTAGTGCTGTACAATTTAATCCCGCGCACTTAGCGCCAATCTCATGGTCATAAATGGTTATCCCGCACGTTTAGTGCCGAGATCAACAACTCATTACATCTTACCTCTTCTCTTTCATTCAACAATTTCATCATCACATACGTACATGCATATATATATGTATATTTATTCATTCCAATCAGCATCAATACATACACATTATGACCATTTGAAATACTACCCACTACATGCTTAATGACTTACCTCGTGTTGGGTAAGACGGTTCCAACTCGGCTACTCGATAACCTTTTCTTTGCCTTTGCTCGATTCACCTCCTTTAGCTCCTTGAGCTAAATCAATAATTTAACTAGTTTAACCATCTTGCTAACCATTCATACTTCAATTACACATGCATATGTATGTTTGTATATTCGGCAATGACAATGGTAATTTAGCAACCCTTAGTTTAACTCATAATTGTTCATAACACATTTAAAGCATCCACTCCATTCCATCATTTTAAAGCACATACATTACTCAATATTATCCAAATTCACATTCGGCATTTTCACAAACACACATGCCGATTTCATTCACTCATTTCTAATGTTAATTAAGAAATGTCGAATGTCACCAACTAAATGGCATACACACTCACCCACATGTATAAAAATCATCCACACCACCTATAGCTCATTCGGCCTTCACCCTTGCTAGTTTTTCCCATTCTTTTGTCGGTTATATATACATAGTCCTAAGGTAGTATCATGAATGGGCTTACATATATTTGTGTATATATATATATGGCCGAATATGCAAAGCTTAACTCAACATCACCTATGTTCCTAAGTGATGGCCGAATATGTATTTCTATATCTATTCATCAACTATATTATTACCTTCAATTTATCTAGTCACACAATTTCATCTCATGAATACTTGACCCAAGTCTCTCAAAAATGAAACAACATCTAAAATGAACATCCCATTTTACCCCATATGGCCGATTACTACATTAGTTACCAAGCTAACAAATTCAAGAATTTCAACCTCATTACAACTTCTACCTATCCAATATAACATGAACACAATCCTCCACCCCTAAATTAGATTCGGCAATCACTTAACCCATTTTAACCTCAACCTTCAAGTTAAAAGCAATTAACCACTCACCATATCCTACATTACTATCCATTTTAATGACATTACACATCTACTAAGAGTTTCAAGCTTCTTGGCCGAACTTCAACCTCAAAATCCTAAGTCCAATCTATAGGATGAGTAGAATTTAAACTAACCATCTCAAACATGCATAGATTTTCAAGAATCCTTCAATACATACCTCATTCTAGTTGCATGCATGGCCAAACCTCTTAGAAACCTTACCCCTTGGCACCGAATATTCAAGAGCTTCTTAATCAACTTGAAGATGACCAAATGCCTTAGCTTCACTTTCTTCTTTTTTTCTTTCTTTAGGTACGGCTATTGTGGTAAGGAAAAGGATGAACACTCCTTCTTCCTCCCTTATTAAGCATTCAAACTCCCTTATTTTTCATGCCACAACATCAAACACTCTCCCTAGGCAAGCAATGGCCGAATCCCTCCCAAGTTCTTTTCTCCCCTTCTTTTTCTTGGTTTTTCGGCTAGGTGATGGCAAGTATGACACCCATTTTTTTTTGTTCCCTTTTCTATTATTAATCCCATCATTTGTTCACCAAAGAAACATTTTAAATCAGAATGAGTGGAGCATTATCACTCCTTGGCCGGCCACCCATCATCTTTTGGGCAATTTGACATGCAAAACCACTCTTTTTGGTACATGCACTAATAGACCATTTGAATTAGACTATCATATTTTTACAATGTCTCAAATTGATCCCAATTAATAATTTCTCATGCAATTGGTAAAATTAGGGAGTGAAACTTCCACATACTCATGTTCACACATAATAAGCATAAAATATAGCAAGTAATTATTTTTACGACTCGGTCTTGTGGTCCCGAAACCACTTCTCGACTAGGGTCAATTTTGGGTTGTTACAACTCTCCCCCACTTAAGAAATTTTTGTCCCCGAAAATCTTACCGGTAAATAGGTTTGGGTATCGTTCTTTCATCGAGCTCTCAATTTCCCAAGTAGCTTCCTCAATCCCATGTTTGAGCCATAACACCTTCACTAACGAAACCCATTTGTTTCGCAACTCCTTTACCTCATGAGCTAGGATACGTATCGGTTCTTCTTCATAACTCATATCGGCTTGAATTTCAACCTCTGATGGGCTAATTATATGCGACGGATCAGATCGATAGCGTCGAAGCATCGAAACATGAAAGACATCGCGAATCTTTTCAAGCTCAGGGGGCAAAATCAATCTATACGCAACTGGCCCCACTCGTTCGGAGATTTCGTACGGCCCAATGAATCTCGGGCTCAACTTGCCCTTACGGCCAAACCTAAGTACCTTTTTCCAAGGCGAAACTTTAAGGAACACTTTATCTCCCACCTGATATTCAATGTCCTTCCGTTTCAGATCCGCATACGATTTCTGACGATCTGTGGCTGCCTTCAGACTTTCACGGATTACCTTTACCTTCTGTTCGGCATCTCTAATCAAATCAACTCCGAAAATTTTACTTTCACCGAGCTCGGTCCAAAACAATGGTGTACGACATTTACGACCGTACAAAGCCTCGTAAGGTGCCATCTTAATACTTGATTGAAAACTATTGTTGTAAGCGAATTCAATCAAGGGTACATACCGTTCCCATGAACTACTGAACTCGAGGATGCAACATCTCAACATATCCTCAAGTATCTGAATTATCCGCTCGGTTTGACCATCAGTTTGGGGGTGAAAAGCGGTGCTAAAATGCAGCTTGGTACCCAAAGCTTCTTGCAATTTCTTCCAAAATCGCGAGGTGAATCTCGGATCTCTATCCGACACGATAGAAATAGGTACTCCATGTAATCTCACAATCTGAGAAACATACAATTCGGCTAGTTTATCCAATGAAAAATCCGTACGCACGGGGATAAAGTGAGCCGACTTAGTCAGCCTATCAACAACAACCCAAATCGCATCCTTCTTACTTGCGGACAATGGCAGTCCGGACACAAAGTCCATTGTGACTCGGTCCCATTTCCACTCGGGTATCATGATCGGCTGAAGTAACCCTGAAGGCACTTGATGTTTCGCTTTCACTTGTTGACATATTAAACATCTCGAAACAAAGTCGGAGATGTCTCGCTTCATACCATGCCACCAAAACCGACGTTTCAAGTCGTTGTACATTTTCGTGCTCCCCGGGTGAATTGACATTCGGCTACAATGGGCTTCGTTCAGGATCATCGGAATGAGTTCCGAATTCCTTGGAACGCACAAACGACTTCTAAACCTCAAACAACCATCATCATCAATCTGAAACTCCGATTCCTTGTTCGGAACACACTCAGCTCGTTTTGCAACCAATTCATCATCGACTTTCTGAGCTTCACGAATTTGATGAGTCAATAATGGTTTGGCTTTTAATTCAGCTGCTAACACATTGTCAGGTAGAACAGACAAGTGTACATTCTTCGCTTGCAAAGCAAACAGTGATTTCCGGCTTAAGGCGTCCGCAACCACATTAGCCTTTCCCGGGTGGTAATCAATGACAAGCTCGTAATCCTTCAACAACTCAAGCCAACGTCTTTGTCGCAGATTCAAGTCTCGTTGAGTCATCAAATATTTGAGACTTTTGTGATCCGAAAACACATGGCACTTCTCGCCAAACAAATAATGTCGCCATATTTTTAGTGCAAACACAATGGCGGCTAGTTCGAGATCATGGGTCGGATAATTTCTCTCGTGTGGCTTCAATTGTCTTGACGCATAGGCCACAACTCGACCTTCTTGCATCAATACGCAACCCAACCCAAGTAGGGATGCGTCACTATAAACGACAAACTCTTTACCCGATTCGGGTTGCACCAAAATTGGAGCTTCAGTCAGATGAGTTTTCAGTTGATCGAAGCTTTTCTGACATTTCTCCGTCCATTCGAACTTAACATCCTTCTGAAGTAGCTTCGTCATTGGTGTGGCTATCATCGAGAAACCTTTGACAAATCGTCGGTAATAACCGGCGAGCCCTAGAAAGCTCCGGACTTCGGTAACATTTCTCGGAGGCTTCCAGTTAAGTATGGCTGAAATTTTGCTCGGGTCAACCCGAATACCCGATGCGGATACCACATGACCCAAGAAGCTAACCTCTCTTAGCCAGAACTCACACTTACTGAACTTAGCATATAACTGCTTATCCCGCAAAATTTGCAACACTAGCCTCAGATGCTCAGCATGTTCGGCCTCATCTCTTGAATAGACCAAGATGTCATCAATAAACACAACTACGAACCGATCCAAATACGGCCTAAAGATCCGATTCATCAAATCCATAAACACCGCAGGGGCATTAGTGAACCCAAACGGCATCACTAAGAACTCATAGTGACCGTACCTCGTTCTGAAAGCAGTTTTGGGTACGTCCGAATCTCGAATCCGCAACTGATAATAACCCGATCTCAAATCTATCTTTGAAAACACCGATGCCCCCTTTAATTGATCGAACAGATCATCAATACGCGGCAACGGATATTTATTCTTTATCGTCACTTTATTCAGTTGACAATAATCAATGCACAACCTCATGGTTCCGTCCTTCTTTTTCACGAACAATACTGGTGCACCCCAAGGTGAGAAACTCGGTCGAGCGAAACCTCTATCCGTCAATTCTTGCAACTGAGCTTTCAACTCTTTCAACTCGGTTAGTGCCATACGATATGGAGCGATTGAAATAGGCGTAGTTCCAGGTACAAGCTCAATACCAAACTCTACCTCCCGAATAGGTGGCAAACCCGGTAACTCTTCAGGAAAAACATCCGGGTATTCACAGACCACCGGCACCGATTCGGGTTTCTTTTCTAACTCCTTGTCATCAAGTACATACGCGAGGTATGCTTCGCACCCTTTCCTTACATATTTCTGGGCCGACATTGCTGATATTACAGCTGGCAACCCCCCTTAAGTCCGCAGACTCAACTCGGATTATTTCTTTATTTGCGCACCTCAAGTCGATAGTCTTGCTTTTGCAATTTACAACCGCATCATGCGCGGTTAACCAATCCAAACCAAGAATAACATCAAACTCGTCGAACGGCAAAAGCATCAAATCGGCCGGAAAACAGGATTCTCGGATTATTAGAGGGCATCTCTTACACACTTTATCAACAAGTACGCATTGACCCAAAGGGTTTGATACTCGAATTACGAGCTCAGTAGACTCAACAGGTAGAGTCTTACTGGTTGCTAAGGTTTCGCATACATATGAATGAGTAGAACCAGGGTCAATCAATGCAATCACATTAGTATCAAAGAGAGTGAAGGTACCAGTGATGACGTCGGGGGAGGATGCCTCCTCTCGTGCGCGAATGGCATATGCTCTAGCAGGAGCACGGTTCTCGGCGCGATCGGCTGTATCAGAAGCCCCCCTCTGACTACCACCCCTGCCTCCAAAAATTCTCGGTGGTCTACCTCTAGATGTCACTCCACTAGGTCTTACACCTTGAATCTTATTCTTCTCATCCAGCTCCGTGCAATCTCTAATGAAGTGGTCCTTCGAACCACATCCGTAACAGGCCCTGTTAGTAGACTTGCCCCAACATTCACCTAGGTGTCGTCTTCCACATTGGGGACATTCAGGTTTCTCGTGACGATTATTGCCCACACTAGCTAACGAAGTAGCTCGGGAGCCCATCGATGGTCTTGCCCTGATGGAAATTCCCGCAGTCGCCCTCGACTTATTAATGTCCTCCCTGAACTTCTTTACAGCTGAGAACGGAGCTTTACCCGTCGATCTTTTACGATAATCTCTAGCTTCAAATTCAGCCTTCCTCTTCTCCTTTCCAAGTTCTTCCGCCTTGCAGGCTCGTTCGACTAATGTTACGAATTCCTTTATTTCCAAAATACCCGTTAGTAGCTTTAAATCTTCATTCAATCCTTCCTCGAATCTTTTGCACATAGCAACCTCATCAGCTACACACTCCCGGGCATACCTACTAAGTCTTACGAATTCATGTTCGTGTTCAGATACCGTCATACGGCCTTGCTTGAGTTCCAAGAACTCCTTACGCTTCTGGTCAATGAACCGTTGGCTAATAAATTTCTTCCGGAATTCCGTTTGAAAGAAGTCCCAAGTTACTCGCTCGTTCGGGACTATGGAAATCAAGGTCCTCCACCAATAGTAGGCTGAGTCTCGCAACAAAGATACAGCACATTTTAGACATTCATCGGGTGTGCATGACAATTCATCGAACACCCGAATGGTGTTATCAAGCCAGAACTCGGCCCTTTCGGCATCATCAGTTACTATGGCCTTGAACTCCTCGGCCCCACGCTTCCTAATCAAGTCTACAGGTGGCTTACTCAGCCTCACAGGATCAGCGACTGATGGCATTACAGTCTCTTGGGGTGGATTATTCAAATTCGGGAATTGTTGGACAGCCGGGTTGGTTCGGGCATATTGCGCGACCCACTCATTCATCATGGTAAAGAAGGCTTGTTTAGCCCCCTCACCTTGATTATTCGCAGATGACTGAGGTTCAACAGGCGGCGTCCCTTGTGCAGGAGCAGCCGCTACGCTCTCAACGTCATCCGCTAGGGTTCTTTCCTCACCGGGATCCATTTACTAATCAAGACAAAAACATTTCAACCGTCAGAAGTCATCACCCTTTTAAACATTAACATTATGGCATGTATAGCTAGACTCATACGTGCTATGGTAGTCCTAGAACCGACTAAACCATAGCTCTGATACCAATAAAATGTAACACCCCGAACCCGAAACCGACACCGGAGTCGAACACGAGGTGTTAACTGGCTTTAACCCCTTACAAAATTTATTTTCCAGACACTGCCCAATCTGTGTACTAGCCGCTTTAAAAATCATATCTTGAGTTTCGTAACTCGAAAATCAGTTTCGTAATTTTTCCCAGAAACTAGACTCATGTTCCCATCTATGTATTTTTTTCTAGAATTTTTGGTTGGGCCAATTAGTACAGTTTATTAGTCAAAGTCCCCCAAGTTGCAGGGGTCGACTACACTGACCTTTGCCCATTACGACTGGGATATCTCCCTGCACGGGGCTTCAATACTGTTGCCGTTTGTTTCTATGAAAACTAGACTCAGAGAGGAATCTGCACATATATGGTACGACCCCTAATTATCTCTGGTTAATTTATAATGAATTTCCAAAGTCGGAGCAGGGAATCCAGAAACCGTTCTGGCCCTGTCCCACTAAAATCTGATTATCTCTTAATATACTGCCCATATGATCTTTTCGTTACTTCCTCATGAAAGCAGACTCATCGAGCTTCGATTACATAATTTATTCATCAATTAATTCCACTCCCACTATTTTTAGTGATTTTTCAATCTCATGACACTGCTGCTGCCAGCATCTGTTACGAAAGTAACTAGGTCCATTTCATGCCTACCCTTGATCCAATTCAATCGAACATTCGTGCCATTTTCGCATGGCTTAAAGTTTACATGCCATAATTCAAACACAACGTACTAGCTTATACATGCCAAAATGATCTTCTAAACACACTAAGAAGAAAGTACCAAAACTTGCTATCCGGTGTGATGACTTCAACGACGGCCCGACCCCGCAAAAATAGATGAGTCCAAGCAACCTATAGTGGGTGACAAGGAAACATCGAGTGAGTTTATAACCCAGTAAGTCATAAGCAATGCACTACCATCTATCAACAACATTATCACAAGAGGAAACAAAATGGAGCGAGACAATTCACTCCATCCATACCGAACCATACCATAGTTCCTCCAACTTATCAACTCAATTTCATATCAATTCATGCATTCACATTCTATATACTCATCAATAGGACATTGAAGCAATTTCATAAATCGATTTATTTTCGTTACAACCAAACGACTATACGGCCTTTCACCCATCCTACGATAAATTTTATGTACGTGACTTCAAGTATATTTGTCACATAGGTTCGAACTTACCGAGCTCAACACCAAGTATAAGCATAGCACCTATTAGCCACGTACTTGAGACACTTACCCGATCCGCTGTCCGCGATCGACTCAATAATGTCGCACACATAGTGTCCATAATGATTCACGAATATTTATTGAGCCCGCACACTCAGTGCTATATAATCAACTCGCACACTTAGTGCTACGTAATCAAATCGCACACTTAGTGCCACATAGTCCATCTCGCACACTTAGTGTCGCATGGTCAATTCGCACACTTAGTGCATCATATTCATTTCGCACACTTAGTGCAACATAGTCAAATCGCACACTTAGTGCTGTACAATTTAATCCCGCGCACTTAGCGCCAATCTCATGGTCATAAATGGTTATCCCGCACGTTTAGTGCCGAGATCAACAACTCATTACATCTTACCTCTTCTCTTTCATTCAACAATTTCATCATCACATACGTACATGCATATATATATGTATATTTATTCATTCCAATCAGCATCAATACATACACATTATGACCATTTGAAATACTACCCACTACATGCTTAATGACTTACCTCGTGTTGGGTAAGACGGTTCCAACTCGGCTACTCGATAACCTTTTCTTTGCCTTTGCTCGATTCACCTCCTTTAGCTCCTTGAGCTAAATCAATAATTTAACTAGTTTAACCATCTTGCTAACCATTCATACTTCAATTACACATGCATATGTATGTTTGTATATTCGGCAATGACAATGGTAATTTAGCAACCCTTAGTTTAACTCATAATTGTTCATAACACATTTAAAGCATCCACTCCATTCCATCATTTTAAAGCACATACATTACTCAATATTATCCAAATTCACATTCGGCATTTTCACAAACACACATGCCGATTTCATTCACTCATTTCTAATGTTAATTAAGAAATGTTGAATGTCACCAACTAAATGGCATACACACTCACCCACATGTATAAAAATCATCCACACCACCTATAGCTCATTCGGCCTTCACCCTTGCTAGTTTTTCCCATTCTTTTGTCGGTTATATATACATAGTCCTAAGGTAGTATCATGAATGGGCTTACATATATTTGTGTATATATATATATGGCCGAATATGCAAAGCTTAACTCAACATCACCTATGTTCCTAAGTGATGGCCGAATATGTATTTCTATATCTATTCATCAACTATATTATTACCTTCAATTTATCTAGTCACACAATTTCATCTCATGAATACTTGACCCAAGTCTCTCAAAAATGAAACAACATCTAAAATGAACATCCCATTTTACCCCATATGGCCGATTACTACATTAGTTACCAAGCTAACAAATTCAACAATTTCAACCTCATTACAACTTCTACCTATCCAATATAACATGAACACAATCCTCCACCCCTAAATTAGATTCGGCAATCACTTAACCCATTTTAACCTCAACCTTCAAGTTAAAAGCAATTAACCACTCACCATATCCTACATTACTATCCATTTTAATGACATTACACATCTACTAAGAGTTTCAAGCTTCTTGGCCGAACTTCAACCTCAAAATCCTAAGTCCAATCTATAGGATGAGTAGAATTTAAACTAACCATCTCAAACATGCATAGATTTTCAAGAATCCTTCAATACATACCTCATTCTAGTTGCATGCATGGCCAAACCTCTTAGAAACCTTTCCCCTTGGCACCGAATATTCAAGAGCTTCTTAATCAACTTGAAGATGACCAAATGCCTTAGCTTCACTTTCTTCTTTTTTTCTTTCTTTAGGTACGGCTATTGTGGTAAGGAAAAGGATGAACACTCCTTCTTCCTCCCTTATTAAGCAT
This sequence comes from Gossypium hirsutum, assembly GCF_007990345.1. NCBI lineage: Eukaryota > Viridiplantae > Streptophyta > Magnoliopsida > Malvales > Malvaceae > Gossypium > Gossypium hirsutum. The sequence goes on along the minus strand of NC_053424.1, from coordinate 102,182,595 downwards.
TCAAACTCCCTTATTTTTCATGCCACAACATCAAACACTCTCCCTAGGCAAGCAATGGCCGAATCCCTCCCAAGTTCTTTTCTCCCCTTCTTTTTCTTGGTTTTTCGGCTAGGTGATGGCAAGTATGACACCCATTTTTTTTTGTTCCCTTTTCTATTATTAATCCCATCATTTGTTCACCAAAGAAACATTTTAAATTAGAATGAGTGGAGCATTATCACTCCTTGGCCGGCCACCCATCATCTTTTGGGCAATTTGACATGCAAAACCACTCTTTTTGGTACATGCACTAATAGACCATTTGAATTAGACTATCATATTTTTACAATGTCTCAAATTGATCCCAATTAATAATTTCTCATGCAATTGGTAAAATTAGGGAGTGAAACTTCCACATACTCATGTTCACACATAATAAGCATAAAATATAGCAAGTAATTATTTTTACGACTCGGTCTTGTGGTCCCGAAACCACTTCTCGACTAGGGTCAATTTTGGGTTGTTACACTTAGCCCTTTCATTTCTGATCCTGCATTGAGCTCTGATTCAAACATTATACATGAATTCGGAACATCTAATGGTAGTTCAAACTCTAATATGCATATATGTATATATATTAAAAGAAGATATACCTTCTATTCTATCTCGCTTTGACAAGGAAGTGGAATTTCTACATCACACTCATATCTAACAGCAATGAAAGACATTATCTTAGCATCCTACTTCACAGAGGGCAAGGAAAAAAAGTGATGGCAAATTGGAAAGATAAATTCTGAGTAAGTTGTAGCTACCCTTTGCTCTCTCCTTTCTCATGGATCTTAACAGATGATGATGTTTCCACACCATGGCTCCCTTTTGTTTATGGAATTCCATCTTTTGCTTCCTTGAATTCATCATCCTTGTCATTGGACCCATTACTATGAGCTCCTTTGAAAATAATAAATCATTTCCAAGGCAATTTTCCATTTTAAATTCTAACTGTTCGCAGTTGGCTGGCGGGGATTTTAGTTTTCTTTTGTCATCTCCATTAATTTGACCTTGTATTAATGATAAATTAGGAAATCCAATCTCTCTATGCTGACCAGCATCAAACAAATCCAAAGGAACACCTTGTTTTCCTGAACCTGGAGATAGGACACGCTTGATTGATCCAGAGTACTGAAGAATCAAAAGAGTTTGTGTGATTCAATGGTTGGCAAAAAGAAAACTTCTTAGATGTGACATCAAGATTCAGTTCAGGAATAGGAAAGGCACCAATAGGATGTTCAGCCCATAGCTGGGATCCCACAGATGGAAAGTTTACCTGTGAGGTGTAATGGGAAGAACTGAAACCCAAATCTATATTAACTGAATTGCATTCTTCCTCAAACAACCATTTCTGATATAGTTCTATTTCCCCTTGGAGACAATAGCTTGCACGCTTGGTTGCTTTTGACTTGTGCAGAACTTGAGTCCTTATATATTTTACCTCAGCAAAAAGTTGTTATAATTTACCATCCAATTAAATCACCTTGCAACAAAAAGTTGCTATAATTTACCTCACCAAGCTCAAGCTATCCTTTGGATCTTCAGTCTCAAAAAAAGGCCAACCTGGTTGGGTTATACCTGCCACTATATCAAAGCAACCTTTCTATTTAGAAGGCCAATTTCCCAAGTACCTTTGGAGGGAAATTTCATACCTTTCCCCGATTAAAGTTGTCAAATCATGACCAATTTTTTATCATAAATGCTTTGAAGAAGGATCTAATTGTGGGAAAAGAGAAAGAATTAGAGGTGGATAGTAAACATTCTTAATCACAATTTTCATCATAGATACATCAAGTAAAGAGTAATAATAAGAAAGAAATACGGCAACCACACACTTTCACATTTACCTGCTCCCTCTTGGAGGTAACTTAAGCCAACAATCATCCCAAGAATCTGGAGATTTCCCCTACAGAAATTCTCAGTAAGTGAATTAGAGCACTCTAAATTCTTGAAAGACAAAGGGATGACACTATATAATGATTTGTGTTCAAAGTTAGCATATGCAGCAAAAAACCAATAACAAAGCAATAATTATAAACTAATTTGTCCTGTTAATATTTAATAAAAAGTGTTGAGCTAAACAATTCCATAAATTGAATGAGAAATAGCACCTAAACTATTCAAATTTGTTGCTTTGACATGCCTGTATAGATGTAATGAATTCATCAAAAAGAAAAGGTATACTCCTATCTCTTAGAACAAGCTATCTCTTAGAACAAGGAAATATTCACTGTTGATTGCTAACATTTTCCTCAGCATGTGATGCCCTTCAATAGCATTATCTGGCATATGACCATTTTCATAATCCAAAAAATCACCAGAATTACCATCTATTTTGTGTGACCAGTATTTCCAAGAAATGTCATCTTCCCTTTCATGGGGAAAGCCATCATCCAGGTAGCTAACTTTAGCTGAAAAACATATAAGCAAAAAACAAATGACATGTTGCACCAGAGAAGCCTTCCACAGTAGAATGATGTTTATATATAAGAAAGCTTTGTGAAAAAAAAAGAGCTAGTTCAAAATAGTACCTTTTGATACAGAGAACAAGAATGATAGTCAGCTGCAAGAGATATTACCATTATTATGATAAAGTCAAACAGACTTGATGAAGGAGATGCATATGACTAACATAAAACCTATGTTTGAAATAATAAATGAAGATAGGCAAAGCAATTTCTGAATATTTTAAACACGAGTTGGTGCAATATGTAAAATGAACAATAAGAATTGTGATTCATGAAAAAAAAATAACCAACAGCAACTAAAGACCGTCCCATATATCTTCCCTTCCTATGTTGTAGGAAATGTCAGTGTCACCAAAAGAGCAGTTGCTATTTCTGTAATGGCTGCCAAGTTGCATGTCATCAGAAAAAGGTAGAGAGGTTTGGCTTCCAATTGCTATGTGAATAAGTTATATCGACTGAAAACTGCAAAGGATTGCCACCAAGTGGAACATCCATGTGCTGCATTATAGCACATTGTCGAAACCATTTTTCTGATGATTCTCGACTTTGTGTTTGAAAATGAAAAATGGGAGTTGTCACAAATCATTTCTGATGAGGTGTGATTGGGTCACCTCGTAAAATGGTTGTTTTTAATAAACGTTTGATTTATTAAAACAACGCTTTTGGTCTGCAAAATTCAGAAAGACAGGTTTGGGAGTCGGTTACGCACTAGGAAGGATTAGCACCCTCGTAACGTCCAAAATTGGTCCTTAGTTGGTTAATTAATGTCTTAGTGTCGAAAACTGAAGATTTGAAGAGATTTTAAAATACAATCCTTTGTTAAAAAGTTATTTAATTGAAAATTTTTCGAGAAAAGGGCATATTTCACGTTAATCGAGAAAAAATTATGTCTCGTAAGTTAGGACACAATGCCTTCAATCTTATAAATGAGAATAAACCCCAAAAATTTTATTTAAAAAGATTTGACTATCTCAGTTTTAGAAAGAAATCATACTCCGTAAGTTAGAACATGACCTTTTCCTGATTCCCGAGAATATTTTAATTAAAATCTCATTTTTTTTAAAAAAAAGGAAAGATGTTCGGTTATTTGGATTTATCGAGAAAATTGAAACGTCGTAAGTTAGGGAACGACCTTTAAAATTTCCAAAATACGAAACATTGCTTACCTTTTTAAAAAAAAATTATGCAATTATGTGAAAACGAATATAATATTTGAAATGTCGTGGACTTGATTTATTCGAGTATGGTAAAAAAACAACTAAAAGGTTAAAAATCGTGCTTGACAAATAACGATAATGCAAAATAAATCCATAGTAATAATGGTATAATATGCTTTAATAACATATGAAAGATATGATAGTAATAATAAATTACAGTACTAATATGCATGATAGAATAAAAATAATGAAAATGATAAATGTAAATAACAACAACAACAACAACAACAACAATAATAATAATAACAACATTAATATTAATAATAATGATGAATAATCTAAATTTGGAAGTATATAAAAGGATATACATAAATAAATGAATAAATAATAAAATAACAATAATACAGGTAAAAGTAAAAATAAAATAAGCCAATTATAAAAATAAATAAAATGAAAAAAATAAAAGAATTAATAAGAAAATAAAGAAATAAATAATAATAATAATAATAATGATGATAATAATAATAATAATAACTAATAAAGTTTAAATAATAACAAAAAAATAAACAATTTAAATTAAACCAACAACAAATAATTAAAGAAGTATTAAAATTACAACAGTTTAAAATTAATAATAATAGTAATTATTATTATTATTATTATTATTATTATTATTATAAGAGGATTAATTTGAAAGCAAAACAGGGTTTTAGGGTAAAAATAGAAATAAAATAAAGTAAAAGGACCGAATTGTAATGCGCTATTAAAGGGGAGGGACCATCAGGGAAATTATTCCACTATCCAAAACGCGCAGCGTCAAGGAGGACTAAATTGAAAACAAAATAAAATTTCACGGTATAAATTAAAAACAAAAAAATGGATTTAAAAACAAAAAAATACAGAATGGCTAAACGCGCAAATATCCCATTTGTTGAAAACACGCGGATCCTTGGGAGTGGGTCGACCGACGTGCAGGTCGCCTCAAAACGATGTCGCTTTGAGGCTTGTGAGCTTAGGCCAAAACGACACCGTTTTAACCCCCTATTTAAGATAAAAATCTAAAAAAAATTCATTTTCAATAGTTTTTTTTAAAAAAAAACACCCCTCCCATTTTTTCTCTGAAATGGCCTGAAGGTCCGGCCATGGCTCCGGCGTCGGACCATTGTGGCGGCCGCTGGTTGCAGGCAATAGCGCCACCGTCCACAGTGGCTAGCGAAATGAAAAAAAGCTTTTTTGGTTTCCCTTTTTTACCCTCAGCCTAGATTCGCGACCAAAAACTCCAAAAACTCGATCAAACTCGACGAAAAATAGAGAAATGTTTCGTCTCTCTTTCTTTTCTGACATGCAACAACAATGAGTTTCTCACCTTTCTTTATTTTGTTTTTTATTTTTGAAAATAAAAAAAATAGAAAGAAAGAAAGAATACTCTTTGTATTTTTTATTCCGAAATCTCTTTTTTTGGATTCAATTTTTGTCTCTGAATTTTTTTTGTGTATTTGATTTCTCCTCCTAAAAGAATTACAACTTGATGTCATGGCTTTATAGCTGATTACATTATTACTGTTCATTGCGTGTTTTTGTTTTCCTTGCAAGAGTAATTGGGTAGTGGAGCATGTAGTGGCAGTGGCAGAGGCGGCAGTGACAGTGGCAAGAGGTTGTCAGAGGCTAGGGGCAGCTAGGGTTTCTTTTTCTTATTTAGGTGATTGGGTTAGGGTTTTTTTTATATTGGGTCATTGTAAATTTGGGCCACATGTAATTTTGAGTCTGCTATTTTGTAATGGACTGTAATAGTTGGACTTATATATATATATATAATTTTTTTGGGTTTTATTTATCATTATATTTTATCTTTAGGCTGGGAAAAAATGGCCCACTGCAGCTGCCCCTCTTTGCTCGTTGTCGTGTAAAGGAAACGAAGCAAAGACTTTAAAAAGGGCCAATTTTTGTCTAGTCTTGCTGAGTCTCAACTTCTTTTGGTGCTTCTCTTCTTCAAGTAGCCTCGTTCCAATCCACTACATCTTCAGGGGTATAGGAATTGTTGCTTCGATCCACTCCACTACAACTTCCAAGAGATAAAACTTGTAGCTTCAATCTACTCCATTGCAAATTTAGGGAGATAAGATATGTGTCTTCAATTTACTCCACTGTAACTTCAGGGAGATAATGTGTGTAGCTTTAATTTTCTCCACTGCAACTTCAGGGAGATAAGATTTGTAGCCTATTTTCAATCTGCTCCACTACAACTACAGGGAGATAAAGTTTGCTATCTTCGATCTATTCCACTGCAACTTCAGGGAGATAAGATCTGTAACTTTTAACCTGCTCCACTGCAACTTTAGGGAGATAAGGTTTGTGGTTTTAATCTGCTCCACTGCAACTTCAGAGAGATAAGATATCTAATTTATAGCTTCAATTTGTTCCACTGCAACTTCAGAGAAATAAGATTCTTTATCTTCAGTCTGCTTTACTGCAACTTCAGGGAGATAAGACTTATAACTTCAACCTGCTCCACTACAACTTCATGGAGATAAAGTTTGCTATAATATGCTCTATTGCAACTTCAGAGAGATAAGATCTATAATTTATAGCTTCAATCTGTTCCACTGCAACTTCAGGGAAATAAGATTCGCTATCTTTAGTCTGCTTCACTACAACTTCAAGGAGATAAGACTTGCAACTTTAACCTGCTCTACTGCAACTTCAGAAAGATAAGGTTTGTAATTTTTAATCTACTCCACTGTAACTTCAGGGAGATAAGATCTGTGGTGATAACTTCAATCCGTCCCATTGTAACTTCAAGGGTATAGGATTTGTGGCTTTAATCTGCTCCACTGCAACTTTAGGGAGATAAGATTCACCATGATAACTTCAATCTATCCCGCTGCAACTTCAGGGGCATAAGATTAGTGACTTCAATCTGCTCCACTGCATTTTCAGGGAGATAAGATTTGCCATAATGATTTCAATCCATCCCACTGCATCCTCAGGGGTATTGGATTTATGGTTTCTCTGATCTGTTACATTATTCTCTAGGGAACATGACCTGTAGAATCTATTTCATGAGTCTATTCATGCCAATGGATTAGGATGTCATGATAAAAATGAATCAAATGCTCCTAACTAGATGTGTATGAACGATATTTGCATAAATGTAGAATTTTGAGAATGATCCTCTTTTAATGCTTAGGTTGACACTACTCGTTGTTCATCAAGGTTATATCACTGACGTATTACTCTGTCTTCTTCTTCAACGGGTATCTTTGACAGAAAATCTGAAGAATAATCACAATTTAGGCTATTCTTTCCCTAATGTTTCCAACTCTTGAATTTGGTTAATTCTAACTAGTGGTCCTGTTTCAGGTCCTTATACTATTTAGAAGCTTTTTAGAGCAACATGCAAAAAATCCTTTTGTTTGAATATTACTAGTCCATTAATCGTTATTTCAATGAAAAATGCTTGAAAAAGATCGTAGTGGACAAGGTTGAAATTTATTGGGAGCAAAGCTTGAAATGAATAGATTAATCAAAATAGCAAATTTTCCAAAATACAAAATGAATAAGATGAAAACAGGTGCCCCAGATATCGTAGCATGAGCTTCTTCGTGTAAACTCCTTCGAGGTCCTTTTGAACTTGATATGAGTTTAGAAGACCTAGAATACTTTGTTGATGCCCCAAGATGCAACAACCCTCCTTCTTGTTAGTTCGAGGAAGACAAGACTACTACATGCCCCATCTTCAATCAAAATTTGAATTGCCCTTTCTTGGGTTTTCAATTCAAAACCCCTTTGGTCTCAAAGTGCCCTTTACGGGTTTTCACCTTGGCCTTTCCTTTTTCTTTTTTCTTTTTTTGTTTTTTGTTTACTTAGTGAAATATTTCTTGATTGAATTCGAATTCACAGGATTAGGTAGATTCTTTGCCATCCATCTCGGTCAAAATCAGAGTTCCTCTAAAAAAGGCTTCTTTACCACATAAGGTCTTTCCTAGTTTGGCATCCACTTTCCTCTGAAAAAGGATAGAAAGGATCTTTTTTAGCAATAGGTTTCCCTCATGGAATTCTCTGGGACAAACTTTTTTGTTGTAATCTCGTATCATTCGTATTTGGTACATCTGACCATGAAGGATAACTTTTAACCTCTTCTCTTCAATTAGATTCAATTGATCACATCAAGATTTGATCCATTTTGTTTCATCCATCTTCAGCTCTGACAAAACCCAGAGAGAAGGAATCTCGACTTCAACGGGCAAAATTGTCTCCATTCTATAACCATGACAGACGTTTGATAAGTATAGATGGTAATTTCTCATGCCAATCTTTATGAGTCTCGATTATTTTCCCAACGATCTTTTTTTTTGGTTGCCTCTATTGCACCGTTCATTTTGGGGTGATATGGTGTTTAATCTTTAACAGACTGCAAACTTTTGATATCGTGTTGTTGTTCAAATTTAGTGCATCGTCAGATATGATCCTTTTTGACATTTCATACCGACATATGGTCTCTTTCTTCAAGAATTTGCTAACTGCCAACTTTGTGACATTGGCATATGAAGCGGCTTCCACCCACTTTGTAAAGTAAAAATGACCACAAAAAGGAATCGATGTCCGTTAAATGCTTTAGGTGAGATTGGAATAATAACATCTATGCCCCACATAAAGAAAGGCCATAGAGAAGTCATAACATGAAGAAGTGAGGGAGGTACTTGAATTTTATCTCCATAAATTTGACACTTATAGCATTTTTTAGCATAATTGATGCAATTTCCTTCCATGGTGGACCAATAATACCCGAATCCCATTGTGAAACCATTGGCATGTATTCCACAGACACTTTCATATACTTCTTCCAAAATGTTCTTATCCTCAACAGCATCTATGTATCTTAATAGCACCTGATCCTTTCTTTTTTTTTATAGGATCTCTCCATCTAAAACATAGCCACTAGCTAGTCTTCTCAATGTCCTTTTATCATTCACAGTTGCTTGGTTAGGGTATTCACGATTCTTCATGTATCCCAGTATATCATGATACCAAGGATGATCATCCTTTTCTTTTTCTTAGATGTTGTAACAATGAGTCGGAGCCTCATAAATACTCATTTGGATCGGTTTCACATCCTCTTGTTTGTTCACCTTGACCATGGAAGCTAAAGTTGCTAGGGTGTCAGCCATCTGATTTTCTTCTCGCGGGAGGTAACAGAAGGTAATATCATCAAACTCTTTAATTAATTTAAGGACCAACCTTTGATAATAGATCATCTTGGGATCTCTTGTCTCTCATTCACCTTTAAGTTGATAGATCACTAGCGCAGAATCCCCATATACCTCTAGTACTTTGATCTCGCATTTTATGGCTGCACAGATACCCATGATGCATGCTTCGTATTCTATAATGTTATTTGTGCAATCAAAATCCAATTTACTAGTAAATGGATAATGATCTCCATTTGGGGATACCAAAACTACCCCGATTCCGTTAACCGCAGCCTTTGAGGCTCCATCGAAGTTTAGTTTCCAATGATGGCCTTCTTGAAAGTCTTCTTCAGTGGTTGAAACATACATTAAATCTTTATTTGGGAAGTCAAATTTCAAAGGCTCGTAATCTTCTAGAACTCTACTGGCTAGAAAATCTATTATTGCACTCCCCTTTACAGCTTTCTAATTCACATAGACTATATCAAATTCGGAAAGCAAAATTTGCCACTGGGCCATCCTTTCATTCAAAGTAGTAGACTCTATCATGTATTTAAAGGGTCTAGTTTCGAGATGAGCCAAGTTGTGTGGTACAACATGTACTGTTTCAATCTTCGGGTTGTCTAGATTAAGGCGCAACACAACTTCTCAATTGGTGAGTATCTCGTCTCACACCCAGTGAACTTCTTACTAAGGTAGTATATCACCCTTTCTTTCCTTCCTGACTCATCGTGTTGGCCAAGCACACATCCCATAGAATTTTCAAATACTATCAAATATAGTATCAGTGCCTTATCTAGATTAGGAAGCATCAGCACTGGGGCATTGGACATGTATTGTTTAACATTGTCAAAAGTTTTCTGGTATCTGTCATCCCATACACCTGGATTGTGTTTCTTGAGAAGACAAAATATGGGGTCACATTTCTTAGTTAATTGTGAAATGAACCGGGAAATGTAATCTAACCTCCCTAAGAAACTCAAACTTCTCTTTGAGTACGCGATGGAGGTAGCTCCTATATAGCCTTAACTTTATCCGGTTCAATCTCAATCCCTTTTTTGCTGACTACGAATCCTAGCAGTTTCCCTGACCTAGCCTCGAAGGTACATTTTGCTGGATTAAGCTTTAACTGGACTTTCCTCAATCTCAAGAATAATTTCCTCAAGACTTGCACATGCTCCTCTTCTATTCGGGATCTGGCGATCATATCGTCGATATAAACTTCAATTTCTTTGTGTATCATATCATAGAACAAGGTTACCATGGCTCTCCGATATGTTGCTCCCGCATTTTTCAGTCTAAATAGCATCACCTTATAGCAAAATGTCCCCCACATGGTTACAAATATGGTCTTATCTATGCCTTCAGGATGCATCTTTATCTGGTTGTATCCTGAGAAGCCATCCATGAAGGAGAACAGTGAGTAACCTGTCGTGTTGTCAACTAAAGTGTCAATGTGAGGCAACGGGAAATTGTCTTTCGGGCTGGCTTTGTTCAAGTCCCTTTAGTCTACACACATTCATACTTTCCCATATTTTTTATGGACGGGGATGATATTGGCTACCCATTCTGAGTATTTAACCACTTGTAATAAACCAACATTGAATTGCTTCTTGACCTCCTCTTTTATTTTCAGCAAAACGCCAGGCCTCATCCTTCGGAGCTTCTGTTGAACTGGCTTGCTCTCTTCCTTTATGGGGAGCCGGTGTACCACGATATCAATACTTAACCCAGGCATGTCTTGATATGGCCATGCAAAGAAATCTTTGAATTCTTAGAGTAACTCAATGAGGTCTCGCTTTGTCCCTATAGTGATACAAGCTCCAATCTTCACCTCTTACAATTTCTACTAATTCTTTATAAAGTAGGATTTGTTTCTCATCTTATTCTACCATTCTTAACAATCAGGAGATAGGTTACAATCTCGATCATCTTCAAAGTCCTGAGGTTCCTCTAGACACATATCTTGCTTAAAAAGAGATTCTGAGTCAGTAACAGAGTCACTCATATCATTGATAACTGGAGACTTGTTATAGGAACGAAGGAAGACCCAAAGAATAAATGAATTTAAGAATAGTTATCAGTGTGGTATGAGTCATGAATGAAATGGAAATAAAAAAAGAATATTTTCCAAAATGAGACACAAAGATGCATTTTATTGAAATAAAAATAATGGACATGGGTGATAGCCCTAATTTGGCCCTAGTCAGAAAGTGGTTTCTGGATCACAAAACCGAGTCACAGAAATAATTAAATGTTATACTCTGTGTTTATTATATGTGAAAGTGCATGTGTGAAAATTCCATGCTTTGATTTTGTCATTTGAGAGTAAAATTATGAAATAGGACCTATGTGAAAATTTCTGAAAATGCTATAGGCCAAATTGTAGTGGGCAAATAATTTGTAGTGTAAAATGGGAGGATTTGCATGTCAAACTCCCCATTTTATGTGTAGTGGCCGGCCATGATGTTGGTGGGAAGCAATATGTGCATTAGATAATAATAATTTAAGACATGAAGTTATGGTACTAATTGATATGTGTCATTTTATGTCATAAAATAAAGACTAAAAATAACAAAATGATGGAAGGGAAAAGTTTGTCCATCCTTGTTCATGGTAGCCGAAAATAGAAGAGAAAGGAGAGGAAAAGAGCTCTTGAATGTTCAGTCACTTGGGGAAGAAAATCCAAGGTGAGTTCATGGTGCTTTGCTTCTATTTTGATGTTCATGGGTTTTTCTTGTTTCTACCTTAACCCATAAGCATATTTTTTATTTTTGGTTGTGTTGTGAGCATTCAGTCATGAATGAAAATGAGAGAAATGGTTGTTGTTTCATGTTCTTTTGATAAAAAATGGAGAATAGATGAAGTTGAGCCAAGCAAATGAGCATGCATGTGCCTTAGATGCTAAGGGGGGAAAATCGGCTAACATGTTGTGTGTATTATGGCCGAATGTGAACTTGGATAATATTGAGTAATGTTGTGCTTTAAAATGATGAAAGGAAGATTATGCTTAAGTGAAGTTATAGGTATGTGATGATTGATTAGTGATATGCATGTTTAAATAACATGCATGCAAGGTATGTGTGAAAGAGTGAATTGGTAATAAATCTGCTTGGGACAGCAGCAGTAACGTGATTTTGGAAAATCACCATAAATTGTGGGAGATGAGTTAGAAGCTGAATAAATTATGTAATTAAAGCTTAATGAGTCTAGTTTCTTATAAAAGAAACCTTGTAAGCAAAAGAATTTCCGATGATGAGATATTTGAAGTGATGTGGGACAGGGTCAGAATGACTTCTAGATCCTCTGTTCTATTTTTATAAAATCATTATAAATTTTAAAAATATGGTTATAAGATGAAGTTTATATTATTAGACTCCTTAATGAGTCTAGTTTCAAATGAAATAAACGAGAACATATTTTGAATTCTGTACAATGAGAAATTTGATTCGTAGTGCAGAGTGGTCAGATTAGTCAAGCAGTGAAATAAGGGAAAACTTTAAGAAAAATCTGGTATTGATTGGCCAAACCAAAAATCTTGAAAATTTTATGGGTAAAATATATATGGGTCTATTTTCATATAAAATTAACGGCACTTGATTTGGAGTTTCGTAGCTCCAGTTATAAATGATTTAGTGACTGTTGCTCAGGAAGACAGCTTGCAGTGAAATTATGATTATGTGGTAAACATTGACAAAAATTTGTTAATGAGTTGCTTATTGATTTCTTATAAGCTTACTATGATCAGTAGGTGTGAAACTTGAATATATATATATTATATTTTGAAAGTGATGCTTGAATAGTCGAATAATGACTAGTTTAAAATCTTTAAATTTTAAGCTCAAGAGCATAGAGGGGCAAATTCGGATAAGAGAAAAGAGAAAGTAATCGAATAGCCGTTGTAATCGTTCGGCAACATTCGAGGTAAGTTCTTAAGTGTTTAAGCTTGATTCTTTTTTATATGCCCAAGAGTTAAATTAATATGGTAAAGGGAATGTAAATTTTATTTAGTTAATGTGCCGAATATGTAATGATTTAAGGCTATAAGCCGATTATGGCTATTATGCTTAAGTTGAATTGGATTTGGAAATTTGATGCACTAAATTAGTGTTACAATGAATAAACTATGCCGTATATGTGCTGGTGGAGATATCACGATTTGTGATTATTAAATACTTAAAGGAAACCATGATGTGTATAAAATTATTATTATTAGTCCTTTGTGGTAGCCAAATATGGCTTGGCACTAAAGTGATTAAATGTGAACTTTGATGAGGTAAACCATTAAAAGTGTGGTGCTATAAGACTATGGGCTAATACGATATGTGGATTCGTTCCGTAAAGTAAATTATTCAGGTATGTGATATGTACTTAGGCATGTTAAATCGATTGGAATTGAATCATGAATGTGAATTGAGAAGCATAGGTAAAAATGCCTATGACAATATGTGAGTAAGGGTAAAACCATCGTAAATTATCGATAAGGATGGGCTATGTGCGGAACCATCTTATAATTGCTAATTTGAAAGGTTGTGTGCGAATCAGTGAGCAATATGTATATATTAGATGAATCGTGACCTTTTGGTTCTACTTGAACGAAGTTGCACGATAAATAATTTATGCATATGACTTATAGTCGAATGGTCACTATGGGTTAAGTTTGAATGGTGAAATGGAAATGTGATATGTTGAATGAGATGTGTTAATAAATGATTAAATATGCATGATATTTGATGTGTATCCGGGCTTAAAGACCCGCAGGCTTCGTGCTGGTAAAATATCCGGGTTAAATCCCGCAGGCTTCATGCTGGTATTATATCAGGGATAAATCCCGCAGGCCTAGTGCTGGTATTATATTAGGGCCTTCGTGCCTAGCAGGCTTCGTACCGGTGATGTGTATTCGGGCCTTCGTGCCTAGCAGGCTTCATACCGATGATCTGTATTCGGGCCTTCGTGCCTAGTAGGCGTAATGCCGGTGAAATGATATGTTATGTGAATTCGGTGTTCCTTGTAAGATAAGGGTTTAGCCGAATGTTAAAGATGAAATGATAGTGTATTGTATCATGCTTATATGGCCTAATGGCAAGTATAACATGTTGGTAAATATGCAAGGGGCTTTTATAATCGAATGATAAGTTTGAAATAAATGTGAGTGAAATGTTATGCATAAGCTATCAAATGTTAAGTGTGAAAAGGAGATGAAAGAAAAGTGTTTGAGATGTATAATTATATACGTTCGAATGATGTTAGTACTCAATTGATATGAATATGTTATATGGAACTTGTTGATTTGATTATTCGGGCCTTTGAGCTTAGCAGACTATAATGTCGGTAAGATACTATTCGGGCTTTCGAGCCTAGCAGGCTATAAAGCCAGTGAAATGATATCGGGCTTCGAGCCTAGTAGGCAAAATGCCGGTGATTTGAGAAAAGCCTATGACTAAGGTACCTCGTCCTAGATTGTCAAATGAATACATTTAATACGTAAAGTGGGCCAGGTACGCAGTATGTACTCAGATGTGAGTTTGATTTGAAGTGAATCATAAGTGAGTAATGTGATACGTATGTGAATAAATGTTAAAACTATACCTATGATCATGGTACACCTGGTCAGGGTGTGAAAGTATGTGAGGGTATTTGATTTAATTATGTTATATGAATTCAGATTAAGTGTGATAAGAATGCAGAACGTTCATTATGTGCTTGTGTATATTCGGCCAGATGGCAATATCCCTAGAATTTGGCCTCTTAAGAAATTAAATAATCGAAGTATAATTGCGTTTATTTGTTTGCATTGCTTAAGACTTACTAAGCTTATGAAAGCTTACTCTGTTGTTACATTTCTCTGTTTTATAGATTGTTGACTTCAGTTACCTGCTCGAGTTGGAGTTCACCGGAGATATTATCACACTGTCGAGCTCACATTATCGGTGTAAGTAAATCCTAGTATTTCGAGTCTATGGCATGTATAGGGTTTTAATGTTTTGGACCTCGTAAGCTCATATATGGGATAGATTGCATGTGAAAAGAAAAGTTTTAAATTGATTGAAATTTTTCAGCATGGTTTTTGTATGATTGACTGAGTTTAAGTCGAGTAACACCTCGAACCCTGTTCTGGTGAGGGATACGGGCGAGGGGTGTTACAACATGTGCCTTTTTCACAAAAGAATTCTTATTGCTCCCAACCTTAGAGCAGCAGATGTGTTTTGAATAT